>NC_044034.1:219892018-220205853 GCF_901765095.1 Microcaecilia unicolor | reverse complement strand
GCTATTGAGAGAAGGAGGGACGTTCCTTCCTATTCAATAGAAAGCTTCATTATATTTGTTTTTGAGAAAAAAGGGAGCCATACAGGAGTGTGGGTTTTTTTTTGGTTTGGTTTTTTTTTTTGGAAGAGCTGCAACCCAGGAGAAAGGAGGATCCACTTTACAATTGGTGTCAGGAGTGGGATCACTTCGCGGACCTGTCGCTCGAGGAGGCCAGGACGAGCCAAACAGAAAAGCCCGACGGAGGGGCCAACGCTGAGAAAGGCGCAGACCCGTCTGAGGTTCCGGTAAGCGGGGCCTAGATTGGGGGAAATAAAGGGATCCTAGTAAAAGAGGGAAACATAAGTAGTGAAACCGCACTTGGAGGGGTCCTCTGTGTTTTTTTTTCCCACCAGGAGTCGCTGTTCCGGAGCAAGGATGGACCCCAAGGAGATCTTCGCTTGGATGACGATGCAGTTCCAGAAACAGCAAGAACTGACGGGGAAGATGGTGGAAGACTCCTTGACGGCGGCACGAGAGCAGCAACAACCGGTGCTGAATATGCTCCAGGACTTTTTTCAGCGAGGGATCGAGGCTCCCAGGGGCGGTGGAGCGGGAGCAACTGGACAGGGGCCAGGAGGAAGCGGTGCGGTAGGACCTTTATCCCTGAACTCATTTACTTGGGGAAAGTTGTCTGAGCAGGATAATGTAGATGATTTCCTGACCGCCTTCGAGAGGGTGGCAGTGGCCGCAGGATGGCCACAAGAGCAGTGGGTCATGCGGTTAGTGCCCTCCTTATCTGGGGAGGCTCTAGGGGCCTTTAGAGACTTGGCTCCTGGGGACGCTGCCAACTATGGGAGGTTGAGAGAGGCCATTAAGGACAGATATGGACTAAGTACCCAGGCTTATAGGCGTAAGTTTCGGTCCACTAAATGGGAAAAGGGGGAAACCCCTAAAGCGGTGGCCACTAGACTGATGGATTTGGTAAAAAAATGGTTGGAACCTGATCGTCACACCACGGGAGAGATTCTTCAAGAATTAGTAGTGGAGCAGTTCCTGCAGGGCCTTCCCAGGGAGATTAGGGCAGGATTGGTCCAAAGGGGCTGTAAGATGGTGGAGGCCGTGACAGCCGGGTTGGAGTGTTATTTGGAAGCCCAACATTGGGGAGAACCCGACCTGGAGGGTGGTAAGCCCCGACCTGTGGGGGGCTGGGGTTCCAAAAGTTCCTTCTTTAAGCCAGATCCCCAGGGAGGGAAACCCGATTACGGCTGGGGTGGTAAAAAGCCCGTAGTGCCCTCAGGCCCTGAAAAAAAGGCCCCCTCGTATGAAGGAAAAATCTGTTATAAGTGTGGGAAGGCGGGGCACTTCAGGAGGGATTGCCCAGGTCGAGAGGGATGGACCTCGCAGGTTGCCCAAGGGTTTATGCCTCGGTATACTGCTAAGGTAGAGGTTGAGGGTTTACCGGTTGTAGCCATGTTAGACTCCGGGGCAGACCAGTCCATGATCTCTAGGAGGTTATGGGAACAAATAAGAAAGAGGAGGGCAGGAGGTAAGGATACCTATGAGGGAGCAGTGGCTATTCAATGCATACATGAGGCCAGTACTCATTATACCCTCCATAGGGTTCTCGTGAAGGGGCCCACAGGGGAGATAGAGATAGCCATTGCCGTTCTGCCCAGACTGCCACAGGAAATGATTTTGGGAAGGGACTGGCCCCCCTTTACCGAGTGTATTAGTGAAAAAAGAGTGTGGGTCACTACCCGCTCTCAGGCTCGGCGAGACCCTGAGGCTGAGGAAGAGGGAATAGGAGGTATTTTTCCTTTTCAAGGGGAGGTCTTAGGGGAGCCGGAAAAAGAGAGAAAGGGGAAAGCTTTAAAAAAAAAGGAGCAGAGGGGCAGACGGGAGGCCTTGGAGCAGGCAAGAAAAGAAAGTTATCTGCCAGTAGCCCCGAAAGAATTGAGCGAGCAGTTTCCCCAGTTTCATAGGGAGCAGGCCACGGACCCTACTTTAGAATATGCCTGGGAACGGGCCCGACAGGGGGAGGGCCGGGAAGTCCCGGGGTTCATGATAGAGGGGGACATTCTATATCGCAGGGTACCCAATTGGGAGAACTCTGAAGCGGGGAGACAGCTAGTAGTCCCCCAAGCTTTCCGTCCCCTAGTAGTAAGGCTCGCGCATGATCACCCTTTGGGGGGGCATAAGGGCTCCCAAGCTACCCTGACTCAGATATTGGGCCGGTTTTATTGGCCAGGAGTTTATGGGGAGGTGGAGAGGTATTGCAAGTCCTGCCCCAACTGTCAGAAGGTGGCAGACCGGCTACCGCCTAAGGCACCTTTAAAACCCCTTCCTAGAGTGGAACAACCGGGGAGGAGAATCGCAATGGATATTATTGGCCCGGTAACAAAATCTCAAAGAGGCTTCCTCTATGTTTTAGTGGTTATGGATATGGCCACTAGGTACCCCTGGGCCATACCCTTGAGAAGCATATCAGCGAAGGGCATTGCCAGGGAACTGATAAAAATATTTTGTGAGGTGGGATTCCCCCAAGAAGTTTTGACTGACAGGGGGTCCAACTTTATGTCAAGTACCTTGAGGCAAGTGTGGGAGGCTTTTGGGATCCAGCATATCCGTACAGCGGCCTACCATCCACAAACAAATGGGATGGTAGAACGTTTTAATAGAACTTTAAAGGGTATGTTAAAGAAAGCATTAGGCGAGGACAGGACAGGATGGGACCAGCTGTTGCCCTTCGTGCTATATGCCTACAGGGAGAAGGTGCAAGACTCCTTAGGTGTTTCGCCTTATGAACTAATGTTTGGCCGGAGGCCCAGGGGAATTTTAGATATATTGCAGGAGCACTGGGTACCTCCGGAAACACCCGATCAGTCAGTGGTCGAATATTTACAGGATCTGAGGGCCAGATTGGATAGGTTACAAGAATATTCCCAGGATAGGCTAGAACAGAGCCAAAATCAACAAAAGGAGTATTATGATAAAGGTACTCGGGAAAGGGAGTTTGTAGTAGGAGATAGGGTCCTTATCCTAATTTCGGAGGATCCTCATAAGTTTGCCTCTAGGTGGAAGGGTCCCTGGGTGGTGAGGAGGAGACTTGGGCCTCTTACATATGAGGTGGCGAACGAAAAAGGGCGGCTCCAAACCTTCCATGTTAACCTGATGAAACCCTGGGTAGCAAGGGTAGGCTTTCAGACCCGGGGGGAGGAAAAGGAGGGAGAGGAGTTGGGACCGCAAATAAGAGATATTTTCAAGCCCGGTGAACCAGGGGTTAATCCCCGGTTGACACAAGTACAAAAAAAAGAGATAGGAAGGCTCCTAAAAGGGTTTGATGATGTGTTGACGGCCTGCCCTGGAAATACTCACCTAGTGGAGCATGACATCATAACGGAAAGGGGTAAAGTAGTTCGGCAAAAGCCATATAGGCTGTCACCCATGAAAAGGAGGGAGGTGATAAAACAGGTCCAGGAAATGTTAGACTTCGGGGTGATCGAAGAGTCAAATAGCCCCTGGTCAAGCCCAGTGGTGTTAGTACCAAAACCTGAAGGGGAGTGGAGATTCTGCATAGATTTCCGCCAGCTTAATAATATCTCTCAAGCAGATGCATATCCTATGCCCTATATTGAGGAGCTGGTGGACAGGCTAGGATCTGCACAATATCTCACCACCCTGGACTTGACAAAAGGGTACTGGCAGATCCCCCTTACGTCAGGGGCACAAGCTAAGACCGCCTTTAGTACGCCCATAGGCCTATACCAGTTCAAAAGATTGCCCTTTGGCCTTAATTCAGCAGCTGCAAGCTGCCAGAGGTTGCTGGACAGGGTTCTCCGACCACATCAGGCATATGCCGCCGCATATATGGATGATGTGGTAATACATAGTGGAGACTGGAACACCCATTTAACCCAGGTAGAGGCAGTGCTGCAGGCTTTTAGGGAGGCAGGTCTCACCCTGAACCCAAAAAAATGTTATTTTGCGCAGTACCAGGTGAAGTATTTAGGGTATAATGTGGGAAGGGGAGAGGTCCGGCCCTTATTGAATAAGGTTAAAAGCATCCAAGAGTTTCCCAGGCCAAACACCAAGAAACAATTGCGTAGATTCCTGGGGATGGTAGGGTATTACCGCAGGTTCATCCCTCATTTTTCCGCAATGGCCACTCCCTTAACTGACATGCTGAGAGGGAAGAATCCGGACCACTTGAGGTGGGGAGCGGAGGAGTTGAGGGCATTTGAACAGATGCAGAGGGCCCTGTGCCAGGAACCGGTGCTGAAGGCAGTTGATTTTGAAAAGCCCTTTGTCCTTCAAACAGATGCTTCGGGGAGGGGGTTAGGCGCAGTGCTGTCCCAGGAACATGAAGGGGAGGAACACCCGGTGCTTTATTTAAGCCGGAAGCTCCTACCTCATGAGGAGCATTACTCCACCATAGAAAAGGAGTGTTTAGCCATACGATGGGCAGTGCAGGAGTGTAGTGCCTATTTAGAAGGGAGAAAATTTAGGCTGGTAACGGACCATGCTCCCTTGAAATGGCTGAGTCTGATGAAGAATAATAATGGGAGACTAATGCGCTGGTACTTAGCGCTACAGCCATTCCAATATTCCGTGGAGCATCGCCCCGGGCGATGTTTAGGAAATGTTGATGCCCTGTCCCGGGTCGAGGAGGAGAATGAGAAAGAATGGGGGGATAGAAGTTTAAGGGGGGGGGGTATGTAAAGAGTATGTAGGCAGCTCTGAGGAACAGAAAGAAAAGAGGAGAGCAAGAAACTACAACTCCCCGCATGCCTCAGGGGAACCCTGGGCTAAGCAAGAATACCCCCGTTACAGGCAGGCATCCCCCAAGAAAGAACCCGAAATAAGGAACTACAACTCCCAGCATGCCCAAAGGGAACGTGGGGATAGGAGAAACTATGTGCATTCCCATGAGTCACCAGAGGAGGGCCGCAGGGGAAGGAATAAGGCTGATTCTCCAACCTGGGGGAAGAGGTAGTGGAACAGGTGGGTGGAGAAAGAGGAGACACCAAAGAGCTTTAATGAAAGAAAGGGCGAGCAGCTGGGAGAAGGGCGGGGTGAAGAGAATATGGATTGGGCTCCTGAGGAGAGAGGGGAGGAGAGTGAGCCTTGCCCTATGGAGTTAACTGAACCGGAGAGCGCCCTAGAAGAGCCGATGGACTTTTCAGCTCTGGCTCAGCGAAAGCCAAGAGAGTAGCGTGGCCAAGCCGGGTCAAGCGGGAGGAGGTCAGGTAGGAGTATGACTGACCAAGAGGGTGGGACCCTAGGCTTTGAGCCCGCGCAGAGCCATTACTGTGTTTTTGAAAGCCTGGCTGGACTGAGCTGTGTTTAAAGCTTGGCTAAAAGTGAACTGTGTTTTGAAAGCCTAGCTGAACTGAGCTGTGTTTTAAAGCTTGGCTAAAAGTGAACTGTGTTTTGAAAGCCTAGCTGAACTGAGCTGTGTTTTAAAGCTTGGCTAAAAGTGAACTGTGTTTTGAAACCAGGGCTGAACTGAGCTGTGTTTTAAAGCTTGGCTAAAAGTGAACTGTGTTTTGGAAACCAGGGCTGAATTGCGCCTGGGTTTTTTTTTTCTTTTCCCTGCTACTCTCCAGGGGACCGGGAGAGAAAGCAGCGGTTGAAACCTACCCGGTGTAGCAGTATTTGTTGTTTTGGAGAAGCTATTGAGAGAAGGAGGGACGTTCCTTCCTATTCAATAGAAAGCTTCATTATATTTGTTTTTGAGAAAAAAGGGAGCCATACAGGAGTGTGGGTTTTTTTTTGGTTTGGTTTTTTTTTTTGGAAGAGCTGCAACCCAGGAGAAAGGAGGATCCACTTTACAATATATATATATGCAAATAAAGTACTCGCTAACATTTACACCTGCTCGAGAGTAGGCATAATGCTCACACCTTTAATCAAGATGCAGTTTCTGCCGGATTTGTGCTAATGTTTTATAAAGACACACAAATGTCTGTGTACATTATAAAATAGGCTAACAATTGGGGACTGATAGGGTGATGAGATTCAGTGGAGGGTAGATGAGGGCTAAGAGGATGGGAATGGGGGCTAAGCAAGTGGGTGAAAGATGGGGATAGGGGTTTAGGAGACTGGATAAGTGAGAGACAGAGGGAGTAATGGTAAAAGATAATAGGTAGTTGAAAAGTGAAACACAGACCAAGGTGAGAGAAAGGGAGATAAACACAAATAGACATGAAATGAAATCTGCCAGACAGATGTAGAGAAGGAAAGGAAGAAGCCAAGAGGAGAGAGAAGAAATGGAAACACCAACGTGGAAAAGAATTTAGAGAAGACTGACACATGGAAAGTGGAAAAGGGATTAGGACCAGCCCAATAAGAAAAATAAAGTGCTCGGACAACAAAGGTAGAAAAGAAATATTTTTATTTAATACTTTTTTAAGGACTGAGATGTGCCTGCTTTGTGAAATGTACATTAGTTCTATTTTTGTATTTTGCAGAGTGCAGGAGAAAATACATTTCTGTTTCTCTTTTACCAGTGTTTACACTGCTTACACAGTCTGGCTTTCTTAAGGAAGATCTCTATTTCAGTTTTTCTGTGGTTCCCTGTTTTGTATAGTGATAAAAACCACTGAGGTGCGGGAAACAGATGACCACTATGAATAGTCTACAAGGGAAAAGAGGGAGAGTAGTGGGTCTTCCAACATAGGACACTAACACACAAGTAATTGTTCAAGAGGCTTTATTGGCAATTACCTGCATGATAATGTCCTATGTTGGAAGATCCTTCCACTACTCTCCCTCTTCTCCCTATTTTGTATCATGTGAGGAGTCTGTCCATGTTCTGCATGTGCAACTTATATGAAGGATTCTGCTAGCATATAGTGTCTGTATAGGAATGTGTAACAGTCCAGATCCTTCCAGTTTCCCAGTAGCAGGTATAGTGGTGTTTGGGGAGGGGGGGGTATTTTTTTTTATCTATGTGGCATGGTATGGAGAGGTGCTGATAAGGAAGGAGAAAGCTGGGATTTGGAGAAAGTGAACAGAGATGGTGCTGTGTCGGGCCTAGGGAAAGTGCACTCTCCCCTTGCTAATTTGTATGAATGTGAGGGGCATATGAGAGAAATTTCCCTTGGGGCTGCCTAATTTCAGTTTAAAAAAACCCCAAAACTTTATTGCTTTGATATACTGACTTCATATTCAGTGTTTTAGTCTTGGGGGGTGTGTTTTTTGAAGAAGCATAATGAATATATATATATATATATATATTCAAATGAATATGCTAATAAACCAAGCAACACCTTTTGCCCCCCAAATGAAATGACCAAACTACACCCATGGTTTGCAAGGGGTGTGGTTTGGACATGGGTAGGGTGGGGCTTGGGCAGAACCAAAAACATGCATTCCTATTTCAGAAGGAAATACACGTATATGTCCCAATACTTACTCTTACACTCTCATCCTTCCTGTCTCATCAGCTCGTAACCTTGGGGTCATCTCCTCCCTCTCCTTCTCTGCACATATTCAGCAGACTGCTAAAACCTGTCATTTCTTTCTCTATAATATCACCAAAATTCGCCCTTTCTTTTCTGAGCACACTACCAGAACCCTCATCCACACTCTTTTATCACCTCTCGCTTAGACTATTGCAACTTGCTTCTCACTTAGCCATCTCTCTCCTCTTCAATCTGTTCAAAATTCTGCTGCACGACTAATATTCCACCAGTGTCATTATGCTCATATTAGCCCTCTCCTCAAGTCACTTCACTGGCTTCCTATCCATTTCCGCATACAGTTCAAACTCCTCTTATTGACCTGTAAGTGCATTCACTCTGCAGCTCCTCAGTACCTCACCATTCTCATCTCTCCCTATATTCCTCCCCGGGAATGCCGTTCACTGGGTAAATCTCTCTTATCTGCACCCTTCTCCTCCACTGCTAACTCCAGACTCTGTTCCTTTTATCTTGCTGCACCTTATGCCTGGAATAGACTTCCTGAGCCGGTACGTCAAGCTCCATCTCTGGTCGTCTTCAAATCTAAGCCAAAAACCCACCTTTTGATGATGCTTGTAACTCCTAACCCTTATTCACTTGTTCAGAGCCCTTATTTTATCATCCTCACTTTAATATTCCCTTATCTCTTGTTTGTCCTGTTTGTCTGTCCTAATTAGATTGTAAGCTCTGTCGAGCAGGGACAGTCTGTTCATGTTCAAGTGTACAGCACTGCGTACGTCTAGTAGCACTTGATAAGTAGTAGTAGTAGTAGTACTTACAACGGCTCCATCGAACGTCTATGTACTATAGAACTTCCACACCTTGGGCTTTTAGGAGGTCATTTTATAATAGGGCATCTAGGTTTGGAGATGGGCAAGGCACCAATTGTTAGTCTATTTGTGTGCCTTTTTAAAACATTAGCACAAATCCGGCAGGAACTGCACGTTGATTAAAGGTATTTGGAAAAAAAAAAATATATATATATATATACATACATTACGACTCCTTCCATGCCCCACCCAATCTCCACCCCTAAGCATACCATGCATACATTTAGGTAAGACCTAATTTTATAAGGTTTCATTTTCACATATAAATCAGCATTTTAAGCTGGATTCAGTAAATAGTGCTCAAAATACAGCATAAAATAAAAAACAAAATCAATGCTGAATGGTTTTCTATAACGGGCATTCCAGGATCAGCACCCTTTACAGAATAATGCATAGCATTGGGATCCATTCTCAACTTTGGGCGTGTAGAGTTACACCAACTGAAATCAGGTGTGAATCACACTAGTCAAGTTGAGCACGGATCTGCACTTTTCTATATCACTATGTGCATTTTAAAGGAATGCCCCTGACTCACTCATGCTCCTCCCATGGACACACCCCCTTTGCAGATCCACATGGATACACTTAGGCACTATTCTATAAATGGGTGTGTAAGTGTGTTTTCACATGGATTTGCCATTTCTGCTCTGTTTCGGTGCCTTGCATCTGTTAGAATGTTTTTCTGTACCAAAACTTCACCATGGAAATAGTGCCTAATGTTCATCACCATATATAGAATTCCCCTATTTATGTGTAACAATATTTTATAAAATTATCCTACATGTAGACTCCTACACTGTTTGGTTGTGAATCTCTCCTAGTCGAGCAATATTCCCCAATGCTTTTCTCCCTTCTTGGATAGGCCAAGGGAGAAGAAAACTCATAAAGATGCATGTGTCCTTGTGACAACTCCCAGAAGAAATCTGAGTGACCAGGCATCAACTATTTGATAGGACCCCTGCCCAGCATCTTTGGGAGGTCAAGGGAAATAAATTCACACACACAGATAGACAAGGGTTATGTTCAATATTAATTCAAAGGCCTTTGCAGGAGAGAGAACCAGAGTTCACTTAAAGACAGTGAATCTGCACTGGACTGTCTCCCCCCAACCCACCCACGACCCTCAGGCACTTTTGCCTTTTATTAGAAAAGCATTAAGTCATAGGTTAACAGTTTTACATCATAACCCATAGCTGCTGACAGTTACAAATTGAAGTTATGTTTCACTTCCATCAGCAGGTCAGTGGAGATTCAGGATAAAATTAGCCCATATATATATATATATATATATATATATGGCAAGGACAAATCAAACTCAGGTATAAAGTATCACATACCATGTAAAATGAGCTTATGTTGTTGGGCAGACTGGATGGACCGTACAGGTCTTTATCTGCCATCATTTACTATGTTACAATATAGACTATGGGAAATATCATTTTTGGTTCCCTGTCCTTTCTCCTATTTACTACAAACATGATTATTTTAGTGACAACTTCTAGCATCTGGAAAGGACATTACTTTCAAAGCAGGTTTAATACTGTTAATTCAGCAAGTAAACATTAGTTACATTTTCAGCCTATATCTTGGGGATCCCACTCTCATAAATATTCTTAATATCACCAACACAACTTACATTGGCTAGGGTGGTCAACTTTGACGTGTTTTTGAAAGACATTTTGAAATATGTATAGTGAAATAAATAATGCTTCATAAGCATACAATGAGATGTCCTAGACTGAGATGGAAAATTTCCCACAGATTACAATGACAATAGTTATTTTAAAATTCAAAACAAGGATTTTCGTTCCTAATTCAGTTGTTAGTTGGCCAATCTAGTAATGCCTTGAGCTCCAAACAATGTTAGGATCCTCTTTGGAATACACCAATCAGATCTAATCTGTCAACATAATACTGGCCCACCTACCTCGTAATATAAACTCTTTGTATGACTTGTTGCCATTGAAGTCACCACAGAGACCACATGTTGACTTCATGTATTTCGGATCCAGCTCCATCTAGATTTTTTAAAAGAAAATAAGGAAAAGAGGAGGGACTGTTATCAAGTCTCAGAAGATTAAGTGAACCCATTACTGAACATGGCACAAGGGAAATGATTAATAAAAAAAATTGGCTAGATCCTTGCAGCTTTCCTCTGAGACTAACTGTAGAGCTAGCAGCATGATAAGCCTCAGACAAAAGGAAGTATAGTATTGAAAAAATCTATATAAGAGTAAACAGGAGAACGGTGCATGTAACATTCTGTAAAATTGCATATTGATACTATTCAGTATTTGCTTTGGTGGGAAAGATATATTTTGCCAGTAGGATCTTCATGCAGAGGCAATAATCAACCAGTATACATAGGAAAAAAAGATATAAACAAATGGGAAGGTTTTCCTTCCCCTATACCACTATAGCTTCATCCCAGGGATGGGCAACCTGTGGCTCACCATTGAATTTTATATGGCCCACAAGACCAAGGGAAGTATGCACAGAAAGCATCATTAACCAGAGTTTCGGCAATTTTAGATACTGTAGTTAATAAATATTTTCAAAATTTTCAAAACTCTAGCAGTTTGTTTCATTTTTAGTTAAATATTTATTTATTTATTGCAGGTCTATGGAACTCTGTGCATTTCCAGTTCTGAAAGTATGTAATGTTGCAGCCTGCCAGGGATAGTGCTGACATTTATGTGGCCCTCTGTGTTTTAAAACTGTCCACCCCTTTCTCATCCAAATCAAAAGTAAAGATTATATAGTCTAAGAGGAAATGTACTGGGAGTGAAGGTTACAGCGATGGATTTTATCTAAGTACAGAAATAACCCATCTTCCAGCAGCTATCCTTCACTACAGTAGTTATTTCAGAACCTGAGCTTCTGGAAACAACTATTATCCATGCTTTACCTACTAATATTGAATTTACCAGTACAGATACATGAGCTGAACCCTGAGGGAATCTATATGAGTGAAAAGGTTGAACTCATATGTGCCACAAGATAGAAATAAAAATATTGCATTCATATTTATTGATTTCAGAGTTAATAATCATTTTGAACATGATTAAAGGCACCCTGTAATTTTTAAAGAAATAAAATCCAAAGTTTGAATAGGTGTCTAGGTCAAAATATTCACAATTTGAAGCACATTTCAATAACTCCTTCAAACTCCATGACCCAACTAACAAATATTTAGCTGACAGTTATGAATGTCTTAGAGTAGGCTGCAAATACTGATGGGCAGATTTTTGAAGTAAAATTGATTTCCATTGCAAAATAAGAAATATCCCCCTAATTCTATAAGATGCGATAAAAGTTGCATGCAAAAATTTGGCCTTTTAACAAGCAATTACTGGTGCTAATTTGTTTCAATTAAGATGTACACTTGTAAATGTAGGCACGTCACCCACACCTAAATTGAACGCACATCTCAAAAAGGGGGGGGGCGCGGAAATGGGAGGGTCATGGGTAGTTCGGGGCAGATTGTGGGCATGGTTTTGCGTTACGTGTGCAATTATAGAATAAGGGGGTTCTGTACTTAAATTTAGAAGTGGATGTACCAGATTTTTGTTGGTGCAAATGGATGCACCTAAATTTACACATGACCCCCCAGTAGTTAAGTGCTATACTATAAATTGTGCCTAACTTTAGAGGTACAGCTTATATAATAGCGTTTAAGTGGGTTTTTTGGTACTGATTTTTTTGGCACAATTTATAGAATTCACCCCTATATGTATAATTTTAAGGTTTGTCTACAATACAACCCTTTTAAATCTATATATGCCATGGGTAAAGATATAACTTCAAACAAATGCTCTGTACTCTATTAACATTTTATGTTTATATATCAATGACCTCAGCGGCAACTCGTTTCACATGAGTATACAACTCCTGATTCACCTGCCTCTTCATTGGTCAGAAATACTCTATTTTAGCAGGCTTTGTTTTCTCATCATTGCATTCCTTTCACTTTACGTTTTTATTGTGAACTGCTTTGATTTTAATTTGAAAGGCAGTATATCAAGCCAAAATAAACACAAACATATCAGAGTTGCATAATACCCAAAACTGACATACTTGAATTATTAAATTCAGTCACAATACCTTTTCTTTTCCTTTTTTCTTTTCTTTCTTTCTTTCTCCACCCTCACTGTGACTCTGACATCTCCCCCTTCCCCTCACCTCTCCTCATCATTGTTCTAGAATTGCCTTCTTCCCCTCATGGTCCTCTAAGTATTCAGAGGGCAGCTGGCCAGAGAAGCACTACACACAGGCCTCCCCTGGCCGCTCCTGATGCCTTAGTTCTGCCATGTCCTTCCAACAAGAAGTTGCATCAGAGGAGAAAGGAAATGGCAGAGGGAAGGCATTAGGGTTGTCTGGGTGAGGCCTGTGTGTAGCTCTTCCATAGCTAGTGACCCACCAGGAAGGGGAAGCAGAGAGATATTTATACTTAGAGGAGGAGGAGAGCACGGAGTTGAATGCGAGCACTTCTGTGCAGCAGGAGGTGGTTCCTACCAGTGAGTGGCCCTGGATTTTTTGCTGGGCTCACCCACTGATTGCCCTTGGTTACCCTTCTATATCATCAGAAACAGCCATAATTGACTCATTGTTAAATGGAATAAGACGTAGTGTTTGGTGTCAATTGACAGCATGCATGTGAGCCAGTCAGATATTGACTGAGTCCCAAATTACCACATACCTTCTAGCATGCGCCTACTTTCAGCAGAATTATGTCATATATGATATTGTTCCTTGCCGTGTCTACTTTTGAAAACAGCACAGTGGCAGAGGGTGAGGCTTTTTTGTCATAAATCATTAAGCCCTTAACCCCTGGCTTCTATATAGTGCGCCTAGAGATCGGCACCAAAATCAGCATGGATTCTATAACAATGCTCACAATTTAACAAGTGTAACAAGCTAATGAGTGCTGATAACAGCACTTAACAATCAATAATGAGCACTAATTGGCACTGATTAGAATTTAGACACACAACTCACTAAGCGTGTTCTATAACTTCTAACGCTTGCAAGCAAAAAGGGGCATGGGTAGGGAAATGAGCATTTTGTGGGCATTCCAAAATTAGGTACCTAATTATAAAATATGGCCTAGTGTGCCTAAATCCATGTGCTGAGATTTATACCATGTTTTCCTTGGTTTAAATGGATGCATGTAGATTTAGGATCTGAAATATCAACTGACCATCTAATATAATAATTTGCTCCTCCAACGTTCCAATGCGGTACCTGCCTCCGTAACCATCTCCTGATGTCACGAATGCAGTGAGAGACATTGGAACGTTGCAGGAGCAGCTTCAGCCCTTCCTCCACACGCACCAACATCTCCACCCAGGGCCACCAAGAGACTGGGACGGGCCCGGGGCAAGGCCACCCCGGGGGCCCGGGGCCCCACCCCTGCCACCCTCGCTGCCACACCCCCCGAGGTCGCCGCTGCTCACCCCTCCACCCCCCTCGAGGTCACCACCGCTCCCCCCTTCACCCCCCCCCGAGGTCGCTGCAGCCACTGCTCCCCCTCCACCCCCCCAGGTCAGCGCCACTCCCCCCTCTGTCCGCCCAGCCACTTTCCCTCCAGGCCTGCCCACCCACAGACCTGCCAAGTCTCCCCCGAAACATGCAGCGCCAGCTCCCATTTCCGGCCACTGCTGCTTCTCCTGTTGAGCAGCAGCGGCCGCTACAAAAACAAAAAGAGCTAATTAAACCACCAAAATGTTTTTAAAAAGCAAGCGTGGCACTGCAGGCAGCCATCAGGCATTGGCTGTCGGCTCTGCAGCCGCTCTTCTAGCCTCTCACATCACTGCCCCTGGAGCAGAACCCCGGAGGAGCGCAGCGACCTGAGAGGTGAGTGGAGCGGCTGCAGAGCTGACAGCCAATGCCTGATGGCTGCCTGCGGTGCCCCGCTTGCTTTTAAAAAAACATTTCTGGTGGTTTAATTAGCTCTTTTTGTTTTTGTAGCGGCCGCTGCTGCTCAACAGGAGAAACAGCAGTGGCCGGAAATGGGAGCTGGCGCCGCGTGTTTCGCGGGAGACTTGGCAGGTCTGGGTGGGCGGGCCTGGATGGAAAGAAGGGGATAGAGAGAGAGACACTGGATGGAAGAATCGGGAGAGGGGGGTAGACGGATGGAAGGATGGGGAGAAAAAGGGAGAAAACAGATGGAAGGATGGGGAGAGAAAGACACGATGGAAGGATGGGGAGAGAAAGGGGGAGATGGATGAATTGATGTGGAGAGAGAAAGGGGAGAGTCTGGAAGGATGTGGAGAGAGGAGACACTGGATGGAAGGATGCAGAAAGAAAGAGGGGAGACATTGGAAGGATGGGGAGAGAAAGAGGAGAGCTGCTGGATGGAAAAGGGGAGTAGAGAAAGACTGGAGAATAAGAGGAAGGGGCTTGAGGAGAACAAGGGTGAGAAAAAGATGAAAAGCCATAGGTAGATGAAGGAAAAAGAAGGAAATTAAACCCTGTCCCCCCGCTCGGCAGCTGCACCCCCTCCCAGTTCAGCAGTACCCCCAGGGGGGAGGGGGAGGGGGTCCTGAGACCAGAGGGGGTGAGGGGGTTCTGAGACCAGAGGGGGTCCTGAGACCAGACAGGGGGAGGGGGGTCCTGAGGGGGGTGGAGGGGATCCTGAGACCAGAGGGGGGTGAAGGGGGTCCTGAGAACAGAGAGGGGGTGATGGAGGGGGGCCTGAGACCAGGGAGGGGGGTTCTGAGACCAGAGGGGAGGGGGTCCAGAGACCTGAGAGGGGGGAGAGGGGAGGAGGGGAAGGGGGTCCTGAGACCAGGGGGGGAGGTATCTCTGTCACACACACACACACTCTCTCTCACACACACTCTCTCTCACACAGTCAGTGTCTTTCTCTCAGTCTCACACACTGTCTCTCACACACTCTATGTCTCACACTGTATCACATTCACTCTCTATGTGTCACACAGTCACTCTCGAACACTCTCTCGATCTCATACACTCGGTCTCACAGAGAGTCTGTGTATCGCACACATACTCTCACACTCTATCTGTCTCACACACTCTCTCACACACACTGCATCTGTGTGAAACACACTCTGTCACACTCACTGTGGCTCACATACGCACTCGCACATACTCTCATTCTCACACACACACTCTCTCACAAACACACTCGCACCCACACTCACTCTCTCTGTCACACACACACACACGCACATTCACTCTCTCTCTCTCTCTCTCTCTCTCTCTCACATAGTCACTCTCATACATACTCTCTCAAACATACACACTCCGAGGAAAACCTTGCTAGCGCCCATTTCATTTGTGTCAGAAACGGGCCTTTTTTACTAGTATTCTATAATCGGCACCTAAATTTAGGCATAGATTATAGAATATGCTTAGTTGGCGCTGATTTCAGAGCCAATTTTTAGGCACCATATATAGAATCTCCCGCTAAGGGTCCCTTTTACCAAGCTCCGGCAAAAGGTGGCCTGCGCTGGCATCAGCACGTGTTTTTGACTCGTGCAAAGGCCCCCTTTTACCACAGCTGGTAAAAAGGTAGTCTTTCTTTTCTGCAGGAAATGGCCATGCAGCAAGTAAAGCACTTGCCACAGAGCCATTTCAGGGGGATCCCTTGCCATCACCCATGGCGGTAAGGGCTCTCACGCTAACCTGACAGATTACCAGAAGGTACACCCTGGCGCTACAAAAATAAATATATTTTTGTAGCTCTGGATATAACGGCGCTCTGGGGTGGGAAGTACTCTGGGCTGCTGCGGTAGCCCAGTGGTACTTCCTGTTTAGCGAGCGGTAATCCCGCATTGGGCTTACTGCCTCTTTGTAAAACAGGACCTAAGTTACTTACTATGAGAGCATCTTTGCCATTCCACATTAAGGTCAGACCAGCTTTAGCGATGACTTTCAAATATTCTCCAACATTCTCCATTATGATGCCCATACTGTTATATGGTAATGTGATCCTAGGAAAAGAGAGAGAATCACAGTCTTGTGTATAACACATGAGTTACTAAGTTATTCAGTTGCAAAAAAATGAAGTTTTGTCTGGAAACCTGGCACAATAACTGGTAACAAAGCTGTTCTATGGAGCGGAATTTTAGAAAGGACATCCAACTCAGAATGTGGAATCCAAATCTGTAAGTCAGATATGGACATCCATTTCTCATGTATTTTAGAACAGGATCTGCTGACATACAGCCTGTTCTAAAACACATGAGAAATGGATGTCCAAGTGCTGACTACACCCAGCATTAACTTCTATTTTAGAAACTGAAATGTCAAAACTATGAACAGGGCAAAACAAGGAACATGGACTGCTGTGTGGCAGCATAAGAGCACCCATATTATAAAATGGCTACTTAGACATTTATGTGGAGGTGTAGCCTAATGGTTGGAGTGGCCAAATTAGAACCAGAGCAGAGAGCCAGGGTTTGCTCCTTCAAATGCCACGTCCAGACCACATTCCTATGCTATACAAACACACTCCAGTTTTAGATGCCCATATCTTGACTTTATAAAACCAGGATTTGGACATCCATGCAATAGGGGCAACTAAATGCCGGTTTTCAAAATTCATTTTAGAATTGGCCACATAAGCAGATGAGGCCACATAAAGGATAATTTTACAACCAGGTGCCTAGTTTAAGGCAGCAAAAATGCACCTATTCCAAGTCTGTTTTGTAAGAGTGGAGTGGTCTAGTGGTTAGAGTACCAGTCTTGCAATCCAGAGGTGGCTGGTTCAAATCCCACTGCTTCTCCTTGTAATCTTGGGCAAGTCACTTAACCCTCCATTGCCTCAGGTACAAACTTAGATTGTGAGCACTCCTGGGACAGAGAAATATCCAGAATACCTGAATGTAACTCACCTTGAGCTACTACTAAAAAAAGGTGTGAGCAAAAAATAAAGAAGGTAGCTACCTTTTTCTGTATCAAAAATACTAGTGTAAGTAGTTGAAGTGCCTCCATTGAAAACACAATCACATCTCAGCCCTATAGCTTGTGTAAATGAGTGTGCTTGCATTTTGCAGGAACACATGTAAATCATAGCATTCTATAATACATGTGCATAGGTCCTTGCACTGCCCACGATTCACACAAACTCCTCCAATATGCACACCCACAGTGAAATAATGTATGCAAACAATGACTTTTTTAAGCTGGTTGGTATTTAAGAGGTTGTTTATGCTTGTATGTTGCCATGTACATTCATAAATGACTAAAATAACCACATTCATGCACATTGCTCATGCCTGAAACTTGCACCACCTTGTAAAAGTACACTGTAATTATCTAAAAAGCAGACGGGCCCATACTCAAAAGCCCTTATCTGGTTGAGTGAGTACTGCTCACCAGGGCCTTCCACTGATTTTCAGCAGCACTATCCTGATAATACCGAATAAATCATTACAGATTGCCCAGGTGCTATCTAAATAGTGCCAGGGTGGTGAGATGGCACAGCAAGGGCAAAGCATGAAATTATCTGATTAACAGCAATATTCAGTGTCCTAAATTGTCCAGATAGTTATCTCGATAGTGATATTGAATACCACCTTTATCCCTGATAGGTCTGGTGGCTGGCGTTCTCTCAGGGCATTCAGTGCCACATTCCATAAAGCGACTGGCACTGAATATCTTGGAATATTTTTAAATACCATGACATTTAAATGAAATACCAATTGCAGAGTTTTAATATTGACACAGGTGATTTTAGAAAAGGAAAGTATTATGTATGTGCAGCCAACTCTGACAGGCACATGTAAACTAACAGTGACTCCAGAGAAGGCATACAGATACGTGTACATGTCTGTTGGGTTATATATGTGTACATAGCATTTTGCAAGTTATCCTCTGGATTCTATAAAAGTTGCTCAAATTTGGGCACGGATCCCAGATCCATGTGCAAAATGATACCACATCCTCTGGAACTCATTGCCAGAAGATGTGGTATCAGCAGTTAGTGTATCAGGCTTTAAAAAAGATTTGGTAAAAGGCTTTACTAGCAAGGGTTCGTTCTGCTTTTCTTAATATTTTGAACATACAGTTTAAGTAATACTTCTAGTTTGTTGCTCAGTGGGAGTATCTGAATTCTTCTCTGGGAGGGAGGGGATATGGGGGACTTTTGAAAAGATTGTCATTACTCAGCTGATTCTTGATAATTCTGGATGTGTAGTTTCTGCTGGGATTGTATTCTTTGCACGTGTGTGATGATAATAAACATATTTGACTTAAAAAAGGTTTGGTCAAGTTCCTGGAGGAAATGTTCACAGTCTGCTATTGAGACAGATATGGAGAAAGCCATTGCTTGTCCCTGGGATCAGTAGCATGAATCTTGCTACTACCTGGAATTCTGTCAGGTAATTGTAACCTGAATAGTCCATTGCTGGAAGCAGGATACTGGCCTAGATGGACCACTGGTCTGACCCAGTATTGTTATTCTTATATTCTTATTTATTTATTTATTTATGATTTTTATATCCAAGGAGCAGCCACAGAAGGTGGAGGAACCCTCAATTCCTACGTCAAAGTAGTGCAGCAAAAAGGAGTAGGATGATCTGGCCCTTTCAATAATCCAGGGAGACGTGTAACACTACAAAGTCTTTATTAAAGAGCATCAAGTGACTCGACACAGCAGCTGTGTTTCGGCGCCTATGCGCCTGCTTCAGGAGTCTAAAAGAACATACAAAAATCATATACAAATCATAAAAAAGTCAGGATCAAAAACAACCATATGCATATAATAAAGGCAAAACTTAGAATTAAAAGTACACATATAAATTAAAATTAAATAAATCATGCATTTAAAAAAATAAGTATTGTAACATGTAAAGTAAAACACCTAGAACATTAAAAATAACTCATTACATATAGAAATACATCTAAACCATTTAAGTTCACATATAAAAATATGTATGTGTGTGCTCTAGACAACGGACCTTGTGATGTTCCAAAGGTTTAAAAAAAAAACAAATTTTAATTTTAATTTATATGTGTACTTTTAATTCTAAATTTTGCCTGAAGCAGGCACATAGGCGCTGAAACACAGCTGCTGTGTCGAGTCACTCGATGCTTTTTACTAAAGATTTTTCAGTGTTACATGTCTCCCTGGGTTATTGAAAAGGCCAGATCATCCTACTCCTTTTTGCTGCACTACTTTGACGCCCACCTCTTTAACGCTGCTTTTGACTACTATTCACTACTCACTTGCCCTGTACCCTTTTATCCCCACCTCTTTAATTCCCTTACCTTTTAGTTGTTCTTTCTGTTTGCCTGTCATATTGAGACTGTGAGCTCTTTGAGCAGGGACTGTCTTTTTGTGTATGGTGTACAGTGCTGCGTATGCCTTGTAGCGCTATAGAAGTGATAAGTAGTAGTAGTAGTAGTTATTGAAAGGGCTAGATCATCCTAATCCTTTTTTGCTGACAATTATATCCCACATAATCTCAAATAGGATTCAAGTTGAATGTAGCTCGCAATATAACAAAAGTAGAACTCACAAAGTGTTCTGATTACATAGAACAAAGTATATATATCTATATATAGATATAGATATATATAGACAGGGCTTTTTTTGAGGGGGTACTTGGGGGTACTGAGTACCAGCACCTTTCCCACTGTCTGCTAAAATTGACCCATGGACCCCAAGTTTTAATGAAAGAGCTCAGGCTCTACACACCAATTCAGTGTTGTCATAGATTCTGTGACTGGTTGCAGGGGGCCTGGCTATTATGGGATGGGTCCCTCAGTGATTACCTCATTCCTGAAGGGTGGCCTAGCATTTGAGTACCGGCACCTTTTTGTAGAAAAAACACACTGGATATAGATATAGATATCACACTCACACAAAATTACTAATAACAGTATAACATGAAATCTTGATCATATAACGTGTATGTAATACACGTTATATTCTATCCTATGTATGTAATACATAGGATAGAATGTGAATATGGACAGAATTGTTGTTATTGCAAGTTTAGTTAGAGGGTTAGTTATTTCTGTTGGTAGAGGCAGATCTTATCAAGTGAGATTTCAATAGTTTATGAAATAAGAGATAGTCATAGGTTTGACAGAGTTATTTGGGAAAAGAGTTCCATCTGGTTGTACTTTGATATGAAAATTCAGCATTGTGGATAGTTTTTATATTTGATTTTATTACATTGAGGGAAGTGTAATACAAGAAAGTCTCTGGGTGATTTTTTAGCATTGTGTGTTAATAGCTCTATAAGATTCTGCACGTAAGATGGGAATGAACCATAAATTATTTGGTGGGTGAACGCACATAATTTGAAAGTAATGTGTGAAGTTATAGGTAGCCAGTGTAGTTTGAGTAGAAGTAGTGTTGCTTTGGAGTATTGGGTTGTTTTAAGTACAAGACGAGCTGCTGTGCTTTCAGCAGTTTATAATTTTCTAATTAGTGAGGTCTTAAGTCCTGCATATGCAACCCATGGTTTGTTTAAGAACACGATAGAGTGGACCCCTGGGTAGCAGGTCATTAGAGGAGTGACTGGAGGACCCAGGAGGAGCTCAGAGGATATATAAGGGAAACCTTGTGGGAAGGAGTTTGTCTCTGGTTCTGCCTCTTGATAAAGTAACCAGCTCTGGATGTGGGAGATAGGTGTTACAGTCAGTTCCCTTTGCAAGAGAAGGGGAAGTCCAGTAGCATTGTAACCAGTGGATTGATTATCTGGACAGTAAGCTGTTATATTGCATCAGCCATTATAGGAGCCAGAAACTCAGCAGATTGGGGAGTCCAGTTGTAACCGGGGCTCAGGTGAAATTGCAGTCTACCCCTAGCTGATAGTGAGACCTTCGGGGTGGCAGCCCGAAGGGAACATGAAGTTACTGGAAGCCCAGGCCAGATGGTATTGAAGTATTTCAGAAATATGAAAACTGCTCTGGGTTTGACTGAGCTGCAGGACAGGCATGAGGGTTAAGCATGTGTTTTAGCTCGGATATGTATTATTGCTTATGATCACCCGGAGAGCAATATTAGATACAATTAACTGTAAGAAGATCAATGCAATGGAAACCATCAGTTAAGAGTTAATAAATATTTCAGTTCTTTTAATCCTCTGAGTGCCGTATGTGCCTGAGTGGATGAGTTGACGGGACCAGAGTGAATAAGTAAAAATAACATGCAGTGCCTATTGAGCCCCTTCTAATCCAGGATAGGAGGACCAGGTTACACATAGACCGCATTGAAGTAATCAAATTTTTATTTATTTATTTATTTTTATTTGTTACATTTGTATCCCACATTTTCCTACCTATTTGTAGGCTCAATGTGGCTTACATAGTACTGTAAAGGCGTTCACCAATTCCGGTATGAACAAATGCAGTAATGTTGTGGTGGAATAAGGTTCGTGTGTACAGATACATTAGGGAATCGTAGAGAGGAAGAGATTCGTAGAGAGGAAGAGTTATTATATGTCCACTATGAGCTTTGGTTTCGTTGTATTGCAGGGTACAGGCATTTAAGTTGGGTCGGTAGGGTATACCTTTTTGAACAGGTTAGTTTTTAATGATTTCTGGAAGTTTAAGTGATCATAAGTTGTTTTCACGGCTTTTGGTAATGTGTTCCATAGTTGTGTACTTATGTAGGAAAAGCTGGATGCATAGGTAATGTTTATTTGTGTGCTCAGTTATAAAGTTACCCTTAATATAACCTTAGTATGTAAACTACCCCCTAGTGCATAGATAGGCTCCTGTATGTAAAAAGTGTGGTCCTGCTTCCCCTCTTTCCTTCCTCAAAAGAAACCAAAAGCTCCCCTTCATAGAATTTGTTCTACTTAAAAAAAAAATTCCTGGAAGTTAAAATACAAAATAAGTAGTTGGTGCTTATAAGGTTATTGTGGACTTGCCCACCTCTTTACAAAGATGCATACTTTTCAGTAACTAGAAAACAGGGTCCCACTCACTTCTGATCATTGAAAGTAATATTCTTGTTGGTCACCTTTATGGCCACTCCATCAATTACCATAAAGATGCGTGTGATGATGGGCAATTCTCTGTGCTTCGACACGTTGAACTCTCGTTTGATCTGGATGTTGAATTCCTCATAAGAACTTTTACAGTGAGAGGAGAAGATATAGTTGCAAAGACCAGGGAACCGGAAATATGATGCATCAAAGCTTCTAAAGTGGAAGTTTCCCCACGTGGAACAAATACCAGGAGGATCAATACCGCTGTGGCCTGTCCATAAAAATATGAGGAAAATAGGTTAGGCACAGAATAGTATACAGATATGTTCTGAGATTCTGTGGTAGCTGTGTGGACAAAGAATCCTTAAAACAGGGACCATCTTATGAGTTAACCACTGTCAAGATTTTGCACCACAATTGATCTTGTAATCTGTTGCCTTATGGCTGCACTAATGGTGCACTATCAACATGCATTAATGATAAGTTTTAAAACGTTTTAATGGCAAAAAAGTAGCACTGTGTTTTAGAAGCAATTTGGGACATGACTGAAGTAGCTTATTAATATAGTCATAATAATACTTGGCAACATACACTAATATACCAATTTTTAATGCAGAAGCAGTTAACCATACCTCTATAACATAGTAACATAGTAACATAGTAGATGACGGCAGAAAAAGACCTGCACGGTCCATCCAGTCTGCCCAAGAAGATAAATTCATATGTGCTACTTTTTTTATTTGTACTGTCCTGTTCAGTGCACAGACCGTATAAGTCTGGCCAACCCTATCCCTACCTCCCAACCACCAACCTCGCCTCCCAACCACCAGCTCTGGCACAGACCGTATAAGTCTGCCCAGCACTATCCCTGCCACCCACCACCAGCTCTGGCACAGACCGTATAAGTCTGCCCAGCACTATCCCCGCCTCCCAACCACCAACCCCGCCTCCCAACCACCAGCTCTGGCACAGACCGTAGACACGGTAGGCTTCAAAATCTGCACCATGGTCCACAAAATTATCTACGGCGAAGCACTGGGATATATGACAGACTGGATCGACCTACCAACCAGAAACTGAACCTCATCATCACGAAAATACTTAAATCTTAACTGCACAAGCTGCAAATGACTAAAATACAAATCAACTCAGGCATCCAGTTTTTCATACATCAGCACACAACTGTGGAATGCGCTACCAAAAGCCTTGAAAACCACGTACGATCACCTACAATTCAGGAAAAAACTAAAAACTCACGTGTTTCAAAAGGCTTGCCCTCCCGACCCAACATAAATGCCTGAACTCTGCGACACTACAACACTACAGTTCATAATGATCACCAAACAATCTCATCTGTTCTTGCTTTCCTCTATGTGGGTCCACCACATGAACCTTTATGTGGTTCCTACCACATGATCCTCTTCCTACCACAACTTAACCTAGTATTTGTATTTGTTTAGTCCGGAATCTACCAACACCTCTCCGGCACCATGTAAGCCACATTGAGCCTGCAAATAGGTGGGATAATGTGGGGTACAAATGTAACAAATATATAAATAAATAAAAATTCCTCCTCCCCTGATCTTCCTACCTGCATTGCTACTATGCGGTCCGGGCATCTCTTCCCCTTCTCAGCACAACAGTCTCTCCCTCCCTTCCCCTTCTGCTGCAATCCGCCAGGTAGAAACAGGAAATTGAATCAGAGGAGAGCGGACCTGGTGGATCATGGCAGAGAGGGAAAGCTTTGGGACAGTTGGAGGCAGCTTGTGAGAGTGGCTGCCATGCCAGGGCCCTTCTGAGAAAGGAAATACATTTTCAAAGAAGATCAGGAAGGGTAGAGGAGACGGACTGTGGTGGGGAGAAGGTGAAGAGATGCCTGGACCGTGGGGCCCCCTGGAGCTGTGGAGCCCAGGACAGCTGCCCTGTTTGCCCCCCCCCCCCCCACGGGGGTAGCCTTGCCTACCCCTTTCTCACTGCTTCCATGTTAGCACTTTAACATGGCAGTTAATATGCATTAATGCCAGAAATAACATGTGTTATCCACTAATCATGTTTTGAAGTGCAAATGTGGTTTAATAGGCCCCCTAGGGATCCTTATACTAAGGCTCGCTAATGGATTTAGCATGTGCTAATGATTAGCACACGATAAATGATAAGATGCCCATTATATTCTTATGGGCATCTTATTATTTAGTGCACACTAATCAGTGCATGCTAAATCTGTTAGCGTATCTTAGTAAAAGGACCCCTAAGTCTCCCATTAGTGGGGTTGTTGATAATTTTATAATGGATTTTTGGGGTGGGCAGGGAGGGGAGGGGAAGGAATACTTTCAAACTACTTATGCATCTTACCTGAGTATTTGTTTCTATACGCACTAAGAGATTTTTTTACATCTTTCATGATATGTGGTCTCTGTGGATCAACATTTTTATGGGACCACAGCACTGTGCCCATATGATCAGAATACTAAGAGGAATCCAGAATCATCAGACTTTTAAGGTTAACATGATAAAACACTTCAACACCAACAAGAAAGGACTTACAAAGATCTTGGCGATAAGAATCCATAACTTATTCTGCTTTGTACACTTCCGATCACCTATCCAACTTTACCTCTGTTCTTCCTTCTACCCCCCCCCCCCCCCAACACCAACTTTTTCCCTTGAGATTTATGTTTCACTTATATGTTCTGATATTGTCAGCTTTTGAATATTCTACATTCAGTTTCTGTATGATTTGATTTACTCAAAAATGGGCACCAGAAAAGATCGGTGCTAAGCGTACTTCTATAAAAGGCATGCACCCTTAGCGCTGACTCCTGCACCCTAACTTTGGGCACCATACTTATGTCTGTTGAAACCTGGGTAAATGCTGGCACCAAAGCTGGCATGCTGAGCCATTATTCAGCAAGAACACGTGCAACCTTTCGGAATGCTCCTGACCCACCCATGGCTCTCCCTTGGCCATGCTCCTTTTCAGTTGTATGCTATGGGATTTGGGCTTCCAGTGTTATAGAATAGCATGCAGCCAGATGCATGTGCAAATCTAAATTGGTGCCAATTAACAGCAATAATTGGTTGTTAGCATCCAATTATTGCTAGCTAATGGCTCAGTCAGTTAAATTTCCCGCACATCATGCGAGTGTGCCCAGATCTGAGCGCCATGTATAGAATTTGGGGGATACTGTCTTGATATGAGGAAGAAAGTTCTGATCTTTGAAAGGAAGTCAAAAATGTATTATGTAAGTCCAATGAAAAAGGTATCAGTTGTTGTTGTTTTATTTCTATTTCTATTAATCTTTAAAGTCATCTAACATGGCAATCACACTACTTTATCCAAAATAATGTGGACCCCTGACACTTGTAAGAAGCACAGATGCCTTCACCTGTGGACCTTTCATCAGTATTCAAAAATAATATTTACTCATATTTTCTAACTGAGAGTTGCCCTGGGAAAATGGACCATTAGGGATTGCAGCAGTTTTTTCTGTGAATAATATGTCCTTTCCAAACTATATCCATTGTTTTAAAACTGCAAAGCTATGTGCAGTGCAGCATTCCCTTCCCTACTGCTACCCTTAAAACATCTTTGCTCAATGTGAGTGATCGGTTTTCTGGCACCAATTCATACGAATAGTCATTTACCATATAAATGGCTTTTGACAATTAAATTTCTATATTTATAGGCATTTATATTACACTTGTATGGATAATGTAAAAGGAGAATGTTCATAAAAGTAACAGAAGAAAGAAAGAAAAGAAAAATGTAATCAGTTACTAATTTTGTCTAATGTCCTACTAGTTCTCATAAAACAAGACATCCAGAATGACAGTCTAAAGGTAATTGGGAAGAAAATTAAGAAACAATAACCATCATGCAGCTTATTTAATTAAGTGGGCATAACAGAACTTATAAGTACATACTTATCATTATACTAGGACAGGCCATATGTCCATCAAACCTATTATCCTGTTTCCAGCAGCGACCAATGCAAGTATCTGGTGATCACAAAAGAGTATAATAGATTTCTTGCTGCATATCCCAGGAATAAATAGTGGATTTCCCCAAGTCCAATTTAGTAATGATTTATGACTTTTCCTCCAGGAACTTCCCTAAATAAGGAAGCATTGGTAGTAATGGGATTATTGCTCAAGAAAGAGAATAGTTGAGGGGTCACAAAGAAAATGCACCTAACACCTTGATACTTCATTACACCTTTGGTCATGTGTCTTTACATGGAAATTCCATATCCAAACTGATTAACCTTAACCACTGTGATCTAGTGTTTACTTTTGTTGGACAGTGCAGTGTAAGGTGGAGTCAGCTGAGAATTGTCGTCAACTTAGAATATATTTTATTTTACCTATTTTGTTACAGAAGCTGTTGAGTAAAATGGCCTTGCCCTTACCTCCCAGAACATTGACGGTGTAGATCTGGAAACAAATCAGGAAAGCCACAAGGTAGTTCCATGTTATTCTTCTTTCAACCTGCTCCGTGCCCATAAATTTCAGATGGGGGAAAAAATGGAAATGTGATTGAAGAGTTAAAGAGAAAAAGAATCTATACTAGTGACTCTAAAATGTGTCCTACTGACTTAAAGCCAGTCAAGGTTTTAGGATATTCCTTCTGAATATGCAAGAAGAATATCTGCATATATTTGAAAGCCAATCTATATGCAAATGTTTCATCTGTACATTAAGTTTGGATATTCTGAAAATCTAACTGGCTGAGGGATCAATAGGAGATGCTTGGGAACCATTAATTTATCATATGCCCACAGTTTACAGTGCTAGGTTGTATTACACATTTTGTATCAGTGAACAAAAAGAATGAGGAATAAAGACAAAACATGTGAAGCTGTCTGAAAGGAAGGTGAAGCTATGGAGAAGAGGAGCCAAAATAAAGATTCAGAGGGAGAAGAGGACAATAGTAGGATATAAAGGGTAATTGCATAACTGGTTGCCTGACTTAATGGGGCAGGAAGGTGCCTATTTTGACCCTATAGTTTAAAAAAACAACAACAACAAAAAACAAAGGTGCCCAGGCAATGTGTCTTTATAAATTGAGCCGCAAAAGCACCTACATTGAAGGCATAGACAACATGCTGCTTAGGAACAGGTCTAAATGTTGCAGAGTTCACAAGTATGTGCATAGAGCTGTATAGTTTTAAATCAGTGTATATGCTTCATGACTTCATCCATATGCTGCCTAGGCTGCACCCCTTGGCGTTGCCTACAGTAAAAGTGTGTATGTTCATATCTATGTGCATACTTTTATATCTGACCTAAGTTTATAAAAAGAAATACAGAGGACCTCAAGAATAGATACAACACAGGAATTCTATAACTGGGTGCCAAAGTTAGGTGCCTAGATGCAACGCACTGAGCATGAATTCTATACTAGCATCTGGGCACCAAGATTATAGAATACTAGCGTAAATCAGTATCTATGCACTACAATTAGGCATGCCCACTTAAGCCACATCAATAGCAGATGTAAATGTGCACACACCTAAATGTGGCACTTTAGTGTGCAACTTGTAGTATGTTATAAGGTATGCATGTAAGTGGCAGCTCTCCAATGCCCTACCTATATGTGTATGTCCCTTCATTTATTTGCTACATGAATTGTGTACCAAAACTATAGACTAGCAAAGAGTTCTCAGCTAACATGCATGCAAATGTACATTCAACCATGTAAGTGCTAGTAATTCTAGAATTTTAGCAGGTAAGCATTGCTTATATTTAGCTGCTTAAGTTATAGAATGAAGGGGTTTATGCACATATACAGTCACAACAAAAAATATAAGGAACAGAGGACAATAATTTATATATCGCAATACAGCTTGATGATCCTTTTCAAGATAAGTACCTGCTTAATTTTTATAATTTTATAATTTGACTAATTTTCTTAAAAATAGGGAGGAAAAGCCTCAACAGACTGCATCCGGGCACAAAAGCTATAGATTGCAGGAGTTCTCTGTGTCATCATTGGCTAAAAAAAACCTCCCACAAACTTTGGTTAAGCATATTCTATAGGCTTTTGTGCCCAGATAGAGTTTGTTTAGGCTTTTCCTCCCTATTTTTAAGAAAATTAGTAAAATTATAAAATTATAAAAACTAAGCAGGTACTCACCTTGAAGAGCATCATCGAGTTGGATTGTCATATATTGTCACATACCTGTTAAAATGACATTAAACAATTTCGCAGTAAGAGGTACTGTCAGCAAAGATTTATAAAGTACCATATCAATTGCAAACATTGCACTAATGTAAACGCCACCAAAAATATCCTCAATATAACATCTTACCACTTTCTCACAATGCTCTAAATAATTCATGAGGAGGAAAAGAACCTCAGAAATTAAGCTTTCTCTTATACAATAGCAGGCCAATTCTTTGTTTTAATTTATTGGTCCAAAATACTCTTCTTATTGATACACATCCTAAAAAAATGTAAGTGGCCAAAAATACTCTAATTGTATTCTTTTCTGATCTCACATATATAAGCAGCCAAAAAACACAACTTAGCTTTGGGTCTCTTTTGCTAAAGTGAAGTAGGTTTTACAGGTATTGCACATTTAAAGCAAAAATGAGCCTGTGGTAACCTGAAAGCCTTTGTGGTAAATGGCAGGGGGTGAGTTCAGCATCTGCCCTGCATTTACAGCAGAGTACAAACACTTACTGCACCATATGGCACTGTGATACATGCAGATGCAAGAACAGCTGTAAACAAATAAATATTTCTGATGTGTCAGCACTCTCCCCCTTCTGTATCTTTCCCTTTGATCCCTCTAATCACACATGCTAACCCCCTGACAGTAGCTAATACCTACCCCACACACATGAATCAAAATATACCAACCCCCACACCTCCAATCAGAGCATAAAGACTCCTTCATACCCTTAATCATAACATACCAACTCCCCACCCCCTTTCAGAACATAACTCTCTCCCCACTACAACCCAGCTCCCATCAAACAAATGCCACTCACTCCTAGAAATCTCCATCTTCTGCCAGCAAAACTCCGATCCCCAGTCCATTCTCTCCCCACCTCCTCATCCCCTCCTGGGACTCACCCTGGGGGTCTGCATTGATGGCCAGTGGTGCCTGGTGGCAGCGATCCCCGTTCACTGCCACCTGGGTAATCCAAAATGGCACTGATGACCCTAATGGTAGTCTTGCTGTACTACCACCTCCTAGTGATAGTACTGCGAGACTAACACCAGGGCTTATCAGTGCAATTTTGGAATCTGGCATCTACCTAGGCAGCAGTAAAAGGGATCACTGCCACCTGAGACTACTAGCTACTAATGTAGATCCTAGGGTGAGTCCTGAGGAGAACATATGGGGTAGGGGAGAGTAGACCAGGGGGCAGAGTTTTGCTGGCATGTGATGGGGTTTTCCATGAGGGAAGCAGTAAGGTTTATCAGGGGCTGGGATGTTGGGGGAGGCACTGATGTTCTGATTGGAGGTGCAGGGTATGTCTTTATGTTTTGGTCAGGGGTGCGGGAGAGAGGAGTGCTAAGCACAAGTAGAACAGCACAAACTTTCCTTTTGATTAAAAAAAAAGAAGAAGAATAAGCACTTGGATTCCCTCTCTGTACTAACCCATGATCAGCACAGTGTCAAAGCTTCTTTTGTGAAGCCATCCAATCTTGCAACCAGTTCTTTCTGCACAGAATGTGCTACTACTGCACAACTATCTGTGCAATGTCCTACTCCTAAGACTCCGATATTGGTTATAGTAGCCATGAATCTTACTCATTGATATTTTTTCAGCAGACTCAGAATTCTCACTCATTTCTTCAAAGGATGTTTGAACACTTTGTAAAGGGATATCTTATGGATACATTGGATGTTCCCTCCATTCCAAGATATAAGGAACCATCTCACTCTTCTGCTCCTGTGCCTGTGCAGAGACCCATTTGTTCCATTATTGCGCTCTTCAGACTTGGAGCATGAACTGGCTCATTCTCTTTCTCCATATTCTCCAGACTCACTTCCATCTAATGTGAAGGGTGTACTAGATTCTTTTAAATATAGAACTACCCTCTACTATGCATGAAGAAGAGGGATCTATGGGCATTCCTTCTGATCCTTCTTCTCTAAGGAACAAGTTCATATCCAAAATTTGTCAATAACACGGCTAATGAGATGCCCTTTCCTCTTCAGTAGGAAACAGAACCCAGGTAAGACATTTTTGGCATTAAAAAAAAGCAGCAGTGGTAGTACCTGTACATGGTATGCTCAAGGACCTACAATTCTGCATTTGGTAAAATCCGCTCTCTATTCTGCCAACCTGTAAATGCTTGGATATAAAGTAAAAATGTCCAACCATCTCTAGGATTTACTAAAGTCCAGCAGTCATGCTGTTTGGTAGTCATGGAAGCAGTGATGTGGAAAGCCAAAAAATGCATAGATTATTCTAATGCTCCTCTGGCAAAGATTGTAGATTGATTGATCATATTGAAAATAAAGCTTTTGAAGCGGCTGTGCTCACTGCAAGAATAGTTTCTCACCAGCTCAATATATAGAAGCTGATAAGGTGGAGCTACTTAACAGATATTTCTGTTCTGTGTTCACAGATGAAAGAACAGGAGTAGGAGCAAAGAAGATGATACAAATAGGAATGGAAGTGTGGGTAACCCTGAATAATTTTCAGAGGACTGTGTTTGTGAGGAGATAGCTAAACTAAAAGTGGACAAAATGCTGGAGTCAGATGGCATACATCTGAGGGTACTGAAGGAACTTAGGGAAGTTCTGATGGCTCCACTGTCTGATCTTTTCAATGCCTTTCTAGTCAAGATGGTCCTGGAGACATGGATGGGTGGAAGGTGACAGAGAGTAGTGGTAAACGGAGCTCTTTCTGAGGACAGGGATGTTACAAGTGGTGTGCTGCAAGGATCAGTTCTTGACCTGGTTCTTTTAAACATTTAACAATGAAGAAACAGGCCTATATTAATTATATCCATGTGATCTAAAGACTGAGTTTTCATTACAGGACATTTATTTGCCCATTTTAACTATCAGACACCTTTCCTTCAGCCAAGGACTTATCATAGTAACAGAGTTAACCACATCACTACAAAGAGATTTCAAAACTGAAGTAGCACAGGGATTCAAAGCAGAGAATTATTCAGTCTCATTTATAACAAGCTCCACATGTCTAGAAAAAACTAAAGACAATTCAGACCATTTTGATGTAATAAACTCCTCTTCATAAGTCATATTGACAATGAAAAGAGCAATCTCATTAAAAATTCTCTTTGCCTTACCCCAGAATGTTATCATAAAGTCATGATTTCCAATCTCAGAGAACTTGCTATAAACTGCAGTTGATAAAGCAAACTTTTTGACCAATGCAAACAAAGCTTGAGATCAGGAAAAAAAACTGTTTGAATCTCCTGATTAAAGACCTCCTTCTTAGCAATCATAACACAGTCTTGATAAGACTCCATGTAGCTTTAAAATTCTTCCATGATGCTAGCATTGGGATATTTATATTGTCTCTGGGCTACAACCCATTTCTATCACAGTTCATCTCGGTGCACGTTCATCAATAGATATCCTTCCAGTTTTGCAATTGCAGCTGGTTGCAAACTTAGACTTGCTTCATGTATACCTTCATTGCCATTGCAAAAGCCCACTGTTCCTTGGGACTCATGATGTCTCCTCTTGTGCCTCTAGAAGCAACGTCTCACTAACTCTCTTAGTTGACATGATAACTACAAGGAAAAGAACTATCCAAGTAAAGAACTTGAGAGATGTGGTAAAGTTTCAAGCATTGGTAATGTATGAACCATATACCTAATTTCATTAGAAACAATTTGTCTTTCTGACACATCTCAAGTTTTTACTGAAGGTAAATAGTGCTAATACTTTCTATCCAAAGCTTCATTTCAATGCTCAAGAGAAAACATTTCATACTCGATTGTAATTAGGCTCTCACCTCTATTTGAAAAGAATTGCTTTATTCAGGAAGTAAACTCAATTATTTGATTCATTCAATTCAAATAGAACTTGAAGGCCAGATGTGAAAAGAACTTTAGCAAAGTGGCTTGCTTGCCTTTTGCATACAGTTCTGCTATGAACAAGCATATATTCCCTTTCGACTCCAAGATCAAATCTCATCTTATTATATTTAAAGCTGCTGCATTAGCTCTCTTGAAATCTGTCTCATTGACTGCCAGCTGCAGGGTAGCTATATATTCCTCTTGTTATACTTTCACTACACAGGCTTCAGGACAGGATGGTGCCTTCAGTCAAGTAACACACTTGACCTTGCAGGCTATTCTAAGGACTAAGAGAATATATAATTGAGCAGCTCTAAGCTTGGGAATCACTCACTGGTGTGCCTGACCCAGTCTTGCTTGCCAACAGAAAAAGCAATGTTGCTCTCCTGCAGCAGTATTGATAAGGCACAAAATTTCTCCCACCCCCAGACTGTGTTGAGATTTGAAACCAACTGAGAAGCTGAGGAGATCGCTATGTGTGGGGTGGACTGCACATGCTCAGAAGTTTATGCTAAAGTTACATGATTAGTGAGTACTAATTTTTAGCATGCTCTAAAAATACTAGCTCACCTTTGTAAAAGACCCCCTTAATAAATAAAAACAGAGAGATATGCACTCAAGTGGATTTTAGCTACTCAAAATTACATATGTAATCTGATGAAGTGCACAGATTTGACTGCATAAAAAAGAGCAATTTAAGGGGAATTTCAGGGGAGTGTTATGAATTTACATGTGTAACAACATGCTGTTGGTGTGTGTATCTATATAGACAGATATGTAGAGTGATGAGAACAAAAGACTAGATATTAACAAGTAAAGAAGGGGACTACTGATAAGAAGCTTTAAAAGTTGGAACAGACACACACAAATACCTGAATGTGAAGTCTTGCCTCGATGAGGCTCATCTCCCAAACAATGCAGCTCACCGACTGTGTATCATGGCAGTCTACCCTTAGGCCATTTGGAGTAGAGTCAGACACCTGGCATTGTTATTACATTCTTTCCATATAATAAAAACCAGTGAGTGTAACTATAGTCTCAAAAGAATAAATATGCAAAAAATTGAATTAATTTGAATTGGATTTCTTAAAATTCTTTTCTCCACAGCAAAAGTGAGGCAAAAGAATGCTCTAGGCAATGTGTCTTCAGCTGCAGTAGTCAGGAATTCCTGGGTTCCGTTGCTATAGAGATTTTTTCAAAACATACTGAAGAATCTGACATCATAGTGATGGAGATCCACTGTAGGGGGGTATATCTATGTACTCTACTATAAACAGCTCATCTTAATGTATGGGGACCATCTTGGACCCCTTTAATCCCAGTGTGCTGCTTACATCAGGTTATACCACGTTAGAACAGTGAGGAGAGATAAACAGTGTTTCTACAACAAACCTCCTGAGCTTCCTGCAGTATTTTTACCTGAATCTGTATAAGCTAGAGATACTTAAAATTTGGTATGGTTTGTGACATTTGGGGCCCTGTTTACTAAGGTGCCCTAGCATTTTTAGTGCACACTAAAAATTAGTGTGCACTAACACTAGAGACATCCATGGGCGTCTATAGCGTTAGTGTGTGCTAACTTTTAGCGTGCACTAATAATGCTAGGGCACCTTAGTAAACAGGGCCCTTGGTTCTGTGGATTATATTTAGTCATTCTTTAGGTCTGAGTGATTTTGTCTTGTGGAAGAATCTTCCCTGGAATTTTGAGTTGAAGAATAAAAAAGCAAGAAGGCAATTGGTTCACAGTATCCACCACGGAACAAAAGAGAAAGAGCAGACCTTGCTGAAGAAAATGCAGTCTTTATTAATGGGCCCAGCGTGTATCCTGGGAGCATTAATAAAGACTGAATTTTCTTCAGCGAGGCCTGCTCTTTTTTGGTTCCAATAAAGTTTGTGTAAGACAGATTTTCCCATCCTTTTGGCCTCTGAATAAAAAGAGAAGTATGTTGGGGTGTCTGAGTTTTGCTTGGTGCACCAACTTGGAGAAGAAGGGAGTGGTTTGGTTTTGGGTCATTTTTTAAAAACTTTCTCTGAATTTTTGGACAATTTTTCAGTTCATTTCACACATTATTTAAAATGCACTTTATAGACTTTACACACTTTAACTCATAGGTTAATGTGCATTAAAGCAATCCATGTACATTTTTTACAGGCGTACTTAGGAACTGAATGCATACTAATGGATGCATATACCTAGTACCTTGACCTACTTTTACAAATGAGGCTACTACAGGAGAAAGGTACAGTGTTTCAAAAATGTTTGTGAGGATTTATGTGCTGAAGATGATCCTTAGTGAAGGGGGGGCCATGGAGAATAGCCCCTGGAAAGATATATTGGATACCAAGTTCTATAGATTACAGGGCTGTCCCAAAGGCTGTGCATCGGTATGGCCACACAGGATGCAGGGGAGACAGGGGTGTAAAACTTTTTCCCCATCCATTGTTACCCCTGCAATGGATATGGTGGGATGCTAGGGGGTATGTTGCACAGGGTGTGATTCCAGTTTGGGATACTCCAGGTGAATTAGGCTGACCAGCTGTCAGGAGAGATCTGGAGCCTCAAGAATTGGATCTATTTAGGCATCTCCCTGTGACTATCCCATGTATTTTTGAATTCACTCATCATTTTTGACTCCACCACCTCTCCTGGAATGGCATTCCAGGCATCCAAGGTATCTCTCCTGATCCATGCTTGTCGGTCTCTCAACCCCTAGCACATACTACTCTTTTGGATTTATATATCCCAGATGTATTACTTTGCATTAAATTTTAACCGCCAAACATTTTAACTGACAAAAATTCAACCATTCTTCTAATTTTTGTAGATCCCATCTCATATTGTCCACTCCCTCTGATGTATATCTTGGTGTCATCTGCAGAAAGGCTTTAGCATCACAATAAGTGGTTATATAGCTTTAGTGAACTGGTTCCTAAGTGTACAGTTAATTTATGTCTATGATTGAAAATCAGGATATCATTGAAGTGTCACATCTGTAGAACAGAACTGTGTAGTCTAAAAGTTTATGCACTGCAACATATCTAAAGAGTTCTTATTTTGTCAAATACACGATATTGCAGTCTGCAAAGTATCTACTTTTCTCCAGGGCCATAAAGCTACTAGAACTCCAAACTGTGGGGCCCTTTTATTAAGCTGCACAAGTAAATGGGTTTAACAAGTCCTAACATGGGACTTTCCCGTGCACTGAGCCCATTTTTAGTATGGCTGTAAATTTGGCCTTTTTCAATTATTTTATTTTCTGGCCGTGTGCTAATGTTAACATTAATGCGTGGCCACTTAAAAAAAAAGAACGTGGGAGGCCTTACCCCTTCTGCTCCTGTCTCCTGTTTAGGAGGTGCTAAGGGTCCCCGTGTTAAGTCAGCATTATTCAGTTAGTGCACACTAATGTCAGTGCACTAACTGAATAGTGTTTCCATGTCCATTCTCCACCCCTGACGTGCCCTTTCCCCAAATATTTTTATAAACAATAATTACTGCACAGTTAGTGCATTGAAATGGCAAAACTAATGCAAAACACTGTACCGTGTCCTGCGTTAGGCTATTTTTGCCATGTTATTTATTTTATTTATTTATTTATTGTATTTGTACCCCACATTTTCCCACCTTTTTGCAGGCTCAATGTGGCTTACAGAGTATGGAAATAAAAACGTTGTTACATGATTTGAAAGAACAAAAACAGTCAATCATAAGCTGAGGTGAAAAAGGAATTCAGATGGAAAGGTGTTAGGTAAGGTCGTGTGAGAGGTGTTGTAGGTGCCTTATGTAGTTTACGGAATGATATGTTTCATTGAGGGTGACTTTTGTAGGCTCTGTTGAAGAGATGTGTTTTCAGAGCTTTGCGAAAGCTTGTTAGATTGGTTATGGTTTTCAGGGCCATGGATAGTGCGTTCCAATATTGTGTGCTTTTGTACGCAAAGGTAGTAGCATACGCCTGTTTGTATTTCATTCCTTTACAGCCGGGGAAGTTCAGGTTGAGGAATTTGCGGGCCGATCTTTTGGCATTCCTGGGTGATAGGTCCACTAGGTTTAGCATATAGAGTGGGGCATCTGCATGAATGATTTTGTGTACAGTCGTGCAGATCTTGAACTCAATTCGTTCCTTGAGCGGGAGCCAGTGCAGTTTCTCTCTGAGGGGTGTCGCACTTTCATATTTAGGTGTTCCAAAAATGAGTCTGGCTGCGGTGTTCTGGGCTGTCTGGAGTTTCTTGATGGTCTGTTCTTTGCAGCCTGCGTACAGAGCGTTACAGTAGTCCAAGTGGCTTATTACTAGTGACTGTACTAGGGTGCGGAAGATGTTTCTTGGGAAGAAAGATTTTATTCTTTTAAGTTTCCACATCGATTGGAACATTTTTTTCGTCGTGTTCTTCGCGTGGGTGTCGAGAGTGAGGTTTCGGTCAATGGTGACTCCAAGGATTTTCATATTTTCTGAGATAGGAAGTGTGCAGTAGGGTGTGGTTATTGTAGGGTAGTTGTTTGCATTGTATTGGGAGGTGAGAACTAGACATTGAGTTTTTTCTGCGTTGAGTTTTAGCTTGAATGAGTCCGCCCAAGAGTGCATAGTCTGGAAACTCTGGTTGATCTCATTGGTTTTTCATTTAAGTCGCTTTTGAACGGGATATGGATTGTAACATCATCGGCATATATGTAGGGATTAAGGTTTTGGTTGGCTAGGAGTTTGGCTAGTGGTGTCATCATTAGGTTGAAGATAGTCGGTGAGAGGGGGGATCCTTGGGGCACTCCGCATTCTGGTCTCCAAGGTGGTGATCTGTCCATATTCGTTATTACTTGGTAGGATCTGGTGGTGAGGAATCCTTCAAACCATTTGAGAACTGGGCCTCCGATTCCGAAGTACTCTAGTAGGTGTAATAGTATTCCATGATCCACCATGTCGAAGGCACTAGACATATCGAATTGTAGAATGAGTATGTTCTTGCCGGTTGCGATCGTTGTTTTGAATGTGTTCATTGCCGACACTAGTACAGTTTCAGTACTATGATTTGATCAAAATCCTGATTGAGACTCATGTAGAATTGAGTGTTTGGTCAGGTATTCCGTGAGTTGTTTCGTCACTATGCCTTCCATCAATTTTGTTGTGAGTGGGATGGAAGCGACTGGTCGGTAGTTGGTTAAGTCCATTGTGCTTTTCTTGGTATCTTTAGGCAGAGGAGTGAGTAAGATGTTTCCATTTTCCGTGGGGAAGAGTCCATTTATGAGTCTATAGTTTATTTGGTTCGTGAGGTCTTGTTTGAATTGTTTGGGTGCGGATCTTATTAGGCTGGTAGGGCAAGTGTCAAGTTTGCATTGAGATTTGGCGTATTTACTGAGCCAGTGTGTGAGTTCATTTATTGAGATCGGGTCAAAATTGGACCATGATCAATCGGCTGGGTATTCCCCAGGATTTGGGTCTAAGCATTCAAGGATGCTTGTGTACTCAATGGCATTGCTCGGTATCATGCGTCGTAACTTTGTAATTTTTTCGTTGAAATAGTTTGCAAGGTTTGTTGCCGATGGGGTGTCTGTGCTATTCGAGGTGACCTGTGTGGTATTTAGGAGATTGTTTACAAGTGAAAAGAGTTTGTGCGTGTCCTTGTAGTTTGGTCCTATTATAGTTTTGTAATGCGTTCTTTTGGTATGTCTGATTTTGTATTTGTATTTTCTTTGTACTTGTTTCCACTCTTTGAGTGTGTGTTCATCTTTTTTTTTGTTAAGCATGTATTAGAACTTAATGCATTTTAGTATAAGGAGTCTTTTGTGAGTGGCATTAGTGAGCATGTCTGAGACTTGCAGAGCCTGAAAAACAGATGAGTTCTTTCAGTGCCCCCTGCTTCCTCTCAGTGTCAGAGGTGCCCCTTTGAAACATGCTCACAAACTTCCAATGGCATATTCTGTACTGGTGCTGGAGAGAACCTTCACCACCAAGGCACTGGGAAACTGAACAACAGCTCCATCCTCAGGGCATGGCTTGTAGACATGTTTGTTGCTTGTGTCATTCTCCAAGATGCAGGCCAAGACAGTTTTCAAACCACAAACCTGCAAATCTGTAGAGCCTTATTCAATTCCCCTATCCACAACACTGTGTTGTGACCTTTGGTTAGTCACATAATCTACCTGTACTCAAAGTGGCATGAAAGTTCTGAGTGTCAGGCACACTGTATCCACACAACTGTGTCAATAAGAGTAAATCTTACATTGCAGGAAATAAATACATAAACATAGTCTGGTTATGAGGTGTGTCTTTATTAGAAGCAAGAAAACCTTAACCCAAAGGAAACAAAAATACAAATGCTTAAACTGATATGTACAGTGCATTCATATATATATATATTGATATAGATATATATTTATGTAAATGATACTATAACAATGCATCTGAATCGGTGGCATGTGATACAATGCAGAGATGTTACCTCTGAGTAGAGTGTGATTTTTGAATCTGCTGTAACGTGGGTTTGACAATGTCATCGAGCTTGTCTTGCCCAAGTCCTTTTGGGTTGGCCACATAGAGAAGGTAAAGAATGCTGTGTTTTATTCCATGCCAGAGAAATGTTGGCCATCTGGATCTATGCATTTGTAGTCTCTCCTCAGTCCATATATTGATATATACAGTACAAGGCAGATTCTAATAAATACAGTAGCATGAGGAAAAGGCAGGAAGAAAGCACCATCTACAAAACCAAAGCATAGACTTAGATTGAACTAGATTTTGGGAGCAGGGTGCACTTGCATGGATACTGCTGCTCTTAGTAACAGAACCATTGCTTGACTATCAGTCCTTCTTTCTGAATGACCTCTTGCGGCGTTGCTCATTGCCTTCTTCCTGCTGTGACAAGTTTCCAGTCAACGGCTCGCAGTTGGTGTTGATACAGCTGCAGCGCTCCACATAAGTGTAGCTGTGGGTCACATGACTGCCGTCGGGGCAATGCAGTTGCACCTGCCGCTTGCTGGTCTGCATCTCCTGGCAGCAGGTGCACTTGTGTGACATAGAGTTTGCTTCAGCTGAGTACCTGAGGGAGAAAGCAGAAAAGGTGATGCAGTCATCTATCCTAAAGAGACTTGACTTGGTAGCAGCTGCCCATGTAATAACATATATAAACTACTTCCCCTTAGAAAGGCTGCCAGTGTCACAAAGTGATGAGAGTGTAAATCATATACCCACAGGCTCTGATTCAGGCCCACAATCTAAAGAGTTGATATTCAGTGACACTTACCCAGGTAGGACTTAATCTACTACTACTACTACTACTACTACTACTACTTCTTATCATTTCTATAGTGCTACAAGGCATATGCAGCGCTGCACACCATACACAAAAAGACAGTCCCTACTCAAAGAGCTTACAATCTAGATAAGACAGGCAGACGGACAGAACAATTAAGGGCAAGGGAATAAAGAGGTGAGGATAAAAGGACAGGGCAAGTGAGCAGTGGTTAGGAGTTAAAAGCAGTGGTAAAGAGGTGGGCTTTAAGTTTGGACTTGAAAACGGCCAAAGAGGGGGCTAGACGTACAGGCTCGGGACGTTTATTCCAGGCGTGAGGTGCAGCAAGATAAAAGGAACGGAGTCTGGAATTAGCAGTAGAGGAGAAGGGAACAGATAACAGAGATTTATCAACAGAACGGAGTACCCGAGGGGGGGCGTAGGGAGAGACAAGAGTGGAGAGGTACTGGGGAGCGGCAGAGTGAATGCACTTATAGGTCAATGAGAGAAGCTTGAAATCAATGCAGAAACGGATAGGGAGCCAGTGAAGTGACTTAAGGAGAGGGCTAATATGAGCATAGTGACTTTGGCAGAAAATGAGTCGCGCAGTAGAGTTTTGGACCGACTGAAGAGGAGAGAGATGGCTAAGAGGGAGGCTGGTAAGAAGCAGGCTACAATAATCAAGACAAGAGGTGATAAGAGTGTGGATAAAGGTTCTGGTAGAGTGCTCAGAGATGAAGGGATGGATTTTGCTGATGTTATAGAGAAAGAAACGACAGGTTTTGGCAATCTGCTGAATGTGAGCAGAAAAGGAGAGAGAGGAGTCGAAGATGACCCCAAGGTTACGAGCAGATGAGACAGGGAGAATGAGAGTGCCATCCACAGAAATAGAGAAAGGGGGGAGAGGAGAGGTAGGTTTAAGGGGAAAGATGAGAAGCTCGGTTTTGGCCATGTTAAGTTTCAGATGACGTTGAGACATCCAGGCAGCGATATCAGATAGACAGGCTGAAACTTTGGTCTGGATGCTGGTTGAGATTTCAGGGATAGAGAGGTGGATTTGGGAGTCATCAACATAGAGATGGTATTGAAAGCCATGGGATGATATCAGAGAGCCAAGGGAAGAAGTGTAGATGGAGAACAGGAGAGGACCGAGAACAGAACCCTGAGGTACACCGATTGGTAGAGGGATAGAAGTGGAAGAGGATCCACCAGAATCTACCTGGATAAGTACCATTTTCACAGCATTATCTGAATAATACCACTGAAAATTGTTACTGACTGCTTTGGTACTATCCAGATGATGTTAGGCTGTTCAAATGTGGAGCCAAGGTGGAGCTGGAATTTAATTAGGGTACTGCCATTATTCGGCACTGGTACCTGGATAATTATCTAGAAGTTAGGACAGCAAAATAGCCTGTATAACTTCTGGTTGTCGCCTTATACCTGGAAATTCAGTGCCAGTATCTGGGTGTGGCCAGGTGCTGAATGTCCAGGTATAAATTTAAATGCCAGTCTGTGTTTAAATATAAAGAAGAAAACTTGTATCTAGTGCAATAGAGTCAAATGTGTAATCCAGAGTCACAAGGAATGTCACTGGGATTTGAACCCTGGCTTTCTGCTTTATAGTCTACTCCAACCACTAGGCTATTCCTCCAATGTCTGTTGATCTGTCAGCATTGGTAATTGTGTAACTGTGCATAAGCATATACATGTCCCTGTTTGAATTGTTCAAAATGAAAGTATATGCATTGCTTCACTTTGATGGATACCCAGGGAATACATACACTTCATTTACTCCTACTCACTGATATTTAAAACCATTTAATTGGCTAGGAACGGCTCCTGGCTGGTTAAATGGTAATTAACAGCTATCCGGTGAATTTCAGTGGAGATAGTTGGCTATCTCCCATTGAATATCGCTGGTCAGTGCTTAGTGAATAGCCGATTATATCGCACAATATAACTAGCTATCCGCTGATATTCAGCACACCACCGGCTAAGTTTGGTGGACACCGAAATAGCAGGCATATCTTCAGCCAGTTTAAACTTAACTGGCCATCACTGAATATTGACTTGGCCAATTAAGTTGAAACCAGCCAAGTAACACCCGGATATTGAATGCCGGTCACTGGAAACAGCCCAGCATTGAATATCCGGGCTCAGCGCCAACCATGGGAGGCAGCCTGGCTACTTCCCGTGGTCTGAATATTGGGCCCCTGCTCTTTAGCGTGCCCACATTTTCTGAGTTAGTTTATATGCATTTGTTTGACTTTCAAACGTATGAGCACAAATGGAAGCTCCTCTGGGAACACACCTCCGCTCAGTCCAAGTAAGTTAGGTGTGTATAGACTGTTTCACATAAATTTACAGAATATTTGGTATTCAGTTTTATGAAAAACAGTTTCCACAAGTAAAGTACTCTTTTACCCACAGAAGTGTGTTTGAAAATTATCTTTTATGTTGCTGTTTCTGTATTAACTAACCTGCAGTTCCAAAATCAGGTATGTTAGTGGTTTCTACTACCAAGTAAGCTGAAGGAGCATTTGCAAGCTATAGTGTTAGTAATGTGGTACTTATCTTTTGTTTGATGTACTGTAGTTGATACTAAGGCAAGCTCATTGCTCAGGAAGTAATTTCACAGATCCATATTGGTTTACTTACATGGAGAAGGTACCACAGGAGCCTTCACATCGTGGGATGCTCACTTTATCAAGGGATCTGCATCTGTTGTGTGAAATGTAGTCCTCATACTCTCGAACCTTACAAGAGGTTGTCTTCTCAATACCTGGAGCCCAGACCCAGAGGTTAGAAACATCTCACTCAAGAAAACCCAAGTCATCCTCAAATCTTTTTTGACTGTAAAAACACAGCTCCTATCTTGAAAGAAGGAGTCTTATCCTTGGGTGGTAATGTATTAAAGAAATCCAATATCATTGCTGTATATACCTAGAGGGTAAATTCTATAAAGAAGGTGCCAGCATTTAGGCATCAAGAATGCACATACATGACCAGAATACCACCATTTTTTTGACTGTAAAAACACACTAGGCCACTCCTCCACTCCATTTGTGGAGTGGAGGAGTGGCCTAGTGGTTAGGGTGGTGGACTTTGGTCCTGAGGAACTGAGTTCGGTTCCTGGCACAGGCAGCTCCTTGTGACTCTATCATAAGATAATGAGTGGAATGGAATGGGTTGATGTGGAGCATCTGTTTACGCTTTCTAAAAATACTAGGACAAGGGGGCATGCGATGAAGCTGCAGTGTGGTAAATTTAAAACGAATCGGAGGAAATTTTTTTTCACTCAGCACGTAGTTAAACTCTGGAATTCGCTGCCGGAAAAAGTGGTTAAGGCGGTTAACTTAGCGGACTTCAAAAAAAGGTTGGACAGCTTCCTGGAGGAAAATGCCATAGAATGTTATTGAACGGACAAGGGAATAATACACTATTTCTAGGAGGGGCGGGACAAATTGCTTGTTCTTTTGGCCGCTGTCGGTGACAGGGTGCTGGGCTCGATGGACCCTCGGTCTGTCCCAGCATGGCGATGCTTATGTACTTATGTAGAATTGCCCTCTAAGATAAGGCTGCCAACTGGATCCAGATTTGTAGGACAGGGTTGATCTAGTCCTGGTTTTACCCCAGTGCATGCTGGGACTTGTAGTCTTGCAGTAGGGCAATCAGACTATAAGCCCTTGCATGCAACAGGGTAAACCTAAAACTGGATCAACCCCGTCCTGCAAATCTGGATCCGGTTGGCAGCCTGAAAGCACATAGATGCATATGTTGTGCCTAGTGTATAGAGCAGTGGTTCCAAAACCTGGTCGGCACCCCAGCCAGTCAGGTTTTTGGGACACCCACAATGAATATTCGGAGAAAGATTTGCATGCACTACCTCCATTGCACACAAATCTATCTCATGAATATTTATTGTGGATATACAGAAAACCTGACTGGCTGGGGTGCCTCCAGGATCAGGTTTGGGAACCACTGGTATAGAGGCTATTTGTAGCACCAAAAGTTTTCAATAAAGGGATAATCAGCTATATCAACCATATAGTAATCTCCTTGAATAATATTTGTTATATATATTGGACCTTCAGATGTGCTACAGAAATAATTTATTTATAGCATTCAATGTACCCAAATCGTCATCAGTCCACTCTTATTTTTTAATTTTTAAATTGTGTTTTCAAATTCTGAAAAGTTTAAAAACATTTGGAGGGGCATTTTCAATATGATGTCCAAATCCAATTTTGCAAAAATATGTCCAAAACTCCAGTGCCAAATATGGTCATTTTTTTGAAAATTGCCCTGTTCTAGATGTTTTTGTGCTCAGTGCATCTTTCTTTAAGGGCCATTTTCAAGCAAGAAATGTCCAAGGGAAAAAAGCGCAAAAACAAGCCATTGGGATGTCTGGGGACCAGCAATCTTACTAGACTAGTTACACAGACATCCTAGCAGAGCAGTGGGACAGCCTAGGGGGCACTGCAGTGAACTTCACATAAAGGGTCCCAGATACATATCACATCATAATCCCCTTATGTTGTACAGTGGAATAGCAAGAAATGTACTGTACCCAACTTTGTACACCACTACAGTAGCCCTTATGCGTGCAGGTGTCACCTATATGTGGGTTCAGTAGGTATTTTGTATTTTTGGGGGCACTCATGCTTTCCACCACAAGTATATCAGTTACACTGGGATATGGGCCTGGGTCCCCCTCTCTACAGTCCACTGCATTGACCACTAGGCTATTACAGGGACCTTCTTGCTGCTCTAAGAGGAATGGCCATATCTCCAGCTGTCATAGAGGTCCGTATGTACTGTCACTTTCACCTCTTAGAGGGTGGGAAGGGGTCAGTGCCTTTATCCCTCATCTGTTCAGTTTGGGCACCTTCTTGGCACTCAGTCATTATTGAAACAGGTTTAGCCAAAAAGATTCTAATTTTTATCCTGGACGTTTTTACAATGTTCAATTATCACAGAAAAATGTCCACATCATGAGCCTGCCCTAGATCTGCCCAAAACATATCTCCAGCACACCCCTTTGAGATTTAGATGAACTGCATAGAAAAATGAGTTTCCAAAGTGATTTGGATGATTTTCTGGGAAATCATCCAAATCACTTTGGATGTTTTTCTGTTTCCAAAATGTGCCCCTTAGTCTTCTTTAAATCCCTCTTGAACTAACATAGCAAATTTATATAAAGAGAGCAATAAATATACTCATTTTTCATAGTGTCAGAGTGGACCATCATCTGACATTAGACAATGTTTCACCCATAGACTGTATCAAGTACAAGTCCCCTATTATCTCATACCACGTCACACCCATAAGCTATTAAAAATAATATTAAACTGATGACAATTTGGGTACATTGAGTGCCATAAAGAAATTATCTGTGCGGCACATCTTAAGGTCTGATTATATACAAAAAATATTATTCAAGGGGATTACTACATGGTTGATATATTTATAAAGGCAACAAATGCACCTATTATATGTAAAATAGCCATCCTGAAAGCTTCCATACCAAATTTCATTCTTCTCCAAGGCAGAAGCAACTTTGAGTATGTAGGTGCCAGTAGAAATTGGTGCATATGTATGTATTTTATGAAATGTCCACCTAGCACCTATGCTATCTCTTCTCTGCCCCCTCCAGGAATGCTTACACATATATCACAGAGAAGTGGGTGCTATGTTTCTTGAACATCTATTTTAATGCATGTATAGCTCCAGACTATTTTAAAAGCACCTACTTGAAGGCATACAATGCTGTACTGACATGCTCAAGCCACCTAGAAAGGGGCTTTGAGGGATCTGGGAAAGCCCAGGAGTGAGTTTTCCCACAGTGACAGCCTTAATTTTAATTTGTAACTAAGGGGCACACTTATTAATGTGGGCTACCCTAAGAATGTGTTATTTTATCATTAACTTGTTCTATTTTGGCACAGTAGAGAAAAAGCAGGATATGTTTTCTTTAGGAAAGAAATGCATGTAAATGTTTGATAGTGAGTGTGCTAGCCTCTGAACTGCTATAGAGAAAAATAGAAGGTTTGCAGGCTGTTACTGGACCAACACCAGAATTATCCGGAGATGGTGTACATGAGTAAAGATGGTGCTGCATGACCTTAAAAGCTCATGCTTGACATGATCTTTGGGTAATTCTTTGATTGGTCCAGTGAAAGCTAACCCAGTCTTCAGAGACTAATGATTTGACAGCAGAACAGTATTTTGAAATGAACGGTTTAGTTTCTTACATATTTTGCAGCATCCGTTGGGTAGCATCTGGATGGTTCCCTAAGAAGAGAGAATCAGAGATGACTGGTTATTCAAATTGGATGGATCTGTGCAGTTTCTGTTGCGTAAACTCCCCATTATGTGTTCAGTCTAGGGTGAGATTGGTTAGTTAATTAGCTCAATGGATTTCGACTGTGAGCAGAGTCATTTAGAGGGACACTAGAAAACAAAAACACTTGGGTAAATAATGTGTTTATATAGAGGGGTGGATATTTAGCATGATTTAAGAGAGCAGGAAAGGCTCCTGCTTGCTTAAACTGTGTTGAGCTGGCCAGCAAAACCCCTAAAAAAGAAACTTCACTGGCTCCCACTTAAGGAACGCATTGCGTTCAAGATCTGCACAATTGTACACAAAATCATTTATGCAGTCGCCCCAATCTACATGCTAAACCTAGTAGACCTACCTTCCAGAAACGCCACTAAATCATCCCGCAAATTTCTCAACTTGCACTACCCCAGCTGCAAAGGACTTAAATACAAGCTGATGCATGCCACTACCTTCTCTTACATGAGCACGCAGTTATGGAATGCATTACCTACAGACTTGAAAGCAATCAACGAAACAACTATCTTTCGAAAATCTCTGAAAACATTCTTCTTCAACAAGGCCTACAATGAGAGCCTACCACCTCACTAAGTCACATCATCAACCCACTCAATTATGAACGCCCAGCTTCTACAACTACCCCAATCACACTCTTCCTTCCTCTCTCTTCCCTTCCCTGATCGCTACACATTACTAACTGTATCTGATATCCTGAAATGATAATGTTAACAAATCTATGTAAGCCACATTGAGCCTGCAAATAGGTGGGGGAATGTGGGATACAAATGCAATAAATAATAATATGCAGCAGCAGGTAATAGTGCAGTGCTGCTGAATATCAACTCTGAATGCCCAGGCACAATGTGAGTAATAGCAAAGAGAGGACCACCAAAGTGGAGGAACAAAATAACCACTACGGCAGCGTCACAAGATGCAGCAAAGTAGGGTGTAAAATGACTCTTCCAACACAAAACAACAACAAAGAGAGGGTTCAAAGCACAAAACAAAGTCCAAACAGCAAAAAAGGGTACCAGAAGCCTTCACAAGCAGGACAAACCTTTAATTGCACATCATATATCTTGTACATAAATCTTGTACCATTGAACCGACACGGGCCGTGTTTCAGCTTGAAGTGCCTACATCAGGGGTCATTCAATTGTAATTGTTTAGAATGAAGAAACCAGCCGAGAGCTGAAGTCACATCAAACATGACTAAAATCCACGCAAAATGCATGCTTGGAGTAAGAGGGACGCTGTGCTCTGGTGAAGAGTAAGGAGGATGATTTTGCGTGGATTTTTGTCATATTTGATGTGACTTCAGCTCTTGGCCTGTTTCTTCATTCTAGACAATTACAACTGAATGACCCCTGATGCAGGCGCTTCATGCCAAAACATGGCCCGTGTCGGGACAATGGTACAAAATTTATGTACAAGATATATGATGTGCAATTAAAGGTTTGTCTCACTTGTGAAGGCTCCTGGTATCTTTTTTTGTGCTGTTTGGTCTTCCAACACAAAACCAAGGAATCAAAGAGTTCCACAGCAAAAATGTTTAATTTGTAAAACACCACTGAGACTCGATATAGAGCCATGTTTCAGCATGGCCGTCTGCCTCAGGAGTCTGTAGATGTATAGTCTCAAGTCTAACCACTAAAATAGAGCTATGTGTAAAAGTCTTCTATATATAACGCCTACAAATTTTCAAAAAAGGAACCTTAAAGAGTGCTAAGCTGTCTAGTGAAGCGAAACAATCTTCTTTGTGCAGACTATACACCTACAGACTCTTGAAGCAGGTGGCCACGCTCCATGACGAGTCTCAGTAGTGTTTTACAACAATAAACATTTCTCTTGTGGAACTCTTTGATTGCTTGGTTTTGTGTTGGAAGAGTCATCTTACACCCTACTTCCCTATAATCTGAGTAATGCCAGAGATGTTCCCGGGCAGAATCAGGGTAAAGGTGGGAGTTATGTGGTCACTGGTAATATTCAGGCTTGATATCTGCATATACTGAATATTGGCTGTACTAACATAACATCTGGTTGACATTGCTAAAATAGATATTCAATGGCAGTATCCATACATGGTTCACTCAGCATTGAATATTCACGTCTATTTTAGCTAGCAGTTGTCAACAGTTGTTTACCATCGCTAGTTGAATATTGACAGGACAGTGTCTTCAGCTGATTTGCTTCAGGTACTTTTCAGTCTATGATTTGAATGCAAATCACTTTGCTAGCTTTCAGGCTTGCAAGCAGTATATAATACACTTAAATACGTTTATTATTTATTAAAATTTGTATAAACTGCCTACATGTCTCTAAAGAAACAAATCAAAGTAGGGTGCATAAAATATGTAACAATATAATTTGAAAAAATATTAAAATCTATCCTATTCCATAAAAAATAAAAATCAGCAGCCATCTATATGCTCCACTCCTGTCCCACCTTTACCACAAAAATAACCAAGGGGCCCTTTTGCTAAAGTTTAGTGTGTGCTAATGGAATTCAGGGCACACTAAATGTTAAAAAGCTTTTTAGCATTTAGCCCATGCAAAGCTTTAGTAAAAGGGCCCCCAGTTTTTACATTTCCATCTAAAACATTTTTATTTTTCTATTATTCTCAAATCATGGGGAAGATTATTCCACCATTCAGGGACATTCACCGAGAAAGCTCAGCCATCCAATGAACTTTACATGTACATTGTATTGAGGGAACTTCTAACAAAGACTGGAATGAAGAGAGCATCTAGGTATATAAGGAACCAAATATATACTTGAATCGAACCCAGGCCACAATAGGTGCCAATGAAATTGGTTGAGTAAAGGTTGAACTGAACTCCAGCACAGTGACCTAAATAGCTGCTGCATTCTATGGTACTTGTAAGTGGTGCAAAAGCCTCCCTGGTAACCCCAAATATAAAACATCACATTAATCAGGAAGTAGAAGAATTGATACCTGGATCACCATTCAAAACAGAAGATCTGGTACAAAAGGACTGAATATTCATAGAAGACACAGCTTGTCAAATACAGATCTACCTGTATGACCTATTTCACTTTCTCCTGAGAAAGTGTGGTTGAAGATCTGACCCAAATCTATAACCACTACTTCTCAACAACATAAATTACATTTTTGTAGATTAGGTTGATCAAACACCAATATTTCAGTCTGAACCTCTCCCTCCCCCCCACTCCAAAGGAAAGGTTTAATAACAAATTGGGGAGAGAGATCTTTGATCATAGTGAGTTTTAATAGAAGATTTTCTCTGTCTGTATGGAATTAAGAAAATAAGAGGGGGTTCTAATTGTCTTCTTGCCTGTGCAGCAGCACTGTAGTACAAAAAGTATCAATTTCATAAAATGTTATATGGCTGAGCTAGGCAGAGAGGGAGGTGAGCAGCACTTTATGTCAATTATTCACTGAAGGAGAGACAGGCAGATTGATGGGATTGATGTAAGGGCCCTAGAGGAGCCCCGGGAGAACTAGAGAGATGGGGTCTGCTAGGGGATGAGGGAGAAATAGAAAGTCTATGGGGGTATTTTACTAAGGTGTGCTCACGTTTTTGGAGTGCGCTAAAATTGTGAGCGCGCTAAACGTTAGAAATGCCAATGCATTCCTATGGGTGTCTCTAACATTTAGCGAATCCACAATTTTAGCGTGTGCTAAAAACGTGAGCGCGCCTTAGTAAAAGACGCCCTATGTTAGTCATACAATGAGAAGGAATTGTTAAGTTCCTCTGAAGCTGAAAACAGTAGCCTTGAAGGGTATGAGCTGTGAATATTTGGTTGAGGATAATTACCTGTTGAACTAAATGTACTGATTTAAAAACAGAAGAAACAAATCTCCGCAGAAATATAAACCTAAGACATGAAAGAAACTGAGCAAAGTGTGTGTAGCTTAGCCAAAAAAGGATGTATGTGGGCCAGAAAGATATGGTGTAGCTGTTAATGTAACAGAAAGAGACTGTAAAAGTAAAAGTGTATTGCTTGCCAATTATCTTATCACATTAAGGAATGTATCTGTATCTTCAAAATTGCTAACAAAAACAGCTCAGCTGAAATAGGAATTAGAAGCCTGTCTAGCAAAGCTGCTGGGTGTGCAGCTGCATGACAGTCTTTCCTAAAGCTTTAGCTATTATTTTATACTTGTAACCCGTGTTGTTTATTTCCTCGACCACATCTTGGGCTCTGAAACCTAAGAGCCAAGGTAAGGTCAAGGAGCCCCCAGGTTTTAACAGCCATCAGGATTACATTTACACACTTTGGGAATATTATCCACTAAAGGGAATAAAAGCAAAATGGGTTTAGTAATACAAGCACACAGAGGAAGGATAGCTGAATCTAATCAGCAGATCAGAGAATTTACTCACCATAATAAAAAAGGAACATACTGACAATGACCTGTTGACCAAGAGCTAGGATCTGGGTCTTCAGGTATTTTATACTCAGAGATTCTGTGTGTGGTCTTTTGGCTGAGCTTGAAGGTTACCCTCTATTAGGGAAACTACTGGCCCAGAATACCTGTTAAGGACTGGTATTCTAGGCCACAGCAAGGAAAAGTACCCTATGGGCTCCTCCTGAAGATTAACAGAGGTTGACCTGTATTAGGGAAACTCTGTTACTGTTAGTCACAGAGCCTTGCTAAGGACTGGCATTCTGGGCCTCAGCAGAGAAAAGTACACTATGGGCTTCTCCTTAAGACCAGTGGAGAAGAGGTTGTCCTCTGTGGGGGAATCCTGAGACTGTGGGCTGCACAGCTCTGATAAAGAACTGATTACCTGGCCCACAACACAAGCCCTAGAGGCACCTGGGGAAGAGGGGAAGACCAGTGAGGAGATGCTAAGGGGCAATCAGCCCTTGGGAACATCTCAGGGTGAGGTAAAAGGCCTGGGGATCCATTTGGATCCCAGGTTCAGTGGCAGAGGTGGCCCTTGGGAGTAGGCTCAAGATGTATCGGCCTTTGAGAGCCAACTAAGGGCAAGGCCTTTGGAGGCATGAGGGGGGTGCCCAAGCCCCATCAGCGGAAAGCTTCTCAGCACCAGAAGCAGAGTGGTGGCTCACTGAGTGCAGATTGTCACCAGGAGCCCAGCGGAGGAGGTAGCCCTAGGGAGGGCAATTGTTGCTTGGAGCTTGGCAGTGGGGCCAGGTCAAGCCAGTTTGACTCAGTAGACATTTAACAGCCACCAGCCCAGAATGCCCCAGGAGGATGGTGAGACTTGGGGCCGATATTCAGATCGCGGGAGGTAGCCGGGCTGCCTCCCGCAGTTGGTGCTGAGCCCAGATATTCAATGCTTGGCTATTTCCTGTGACCAGCATTGAATATCTGGGTATTTTTTGTACAGTTTAAATTTCACTGGCCAAGCAGATATTCCAGCTAAGCGCTAATTGGCAGTATTCAGTGGGAGATAGCCATCTATCTCCCGCCGAATATTGCTGGATATCCAGTTAAGAGCCATTTAACCAGCCAGGAACAGTTTCTGACTGGTTAAATGGTTTTAAAAATTAGTTGGTTGGAGACTTTGTGGGGGAGGACCAGGGAAGGACATAAGGAAGGAGTAAGAGGTGGGACACAGGACACACTGCCAGACCCACACAAAGTCTAGAGTGACAGGAAGGAGCCTAGAGTTGCTGCTTAAGCAAAAGGACTAATTGATTCAAACAGTGTTGAACTAATTGGTTAAAAGAGTACTGGTTAGAAAAAGTAATTGGTTAAGTGTTGGTATTAAACTGTGTGATATATGGTTTATAGTCTTCTATGCATTGCAGTGGTTATCTCAAACCAAAGCTTTAAACATTGCTAATTTTTCAGCTCCTCTACATATCTGAATAGCAAACTCTGTATATAGTTCAATAAAACTGTTAAACCATTTGTTTACAGTCTTGTTCACAGAGGTTATTTTGGGGGGGTTTCCTGGGGGGGGGGGGGGGGAGGGTGAAAGAGTGTAAACCCACCCATTAACTCTTTTCTTCCAGGTGGAGGTACCAGATGCCAGAAGCTAAGGGACCAACAGAGCCTGCCCTAGGGGGACTCCAGCCAGTTCAGGCCCTGGACCCAGAAACACCCACAAGGGGACATTACAAGTCTTTTGTCTATTCAAAAGTTAACATTCTCAACCAACCAATTCTTAATACTACTAAGACTTTCATTTATCTTAGCCATGGTAGCAGCCTCATCAGACCCTAAAAATGTATATCAACTCATAAAGAAAACCTATCATATCTAACTAAGCAATTAGAAGTCCCATAAGGTCTAAAAATATGTTAAATAAGAGGGTAGATAAACAAGACAACTGCAGAACATCATAGGAAACAGAAACAAATTCACTCTTCTGGTGGTTATTACCGTAACTACTTTTGCATGTTGATAAAAATAAAAGAACAAATCAAAATCAAAGCCAACCCCTCAATATGAATCCAATACACCGTTGCACTAACCAATATAGAACTACCAAGTCACAGGCAGATGTTCAATCCAATAGAATAAATACTCTTTTTACCCCTGTATCCAAAAACTTACAAATCTCATCCTGCAAAGCAACCAAAACTGTCCCTGTCCGATAGGAAATCTGACTGAATATCAACTAATCCTCAGACTAAATATCAGTTAATCCATTCACCTACTCCACATAATCCTACAATTCATTAAAAAAAAATAATCACCAGCTCCAAAATTTTAGCTACAAAAAGAAGGTTAGCAACTGGTCTATAATTTTATACTCTTCAGGGGCCACTCTTGCTTCTTTCAGCAATGAGGCAATAACAGTTCACTTCAATTTTCCTGGAAGTTCCACTCCTGAAATAAGCAACATACTATCGCCCTCTAAAACTGCAGTAATTCCTCTGTCAATGTTTTCTATAATACTGCTTGGCAAGGATCATGAACCGTAGGTCCAACGGACACTTTTAATCACCTTGGACAACTGAACCAAAGAGGATAATGAATAACTTATAAAGGTACACTGTTCAGCACATAAAATCCAGTCTACCCTGGGCATGAGAATTTCTTCTCTCAACAACTGTACTTTAGAAACAAACAAAACAAAAAAACAACCTAGATAATGCCTCACTCTCCAAAGGCAACACTTCATTTTTTAACCTAATCCTTGATGATCTAACCTATCCACCTCTTGAAATAGTTCCTAAGTCTCATTCATGGAAGTATTAATCAAATGTAAAAAATATAATTTCTTCACTAGAACAACAGCTCTTTCATTCTCTCATTTGTTGACAAAATGTAGAATCCAGTTTTGAAAATTCAAAAGTATACAAGCTGCTGAATACCCTGTCCTAAGCCCACCCTAAGATGGCTCCCAATTTACAGATAAATGTACACATGTTGTTCAACGATGTGTATAATTTTATCTGCCGAGAGGGTGGACAATTTTCAAATAGCTCATTCCTGCATATAAAACACTGTTTTACTCATGAAACTGACTTTAAAAATTGCCCTCACACTGTACTAGCTTCTGTAAGAGAATAAGTACATTTACACTGGTACATATATGTTTATGTATATGCAGTGTCTGTATGTATACCAGAATACATAGACAAAGTGGATATTCTAATGTATACTACTGAGTGATTCTCGGCCTTGTTCGATGGTTATTTTCTGTATCTACCTCAAAAATTGAAGCTGTTTCTTCACCTTGTATATTGTTGCTTCGCAACACCATCCATTTTCACTTGTGCAAGATTGGATGAAGAGCATACATTAGCATATACTATACTTTCAGACTCCTGAGGCAGGTGCCTAAGTGCTGAAGTACGGCCGCTGTGCTGAGACTTTTGGTGTACTTCAATAAAATATCATATACAAGAATCATTGCATCGCCGTTGTGTCCTTTGGAAGAGCCTACCCACTCTACTCTTTGGTCTGTGTCAGCTGTGACTATGCCTGTGCAGAAACAATGGAGTTTCCTCTGAGTTCCAGTGGATTGTCCATAGAAATCTGCTGGGTTTATAATGGCCTTCACTGTATGCATGCAGTAATGTGTGCTTCTGTATGTTTAGGTATATGCATTCCGTACTTATTGATGTGTTAGCTACAGCAGTGTTTCTCAAGTCTGGTCTTTAGGGTTACCATATGGCTCCAGAAAAAGGAGGACGGATTGAGCCAGCCGGGTTTTACTTCCATTGCTTTAAAAGCAATGGAAGTAAAACCCGGCTGGCTCAATCCGTCCTCCTTTTTCTGGAGCCATATGGTAACCCTAGTCTTGGAGTACCCCTTGCCAGTCAGGTTTTCAGGATATCCACAATGAATATGCATGAAAGAGATTTACATATAATGGAGGCAGTGTAATCAAATCAAGTTCATGCATATCCATTGTGGATATCCTGAAAACCTGACTGGCAAGGGGTACTAGGACTGGACATGTGAAACACTGAGCTACAGTATCCCTTGGATTCCCATTCTATATATGACACCCAAAATTGGGTGCCAATATTTGGCACTGATCCAAAATGTGCACCCAACTAAAATGGCTAATGAGCCAATTAGTGCCAATAATTGGGTGCTAATTGGCACTATTTGGAATTGCATGCACATCTTGCTATTCACCATTCTATAAAATGTGCACCTAAATCCTATACTGTGCAACCCAAAAGGGGGTGTGGCCATGGGAGATGCATGGGTGGGTCAAGGACGTTCCTAAAATTTGCACACAGTGTTATGGAATACCGGTGATAAATGCCCAAATTGGATGCTTGAAATTACACCTGGTTTCAACAGGCTGAAGTCCTGGTGCTCAAATTTGGGCACCGAAATTGGCACTCAATGCTATTCTATAATGAGTGCTCATCTTTGAGTGCCCATTATAGAATAGGATTGAGTGCTATTTTTCTCAGCAATTGGTGCCAATTTTTGAGCACCATTTACTGAATCTACCCCTATTTGTGTATGTATTTCTGCACATGTTGAGTGATACACTATCCCCTGGATTCATTAGAACATAGAAGTAGCCATACTGGGTCAGACCAATATCCTGTTTTCCTGTGGACAAGCCAGGTCACAAGTACCCGGCAGAAACCCAAATTGTTGCAACACTCCATACTACAAATCCCAGGGCAAGCAGTTGCTTCCCATGCCTGTCTCAATAACAGACTATGGACTTTTCCTCAAGGAATTTGTCCAAATCTTTTTTAAACCCAGATGCACTAACTGCTGTTACCACATACTCCGGCAAACAGTTCCAGAGCTTAACTATTTGTTGACTGAAAAAATATTTCCTCCTATTTGTTTTAAAAGTATTTACATGTAACTTTCTCAGGTATCCCCTAATCTTTGTACTTTTGAAACAAATAAAAAATCGATTTACTTCTACTCGTTCTATACCACTCAGGAGTTTGTAGACCTCAGTCATATCTCCTCTCATCCGTCTCTTTTCCAAGCTGCAGAGCCCTAACTTCTTTAGCCTTTCCTCATATGAGAGGAGTGCCATCCTATTTATCATTTTGGTTGCTCTTCTTTGAACCTTTTCTAATTCTACTATATCTTTTTGAGATTCAGTGACCAGAACTGAATGCAATACTCAAGCTGCAGATGCACCATGGAGCAATACAAAAGCATTTTAGTATTTTTGGTCTTATTCACCATCCCTTTCCTAATAATTCCTAGCATCCCATTTGCTTTTTTGGCCACCACCGCACACTGTGCAGAAGATTTCAGCGTATTATCTACAAGAACACCCAGATCTTTTTCTTGAGTGCTTACCCCCAAGGTGGACCCTAGCATCACGTAACTATGATTCAGATTATTCTTTCCAATATGCATCACCTTGCATTTGTCCACATTAAATTTCATCTGCCATTTGGATGCCCAGTCTTCCTATTTCCTAAGGTCTTCTGGCAATATTTCACAGTCCGCACGTTTTTCAACAACCTTGAATAGTTTTCTATCATCTGCAAATTTAATCACCTCACTCATCGTTCTGATTTCCCATATATCACTGGTCCCAGTACTTATCCCTGCGGCACTCCACTGTTCACCCTCCTCTATTAAGTTAAATAACCATTTAACCTTACCCTATGTTTTCTGTCCAATAACCAATTCCTAATCCACACCAGAACCTTGCCTCCTATCCCATGACTCTTTAATTTTCTCCTGTCTCTCATGATGAACTTTATTAAAAGCTTTCTGAAAATCTAGGTACACTACATCAACCGGCTCACCTTTATCAGCGGGACTGGTGGTTGGGAGGCGGGGATAGTGCTGGACAGACTTGTACGGTCTGTGCCAGAGCCGGGGTTGGGAGGCAGGGCTGGGGAGGTGAGGATAGTGCTGGGCAGACTTATACGGTCTGTGCCTGTGCCAGAGCCGGTGGTTGGGAGGTGGGGCTGGTGGTTGGGAGGCGGGGATAGTGCGGGGCAGACTTATACGGTCTGTGCCCTGAAGAGCACAGGTACAAATCAAAGTAGGGTATACACAAAAAGCAGCAAATATGAGTTATCTTGTTGGGCAGACTGGATGGACCGTGCAGCCATCATCTACTATGTTACTATGTTATCCATATGTTTATTCATGCCTTCAAAGAAATGAAGCAAATTGGTGAGGCAAGACTTCCCTTGACTGAACCCATGCTGACTCTGTCCCATTAAACCATGTTTGTCTACATGTTCTGTAATTTTATTCTTTATAATAGTTTCCACTATTTTGCCTGGCACCAATGTCAGGCTTACTGGTTTATAATTTCCCGGATCACCCCTAGAACCCTTTTTAAAAATCGGCGTCACATTGACCACCCACTAATCTTCAGGTACTATGGACGATTTTAATGACAGGTTACATATTACTAACAGCAGATCAGCAATTCCATGCTTGAGTTCCTTGAGTAACCTTGCATGTATGCCATCTGGTCCAGGTAATTTACTACTCTTTATTTAGTCGATTGGTGCTAATAACCAATTATTGACATTAATTGGAGTTCATGGGCACCAATTTAGATTTAGGTGGCATCTGCCTATGCATTATTCTATAATGCTGTCTGCCAAAAATGTCTCACATGCAACCCAAAAGGAGACATGGCCCTGGGAAGGGCATGGGCAAGTCAAGGGTGTACCATATATTTAGACGTAAGGTTACACACCCAACTTATGCACCAGAATTTATGTCAGGTTTCAGCTGGCATAAATCCTCACTTCAAAAGTTGGGCATGGGGATCTGGACTAAGCACTATCCTATAAACAGTGCTCAGCCCACAGCACCCCTGACAGAAAGACATGTAGTGTGAATTTTTCCCAGCATCTAAATTTGAGCGTCATTTACTTAATCTAGACCTATACACCTCTGTGCTGTATCTGTTTTTACAGGGGTCTGTGCGCACCCTTCAGATTACTCACCGGTTCACAGTTTTCCTCATAGAATGGTGGGCAGGAAATGTTAGAGATGGAAGTAATGAACTGATTTTTGATAATCACACAGCTGTACAATGTGCAGTTATTCGTCTTAGACGGTATCATGTCACCAGGCTAATGCACAGAAGAAAAAATACAGGTTAAGCACCAGGAAAATATTATCTCAATCTATGATTTATATATATATATATATATATATATATATATATATATATATATATATATATATATATATATATATTCAGCACTGCTACATGGATTATGAGTGATGCTCAATATCCCACTAGAGCTGTATGTGCTCAAGACAGTAATTTTCCTGCCTTGTTATCCTCTCTGGATAAATGCCATCTCCACACCTGTTCAGCCCCACGTACCACCTAGGATTATCCAATAGTGCTGAAGTGGTCTGCAAGAGTGTTCAGTGGCACAATCCTCTGGACAGTGCTACTCATTATCCATGCCAGTGCCACCTAAGCTATTTATCTGGGAGGGTGTTTCACTGGAGATTGAAGCTCCTGTCCTCCTGTCTCTGGCCCACCACTAAATTGTCAAGTCAGGGTCAATCTCTTATAGGGAAGTGCATTTGATTTGTTAGCATGTCTTAAAATAGTCAATGTGCACTAAACCAATTTAATGCATGTTAGCTTATGAATCAACACACTTTTAAAATTAAGACAAATATGTGAAAATTGAAAAACAAAGAAAAAATAGGCAAAAACTGAAGAAAAAGTCCAACGTTGAATCAGCATTTTTTTCATGCACATCCCTAGTCTCTAATCAATCTAAGCAACACATTCACTGGAGCAACGTTTGCCATACTCAGCATGAATTACCCCTCCCGAGACAGTGGAGTTTGCTGTGTTGGGTGCTCTACGGCCAGTTGCACCCAGAACTGATTCCTATGACACCATTTCACTTCCTTCTTTAATGGTGAAAACACTAGGAAGGAGGACATTCAAAGCATGAATGGGGTACCAGTCAGAGAAAGGGGGCTCCTCGTGATTCTATACTTCAGCTACATTAGTGAACACTTTTTTTGTGCATTAAGCTTGGGTCTTACATTCATGATTTGGTATGTGCCATCTTGCAGGTTCAGCACACAGTGGGTCTGCACGCAGACCCCGCAGCATTCTCCCAGCACTCCCTGCTTCAGTGTGAATCCCTAGGAAGACAGCATCAGAAACACATCATTAGAAAACAAAAAACCAAACGAACCCCCCCCCCCCCCCCCCACAAACCGCTATCTCTTTACCAGCTGCTGCTGGGTTGATTTAAAATTTGCCATGACATTCTGTGATGGGCCACTGTGGTTTAATATACTGTATGGATAGATAGATCTGTTCATTCATTAAGGGGTCCTTTTACCAAGCTGTGGTAAAAGGACCCCTGAGGTGGCATTGGCACGTGTGTTTGCCGTGCACTGAGACCCCCTTTTGTCATAGTGGGTAAAAGGATTTAAAAAAAAACTAGAAATGGCCATGTGGTAAGTTAAGCACTTGCCATGCGGCCATTTCCTGGGGGAGCCTTTACCATTTCCTATTTAGGAGGCGGTAAGGGCTCCCATGCTAACCCGGTGGTAACTGGGCACTCTGCACATACCAGCACTACCGCTGGGCTCCTGCAGTAGCCCGGCAGTAGGGCCAATTTGCCACACTCCGTTGCCACAGAAACCCTACTGCGGCTTTGTAAAAGGGCCCCTAAGATATTTACATATTAATGTGACTCTATTTCATCTACCACTACACCCAGAAAGGGCTAATTAACAACATCTATACATTAATCATATACTAATATTATTAAAATTGAATGAAAATAAATCATGATATAACACAGTCACAAGTCACTCTCCCCTATGGGAGCAGTGATGGTACAGAGAACACTGGGCATGATGCTGTATTAGTAAATGTGAAGGATAACTTTGGATGGGATGTCCAGGTAAGAAAACAGATATTTAGGTGTATACATTTAAAAAAATGTATTTTAGTACATACCCAATGAATGCAGATCTTTTCTAAAATGCCTATATCACCACAAAAGAATCATTTGGATTTGGCAGGACACACAAAGGATGAATATATTTCACAAAAAGAAAACATTGAAATAAAGAACCTTTGCATGTGTAAGTAGCACCACTACCCTGTGTAAGTGGTGAATTTTGTAAAGATGTGTGTTTATGGAGACCTAATGATGCAGCTGAGCACTAAAGCTCAAACTTTAGGCATGTCAAGAAAGCTTTTAAGGACTTAAGGGGTCAGCATAATACTCCTCTCAAGCTCTCATCCCAAGCACAGGACTCAGGAGAAGTTACCTAACAGTAATGTATGACTTGTAATATGTGTAAATGCTGACAGGAAAATTTTGTGAGGTATATGTGCATTGCCTAAGATATTGAATATGCATGTAGTTTGAAGGGTTGCAGAAACTACTCTCATATCATGCTTTCTTCCAATCTCTGAGTACCACAGGCACATATAGGGGTAAATTCTATATATGGCGCAGAACAATCAATGCTGAAAAAAGCACTACTCTGTAAGCTACACTTAAAGTTAGGTGTGTTTTATAGAATAGTGCTTATTTCCGGGGATCACATCTAATTTTAGATGCGGCCATTTGCACCAACTGAAATGTGCCTAACTAGAGCGATTATTCTACAACAATCTGCGTAAATGCTAAGAACGCCCCTTTTCCACCCATAGCCCTTCCATTTCTGCACCCCTTTTTTTTACTCGCATGTAAAATTTAGGCAAGGATCCTGCACCTAAATTTATGCACATAAGTTCCAATTAAATCTAATTAGTGCCAATAATTGCTTAGCTCACTATTCAATTAAATTGCACAAGCAAATTTGGCAACTTTTATAGAATTAGGAGGTTAGTACATATACTGTAAGTAGTGCCTTTTCTACAACTGCTGCTTATAACTATGCAGTAATGTGCATTATATTACCATAATGTATGTTAGCTTAGGTTACTGTGAGAAACATATTAATGAGATGCAAAGCATGTAAATGCATGCAAAATACCTCATTATAATGAAAATCAAATGACACAGCTTGCAGTGAACACCAAATGCTACATTACTGTAGGAACAATAACACCAACTCAAAGCTGACTGCTAACTCGTGGTCCAATGCTCCCATGTGGCATCTTAAAAGAATTGGGACTGAACCTTGCTTTCTCGATCTCAAATAGAACCCCCCCTGAATACAGCCCCCCCTCAGCAGAATCTCCCCTCTCTGTAGAGCCACCGAGACCCTCACTTTGCTGTAGGTCCCCAATCCTCAGTCACTCCTGCCCAACCAGGCTTTAAAATGGTGCCAGAAACCCCTAGCGGTAATCTCATGGTACTACCACTTGGGGGTCCAGCTGCCATATTAGGGAAAAAAGGGTGTGTTTTGTGGGGGATGGCTCTTCAGGGGTTTCAATTTAGGGGGGAGAGGATCAAGATTAAGCTTTGGTTCCCTGGGATCATTGGGCTGCAAGTTAGTGGCCTGATGTTTCCAAGATGCATAAATAATGAAGCTTGTGATGTTGATTGCAAGTTGTATTATTCATGTAAAAACATAAGAATAGCCATACTGGGTCAGACCAATGGTCCATCCAGCCTAGTATTCTATATCTAATAGTGGCCAATCCAGGTCACAAGTACCTGGCAGAAACCCAAATAGTAGCAACATTCCATGCTACCAATACCAGGGCAAGCAGTGGCTGCGCTGTAAGCCACATTGTGCCTGCGCTTGTGGAAAAATGTGGGATATAAATGCACTAAAATAAATAAATAAATAAATAAATAAATGTCTATCGCCATAGCAGACTATGGACTTTTCCTCCAGGAACTTGTCCAAACCTTTTTAAAACCCATATATGTTGACTGCTGTTACCACATCCTCTGGCAGCAAGTTCCAGAGCTTACCTATTCATTGAGTGAAAAAAATATTTCCCCGTTTGTTTTAAAATTATTTCCATGTAACTATATTGAGTGCTCCGTGGTCGCTATACTTTATGAAAGAATGAAAAATCAATTCACAATTACCCATTATATACCACTCAGAATTTTGTAGACCTCAATCATGCCCCCCCCCCCCCCCTTAGCCATCTGTTTTCCAAGCTGACGAACCCTAACTTCTTTAGCCTTTCCTCAAATGAAAGGAGTTTGATCCTCTTTATCATATTGGTCGCTCTTCTTTGAACCTTTTCAAATTCTGCTATATCTTTTTTGAGATACAGCGACCAGAATTGAATGCAATACTCAAGGTGAGGTCACACCATGAAGCGAAACAGAGGAATTATAGTGTTCTTGGTCTTCCTTTCCTAAAGCTTCTTAGCATCCTGTTGCTTTTTTGGCTGCCTCTGCACACTGGGCAGAAGATTTTAGCATATTGTCTACAATGATACCTAGATCTTTTTCTTGGGTGCTGACTCCCAAGGTGGACCCTAACATCAGGTAACTATGATTTGGATTATTCTTCCCAATGTGCATCACTTTGCATTTGTCCATATTAAATTTCATCTGCCATTTGGATGCCCAGTCTTCCAATTTTATAAGGTCTTCCTGCAATTTTTCACAGTCCACATGTGTTTTAACAACTTTTAATAGTTTTGTGTCATTTGCAAATTTAACCACCCCATTTGTTGTTCTGATTTCCAGATCATTTATAAATATGTTAAATAGCACCAGTTCCAGTACAGATCCCTATGGCACTCCACTATGCACCCTCCTCCATTGAGAAAATGGCCACTTCACCCTACCCTCTCTTTTCTATTCAATACTCATTTCCTAATGCAGAACAGAACATTGCCTCCTAATCCATGGGCATTTAATTTTCTCAGGAGTCTCTCATGAGGACCTTTGTCAAAAGCTTTCTGAAAATCTAGATACACTACATCAACTGGCTCACCTTTATCCACATGTTTATTCACGCCTTCAAAGAAATTAAGCAAATTGGTGAGGCAAGACTTCCCTTGCCTGAATCCATGCTGACTCTGTCCCATTAAACCAGGTTTGTCTATGTATGTGGGAGTCACTAAGCTGTGATACTGAGATACCACAGGTTAATGACTTTCTAGTAATTTAAGGTGCAGTAAAAAGCCAACTTTTACCACACATTAGTAACTACTCCTTAAATAACTGTATTTTAGTGAATGCCATATTTCATAGTAAATTATGGCAGATAAAGACCTACATGGCCCATCCAGTCTGCCAAAGGTCATTCAATTCATTATTTAACCAACAATCCAACAGTGCTACTAATATTTTACTTACTAAGTTCCACTTTCCCATTGAGATACACAGCACCCACACTCATAACATACAATATGAATGTGGTATAAATTGCACATAGTTGATCCTGATCTGTCTTTGCCATTTTCAGGACACATCTCCAATGTTTTTTTATTTGTTTGTTTGTTTTCTGTTTGTTGCCAATTAGTTGTCATAAAGATGAAGTAATAAATTCTGTTCCTGCACCCAAGGTGCAACCTTTAGCGTCCCCTTCCATTCCAGCACTGCGACCCCCACACACAGTTCTGACTGTGTACCAGCCCTGGCCAGCTGTGGTTCTGTTTTAGCCACCAATGTTGCTAAACTGACCACTTGGGGTATATGACCTCCAGAGGTACAACACCAGGGCATCAATTATATTGCACTAACTAGACCCTATTTATTTCCTGGGTGCTGAACATAACCATGTTTTAATGGTCAGCTTGGTAATTTTTACATATGAAGAATGAAAAGAGTAAGGAAAATCAAATATTAGGATCTGCGTTTGTTTGAAATGACATGAGAAATGCCAATCATATTTCCTATATCATTTCATATCATTTTGTGAATAAAATGATGGGGAAACTCCCAAAATATTATGGGTTATTTTTCAGGTATCATCAATAGCTCACCTTATTGCCATATAGCATGCACTATTTATCAACAGGGGTGCTGCTGAAAAACTGTGATTCTATCCAGAAATAATATGCACTATCTAGAGATGGTACATCCTATTAAGCAATAGTGCATGTTATTAAATTAATTGCCTCTGAAACATAAAGGGAAAACAAAACACGCTTGCAAATGACATGAGAAAATAAAATAAAATTATTTTGCCTGCACATCCCTATCAAATGTAGATTGCACAGAGCAGGGCAGAAGATGAACGACAGGTAAATATCACTAATACCAAGGAGATGAAGAGAGCACTGCTTACCGGTAAACATTTGACGTTGCAAGGAATGTGTTCACATTTGATTATCGGCACATCGCTGCTGCTGGCATTTTGAGTGCAGACACATGTATGGCACTTATCGGAGAGTACAGGAGAACCCGGCTAAACACAGAACATAGATTTACTCATCAGAGAAGCCTGGAACATTGGCTAACAGCAGTGATAATGCCCATGCTTAACACATAAAATTACACAGAGGTCATCAAAGGAGCAAACGTACCATACTTATATTAGGTTCTAGACTACTCGCCTTTTACCGCACCTTGATTACTTCCCCCCTTAGAGAGCAATTTTAAAGGCTGGGGACTGTATCTGTTCTATTGTGAACTTAAAATATAGCTGCATTTCTTTATTGGGAAAGCCTGAGATTTTTCCATATGAATTTCAAAAATCTCAAAGGCTTGTGCCTCACTAAATTTGTGTGTTTATAAGGTGCTACCAGCCTCTGTGTCAATTTTGCTATTCAGGCTAACATGACTACTCTTCCAGAACTTTAAGTTCTATGATTTGCTTGAAATAATCACAGGGAACTGTCCCAGAGGATTTTCTGGGCCCCCTACTCTCCCATGGTTGCCTCAGCCCATTGTTCTAGGTGCTGGCTACTGTGTCTAGAGCAGGGGTTTTCAGGGGCCCTTTTACTAAGCTGCATTAGGTGAAAATTTGTGCCTAGCGTAGCTAAAAATGGAGTACCATGGGACACACTCTGGCATCCTGTGATAACTCTGAAATGTGCAAGTGCTAATTGTGTGCTAAAATATATTTATTTTTTGAGGGGGCATGTCATGGGCAGAGAGGCTTTCCTGTGCTAACCAGTTAGCGCATCTACATTACTGCACATGAAATGGTTAGCGCAGGATACCGCATGAGCTCCTACCACCTACACATTTTTTAAAATGGCCATACACTATGGAAACAGTAGTGCATGGCCATTAATACAAAAAATAGAAAATTGCCATTTTAAGACTGCAGTAAAAATGGCCTTAACGCATGGGAAAGACCCACATAAGAGTGTGCTAAGCCACTTTTTGCCCCAGTTTAGTAAAAGGACCACTTAACCTTTTTTGGTTAACTGATCAATGAAGCCCTTGCACCCCTTTCCTAAACCACATGTCCACTAGTTACCATTGACAGCTAGGTATCTCACCATGTACTGCTAACTGCTAACATGGTGCTAAAATCATAGTAGTACAGTTATTCTTCCAATAGCTGATCTAATAGAAACATGACGGCAGATAAAGGCCAAATGGCCTATCCAGTCTGCCCATCCTCAGTAACCACTAACTCTTCCTTTTCCTAAGGGATCCCACATGCTTGTCCCATGCTTTCTTAAATTTTGACACAGTCTTCGTCTCTACAACCTCCACCAGGAGGCCATTCCTCGCTTCCACCACCCTTTCCATGAATGACTATTTTCTTAGATTCCTCCTAAGCCTATTTCCTCTTATCTTCATTGTATGCCCCATCATTCCAGAGTTTTCCTTCATTTGAAAATGGCTCACTTCCTATACATTAGTGCCCCTGAGATATTTAAACGTCTCTATCATATCTCTTCTCTCCCTCCTCTCTTTCAGTATATACATGAGGTTCATAAGCCTGTCCCTATATGTTTTATGTGTGTAGCCACCCTCTGGACCAACTCCATCCTGTTTATATCCTTCTGTAGGTGCGGTCTCCAGAATAGCATGCAGTACTCTGAATGGGGCCTCACCAGAGACTTATACAAGAGAATTATCACCTCTTTGTTCATGCTGATCATCCCTCTCCTTATCCACCCAAGCATCTATAACTGCCTTCACTCTGACTAGAAAGTTTCAATAAATTGCCTCAGATTTCAAGACTCTTCTCCATACCCTTAGGGGTGTGGCTACTACAGAATGAATCATGTTAAATCAAAACTTCACCCAAGAAGATTCTTACCAAATATTCAGCATTTCCATGAATGCAGACTTGTTTACGAACTGTAATAAGAAGAAAATAAGGCAATTATGTTTGTATATCCCTAATTAAAACATAGGGTAATATGATACAAGTTAAGGAGATGCTATATTTGTGGACCATTTGTGGACCAAATCTAGGCTAAAAGCCCATCTTTTTGATGCTGCTTTTAATTCCTAACCGTTACTCACTTGTTCAGTACCCTTATTTTATCATCCCCACCTTAGTAATTCCCTTATCTCTTATTTGTCCTGTTTGTCTGTCCTAATTAGATTGTAAGCTCTGTCAAGCAGGGACTGTCTCTTCATGTTCAAGTGTACAGTGCTGCGTACATCTAGTAGAGCTACAAAAATTATATCTTACTCACCCCAATAAAGACACCAACAAAAAAACTAACAAAATCACCAACTACTGACCAGTAGCATCTATCCCACTGATAGTCAAACTGATGGAAAGCATGGTAACCAAACAACTTACTGATTACATAAACAAATTCTCAATATTACATGAATCACAATCAGGATTTCGCCCCCTTCACAGCACTGAAACAGTACTAATAACTCTCCTAGCCAAATTCAAGAAGGAAATAGCAACAGGTGAAAGCATACTTCTCCTCCAATTCGACATGTCAAGTTCCTTCTACTAGATTACTTTGGGATTGGCGGAAACATACTTAGTTGGATCAAGGGTTTCCTAACCACTAGAACATACCAAGTGAAGTCAAATTCAAATATATCATCACAGTGGAAAGCAGAGTGTGGAGTACCTCAAGGATCACCACTATCACCGATTCTCTTCAACCTAATGATGACCCCACTAGCCAAGTCCTTATCCAACCGAGGCCTTAACCCTTTCATCTATGCAGGCGATGTCACTATATACATTCCTTACAAATATGAACTGACAGAATTCACAAACAAAATCAAGCTCCGCTTGAACATCATGGATTCATGGGCAAATGCATTCCAACTAAAACTCAATACAGAAAAAACACATTGTCTCATCCTTTCATCCCAATACAATGCGGAAAACCCACAAGTATAAGCACACCAGATTACACCCTCCCTATCTCAGACAGCCTGAAAATCCTTGGCGTTACACTAGACCATAACCTTCCACTAGAAAGCCAAGTGAAATCCACAACTAAGAAAATGTTCCACTCAATGTGGAAACTCAAATGTGTGAAACCATTCTTCCCGAGGGCAACATTTCACAACTTGATACAATCAATGGTACTAAGCCACGTAGATTACTGCAATTGAATTTATGCGGGATGCAAAGAACAGATCTTAAAGAAACTTCAGGCCACTCAAAACACAGCAGCCAGGCTTATAGTTGGCAAAACACGATTTGAAAGCGCAAAACCCCTACGTGAAAAACTGCACTGGCTCCCAATCAAAGAACGTATTGCTTTCAAAATCTGCACCATGGTTCACAAAATTATCTACGGCTAAGCCCCAGGATATATGACAGACCTCATAGACCTACCAACCAGAAACACATCCGGATCAACACAAACATACCTAAATCTCCACTACCCAAGCTGCAAAGGACTTAAATACAAATCAACTTATGCATCCAGTTTTTCCTACTTGAGCACACAACTGTGGAATGCATTACCAAAAGCCGTGAAAACAATGTACAACCACCTAAACTTCCGGAAATCACTAAAAACTAACCTGTTTAAAAAGGCATACCCTACCGAACCAACTTAAATGCCTGAATTCTGCAACACAATGAAACCAAAGCACATAATGGCATAACATAACTCTTCCGCTCTACGATTCCATATGCGCCTGTTCCACGTGAACCTTATTCTACCACAACATCACTTTGTATCTGTTCATACCGAAGTCGGCATACGCCTCTCCGGTACTATGTAAGCCACATTGAACCTGCAAATAGGTGGGAAAATGTGGGATACAAATTTAACAAATAAATAAATAAATAAATAGTAGTAGCTTTGTCTTCAAACATACAGACTTATGTACTAATCTGCAGGATTTCCCAAGGACTACTACTAATCATTTCTATAGCACTACTAGACATAAACAGTTTATGCAGGTATTGTACTCTCTCTATCCCTAACAGGCTCACAATCTTAAGTTTTTTATGTGGGGCAATGGAGGGTTAAGGGGTCCTTTTACCAAGCTGCTCCTATGGTGGTGTCAGCGCACGGGTTTGCCATACACCGAGGTCCCCATTTACCACAGTGGGAAATAGTCATGCAGTATGTTAACTATTTTGCCACATAGCCATTTTCCGGGGGAGTCCTTACCACCACCTATTTAGGAGGCAGTAAGGGCTCCTGTGCTAACCCGGCAGTAACCGAGTAGTGTGAGGGGCTGCCCTATTACCACCGGGTAAACCCTTGGCACTAAAAAATAAAAATATTTTTAGGTGGGGGCAAGCACTACTGCCGGGCTCCATGGTGCTGAATTGCTGCACCTTTATAAAAGGGCCCCTAAGTGACTTGCCCAAGATCAAAGGGAGCTGCAATAAGAATCAAACCCTGTTCCCCAGGATCAAAGCCTACTGCACTAACCATTAGGCTACTCCTCCACTCCAAACAACAACCTCTTTCACCTGTTAGTTTGCTACCCAGGCACATAAGCTGGGTAGCAAACATTTGCAAGATATTTGGCTTCTGAGATAGGCAAAATAAGATAACTACACCTAAAGAGATACTGTTACCTTTTGGTACAAACTAGCATGTGAAGATATTTTTGTGGCTGGTTAAAAAAAAATCATAATTAAAGAGCTTCCTTGCATGATTTTGCATTGAAGCGTCTCATTCTAAATGAATTTGCACCAACCTTCACATAACAGAGCGTGAGAGAAAAATTTTTTATCCACTGTTTGGTATATAACCGCAGAGCCCCCCTCATCCAATTACTTCTGCTCTAACACATTTTCTTCTTCTTATGACCCTGCTTTACCCAGATAACCTCATTGTGCTGGTATTGCATGACTTACATAGAATTCCCCTGACTGTATTAGCTAAACATCACCCAGCCATTCTTGCAGTGAGCCATTCGTTCTAAGGCACCTCACACAGTAAGAGGAACGTACCACACTCATAGACTGGGCAACATTTGCCTTCAGGAATACTGGTGACCACCTGTTCTCCCAGACCACATTTAGGAGACTCGGTTGTGCAGAGGCTTGCATTGCATTCTACAAAGACAGAAAGAAAAGGCAAATGTAATAGGAGAGAGACATGGAGATTTGGAGACTCAATGCTCTTGCTCTGTGTATCTTATCTTGGACTCCATATTGCTTTCTGAATTCATAACTTATTAAACTGTAATGTACTACAGAGGAAAACAATTATTCTCATAGATTCACTGGTCATATCTACAGTAGTCACAGATAACAATGAAACCGCTCTCTTCTATTTGGCAATAAGTACATATGAGGAAAGGCTTAAAGAGGTTAGGGCTCTTCTGCTTGGAAAAGAGATGACTGAGGGGGGATATGATATAGGTCTATAAAAGCCTGAGTGGGGTAGAATGAGTAAAAGTGAATTGATTTTTCATTCTTTCAAAAAATACAAAGACCAGGGGACACTCAATGAAATTACATGGAAATACTTTTAAAACAAATAGGAGAAAATATTTTCTTCACTCAAAGAATAACTGAGCTCTGAAACTCTTTACTGGAGAATATGGTAACAGTAGTTAGCATATGTGGGTTTAAAAAAAGTTTGGACAGGGATCATGTGATGCACTGTGAGTGGAGGTCCCCATGATCCAGCAGCTATAAAGAACCGTTAAACTTATGCTTTCTTAAAGGGTCCTTTTAAAGGGTAAAGGGGGCACCTACATGTGTGTACAGTGGGTTTCTGGTGGGTTTTGGAGGGCTCCCATTTACCACTACAAGTGTAACAGGTGGGGGGGGGGATGGGCCTGGGTCTGCCTGCCTGAAGTGCACTGCAGTACCCACTAAAAACTGCTCCAGGGACCTGCATAATGCTGTGATGGAGCTGGGTATGACATTTGAGGCTGGCAAAAAATGTTTGTAATTTTTTTTTGGGTGGGAGGGGGTTGGTGACCACTGGGGGAGTAAGGGGAGGTCATCCCCGATTCCCCCCGTGGTCATCTGCTCAGTTCGGGCACCTTTTCAAGGCTTGGTCGTGAACAAAAAGGGACCAAGTAAAGTTGGCCAAATGCTCGTGAGGGCCGCCATTCTTTTTTCCATTATTGGCCGAGGACGGCCATCTCTTAACCATGCCCCCATCCCGCCTTCGGTACACTGCCGACACGCCCCCTTGAATTTTGGCCGTCCCCGCGACGGAAAGCAGTTGAGGCTGGCCAAAATCGGCTTTCGATTATACCGATTTGGCTGCCCTTAGGAGAAGGGTGCCCATCTTCCGATTTGTGTTGGAAGATGGCCGCCCTTCTCCTTCGCAAATAAGCTGGATAGCCAACTTTCCTTTATAGAATGCTAGAGTAACTGGATATATACACACAAATGCTGTTAGATGTGAGTACTTCACCACCCACAGAGCTAGTGCAAGTGCTCAGGCCTAAATTCCAAAGATATGCATACATGGGGTAATTCTATAAAGTGGGTGCAAACATTTAATGCCAGTTATGCAGTAACTCTGGATTCTATAAAGGGTGCCCAAATATCCATGCCCAAATCAGGTTTTTAAATTTTTAATTTTCATGTGAATAAAAATTTTTTGGTATCCTCATCCACTCTCCTCACTTTTTGTTTTATACTCCACGGTTTCGTGAGGGTTTTCACCTCCTTTTTTTGGTTTTTGCAAACATTTAATGCCAGTTATGCAGTAACTCTGGATTCTATAAAGGGTGCCCAAATATCCATGCCCAAATTTAGGCATGATCCAGAGCCAATTAACATGAATAATTGGATGCTAACAATTGATGTTAATTGACACCAGTTAGAGGTTGTGCATACATCTGGGAGCCCCAAAAGGGGCTGTGGCCATGGGAGGGGCTTGGGCAATCAAGGGCATGCAGTGCTATAACATTCTAGGGATATGTGCCCAACTTGTACAGCAGGATTTTCACCAGGTTTCAGCTGGAGCAAGTCCTCACACCCAAAGTCGGGTGTGGGAATCTCCATTCAGTGCTCTTCTATGAAGGGATCTCATTCCATATCACCCAATACAAAATAGCTCTTAGCGCAGATTTTTCCTGGCACATATTTTTCGGTGCCATTTACTGAATCCGGCCCTACTGTACTCATGTATATATAAATGCCAAAAATGTGCCTAAACGCTATTCTGTAAATATATCCACATATTGGCAGAGTCTGGGAAGAGCATGATCCCTTGGATCAGTAGCATTGAATATTGCTACTTTCTGAGATTCTGAATAGAATGTTGCTACTCTGGGATTCTATATGGAATCTTGTTACTCTTCAGGATTCCAGAATCTTGAAACAGGATACTGGGCTACATGGATCATTGGTCTGACCAGTGGCGATCCTAGGTCGGCTGCCACTCAGGGTGGATCGCCGTGCGCACCCCCCCCCCCCAGGTGCAGCGGCGTCCGTCCCCCCAGGGTGCAGCACAGCACCCCCCGGCACATCAAGCCCCCCCCCGGCGCAATGACACCCCCCTCCCCGGCGCATCAAGCCCCCACCCCGGGTGCATTCTTGGCTGCTGGAGGATGCAGAGAGCAGCCGCGCGCCTGTCAGCTCCACTGGCTCCCTGCTCCCTCTGCCCTGGAACAGGAAGTACCCTGTTCCGGGGCAGAGGGAGCAGGGAACCAGCGGAGCTGACAGGCGCATGGCTGCTCTCTGCACCCTCCAGCAGCGTGCACCCGGGGCGGACCGCCCCCACCGGCCCGCCCTTGCTACGCAGCTGGGTCTGACCCAATATGGCTACTCTTATGTTCTTATGTTATGTTCGTTCACACATGCAGACCTTGACTTTTGTGGCTTTGGGGCGTGTATATTTTCCCACCTTGTCAGAAGCAATCTGTTTCCTGCATTTCTGTATTAGTGGCAGTTACAATTGTTTAGAGATGATGGGTTACCATCAGAGAGGTTGATGGGTTATGTAAAACAGATACATTTTACACTGCATCAATAGTATGCCACAGAAAGTTCATGTGTGGTTAGTAGGCGATCTGTGAGATTAGGAAATTGTGCATGAGTTACCAAGTAAAAATAGTGAGTTGGTACATCCTGTACATACAGTGCTAAGGACTGGAGCCTGCACTTACTGCATATGGTTTCTTCACAACAGCTGTCAGTGGGGCTGATCTCGGTGACAGCTTTGAAACCTTCCTCATCACAGGTGATCTGAGATGGGGTTTTACATTTGTGGGGCTCACAGATGATCCCATTTCCTCCTTCAAGGCAGATGCAGTCTTGACAGTCCAACAGAAACTTCTCTCCAAACTATTAGCAAAAAAACAAACAGCAATTTCTGTTGAAATAACATAAAATTCAAGCTGCTCCTTGTGATGAAACATATACAAAATCTGACAGAAGGACAGATATTACTGACTTTAATAAATATAGGGCCCTGTAGTCCAAAATACCAAGCTCCTAAATTTAGCCACTTAAGTTAGGCTCCTAAATCTGTCTCCTATTTTCAATCAAATATAGGAGCTTAGGTTTTCTGCTAAATATTCATTAAATTTAGGACCTTAAGATCCTAAATTTAGGCCTGCTATTCATTTGCCTAGATTAACAGTCTAATTCAGGAGTCTAGAACACACAAGATAAGAGAGAATGAAGGCACCTGTTTAGGCGATGTTTTATATAGAAAAGTTGAAACTTAGGGGGTACTTGATTTAAAGAAGTTGGGAAACACTGCTTTACTGCATAAAGGGGATGCAGATAGGACTTGATATACCACCTTTCTGTGGTTACAATCAAAGCGGTTTGCATATTAGTATGTGCCCCCTTATAAAATTAGTGCTCACATGCTGACAATCTGTGCTAAGGCCCTAACTTTTCCCCCTAAAATCTGCCTCTGTTGCCACCCACTTCTTATACCCTAAATTGTGGAGTTTAGTGAAATTCTGAATATAAATGTGTTCACCAACCTTTCTTGGTATGTTATCTGGTCCAACGCAGCCTGAAAAACACAGAGACATGTTATTCCTATTCTGAAGACAAAACATGCATTGTATTAATTACATTGCTGTTTTGGGGTGACACATTTCAAAATGATAGATGACTTCAACATCATAATGGGTGACCTTGCACTCTCTCTTTCATGTGATGAGATCACATGTGAGGTCTCCTAACATGTCCCCTTTTCCCCACATACTATGTGTAAAACAAAAGTATTTCAAAAAATAAAACTCTTTAAATGATAAGAATTAAACACTTCCCCCCCCCCCTTGTTTACTAAGCCGCACTAGCAGCTTCCGTGTGGCAATGCCGACACAGCCCATTCAAAGTGAATGGGCTGTGTCAGCATTAGCGCACCACCAGCCGCTAGCATGGCTTAGTAAGCAGGGAGGTTAGTTAAATAGTCTAACAAAACTCACCACATGTCTGCACACAAATATCGACTCCAGAGCCAAAAGGTATAGTTCCATCAGGGCAGAAGCAACCTTCCACCAAACGGATGTTATCGAGTTTGACATCTGAGCTCTCAGAACTGAGAAAAGAGTCATGTAAGGGTACATCAGAAAGAGTCTGAACTATTGATTAAACCTGAACATTACTGTATCTACCATGGTTTGTAGGACACTTTTCTTTGGACAAGTCACTTAACCCTCCGTTGTCTCAGGCACAAAATTAGATTTTAAGCTCTCCACGGACAGGGAAATTACTTACTGTACCTGAACATAATTCATCTTGAGCTACTACTGAAAAAATGTGTGAGTGAAAATCCAGATAAGTAGGGGATAACCCTAACAATGGTTTTTTTATTATCACAAAGGAATTCATGGAGTAATTTGGTGTAATGAGAAAAAAGCCACATGATGTAGCATTCCCATGTACTACTGACAGAACCCCCCCCCCCCCCATGTTTCTTCCAGTAGATGGCAGAGCTATGAATAAAAAACAGAAGTATGATGTTAGCTAATCTCTCTGGGATACAAAGTGAGGAAGATGAAAAAAAAAGGGAAGATGTTACTAACATCTGGCTGAGTGCTGCTGTGCTATGCCTGTCCTCTGATAGCTATTGCACAGTGTTGACCTTATGTGCTAGCTAACACTGCTGCCCACAGTGCTTTTCAGCACCCAGGACAGCTCCAGGAGTAGAAAACTAGCACAGAGGTTCTTTAATGACTTTTATCAATAGAAATCAAACAAAATAAAACATGGAAAAGAAAATAAGATGATACCTTGTTTATTGGACATAACTTAATACATTTCTTGATTAGCTTTCGAAGGTTGCCCTTCTTCGTCAGATCGGAAATAAGCAAATGTGCTAGCTGACAGTGCATATAAGTGAAAACATTCAAGCATTACTATGACAGTCTGACAGGGTGGGAGGATGGGGGTGGGTCGGAGGTATGCATGGGGACATCAAAGCATATCATTGATATTCTAACAGGATGGGTGTGGATAGGTGAGGGGTGGGGTGATCAACAGAGACATACAGCTTTATGGTTTATAATGGGCTAGGAACCCCAGGTCCTTGTTAAGTCCTTTCTGTTGGGTGTTAAAATATTCAATCATTCTGACTTCAAAGGTCTTACATTCTTGTATGGTTTTAAAGTTACCTTTCAGTATTCTCACTGTGAAATCACTGGTACAGTGTCCTGGTTCTGTGAAGTGCTGTCCCACCGGGGTGGGGGCCCTACTGGCTGTATTGTTCATATGATGTCTATGTAAATTGAATCATGTCATAAGCATCTGGCCTGTTTCTCCAATATAGCATGTCCAATAAAAAAGGTATCATCTTATTTTATTTTCCATGTTTTATTTTGTTTGATTTCTATTGATAACCTTAAGAGTGGACTAACACGGCTACCACACTCCATGACTTTTCTTAAAATTGAAGTGAATGTTTAGGAGGATCAGTCAGTAGCTGATTGCATTAACCAGTTTGGGCTTGTCTTCAACACCAGAGGGAGTGAAGAGGAGAAAGTTGTACCAGGAAGTCTTGGAGGTTGTGAGTAGGACCTCAACGGTTGTGAGTACTAATAACCCAAAGGCAGTTTTAGACCAGGAGAGGTTAAAATAGTACTTTTCCACACTCAGTAGGACCCTAATCCTCTTGTTGAGCTCCATTAAGCATTTTGTTATCCTTGTTTGCCTCCTACATACTGTTGAAGTAATGTAATGTGCCTGTGCCCATTGCTTCAGCATCCCCACCAGCAAAGGTAAAGGGGTGCTGTAATTCTGGAGGGTGCCGGGAGGCCCAGGCCCCCAAGGCCCCCCCTGTGGCTATGCCATTATTGTGAAATCCACCTACATTCTACCTAACCTTCACTCTGTAAACGCCTAGTGACAAAGTACTCGCCATCATGTCATTGCACATACTTTTACAGCAGTTGGAAATTTATAACAGGCCATTTATGTGTGTGTGGCTACCTATGTGAGAAAGTTACTTTATAAAATTACCCCTAAGGCGTACCCACATGATGTCTGCAAGGAGTCAGCACAGCAGCACTGTGATTCGATCTTATTTCTCACGGCCGTAACACCAGTCTGCAGCAAAACTGCCCCACATTCAAATAATCATCTGCTTACCTCTCTTTGCATGTTAGCTCTTCAGCAGGACCACAAGGTTTGTAGACTTTGTGTGATGGACAGGAAATAGCTAGAAGACAGCAAAACCCAAGAAATGTAAGGGCCTTTGTCAGTTTAGCATGCAATTGCAAATACACTGAAACAGTGAAGATAGAACAGAGCAATTACAATACTGATCTTAACTGCACACTTCTTACAGAATTTAGCAGCCAGATTTGTGTGATGATAATATGATTTAGCTCAACCCATGAGAATTCTGGCTTCCGCCTAATGTGGCACAATTTGGTTGATATGCAATAAGCATTGATTGCTGGCTGCATTAGTGTTTGAGTCTAAAAATGTCAGGCTGGCAACAGATACATTTTGTCTTTGTAAGTCAATATGCAGCCAAAATATTTCAGTATAAATATAGGAGGGATTGGAGTATTCAGGGGGAGGGGGGGGCGGGACCAAAAGTTATCTGGACAGTGACAATATTCAGCTAGATAAGTCTGAAATCAGAAACAGGAGGCCTAAAAATGAATGGATAACATATTCCTATATTTTCATCTGTCTGTATCAGCAGCTTAGGCATATTTGCATATCTTTCTGAATAGCTACATGAAGGAATATGGTTAACTTATTCACATATCCTTGAGATTCTATATAAGCTGCTTTAACTTCCGCTTAGAAATCAAAGCATATTCTGTAACAATGTGTGCAACTTAATTGGTTAACTAGCTAATCAGCGCTGTTAATTGGACGTTAACAAGCAATTATCAGCACTAATTGGCATTAATTAATATTTATGCACACAACTCACTGAACGTATTCCGTAATGTGGTACGCCTAAATTCTAAGTCACATAGTTGAAAAGGGGATGTGGCCACGGGCGGGCATGTTGTTATAGAATACACCCACTCTGCACCAAATTTAGGCATTGGTATTTACGCTAAATAAAACTTGGCGTAAATGGCCGTGACTACACTTGATCACATGGAGAGATGCTCAGCGTTATTCCATATACCATGTGGAAATATACGCCTATTCTTTAAAATTTAGGTGTACTATACAGAATATGCCTAGGCGTATTTTTTTCCACATGGAATTTTCAGGTGCCATTTATAGAATACAGCCCTATACCTATACTTATATTGCATCAAAGGATATGCTAACAAAAACAAATAGGTCTTCAACAGCCTCTTAAATTGGGTCACATGCGTGGTGCATCGTGCAGTGTTTCACCACCATATGCATTTCTACACTAGTGATCTACATTACCCATTTGCCTGGTTGATGCATGCAACTTAGCAGTATCATACAGTTCTCACTATCTTCTGCAAGCCATAGATCCTCAGTTTGCATCTCCCATGTTTTCTAGTTACTATGTACACCCTGTATCCCAGCGCTAGCATGTTCCTTACCACATGTTCCATGTGTCTGGTACCTCCAGTCAACACAGATGCCCTGCTCAGCACAAACTGAGGCATATTGCTGCAAACTGGTGCATTCAATGTTGGAGTTGGGGACATGACAGCTGTCAAAAACACAGGCCTGGAAAAAGTCCTCTGGAGGAGAAGCTTTATGGCAAGCACTGAAGGTCCTGTGACAGGAAACAAAGAAGACATTAGTTAGGCTCTGAGAGTTCCAGATCGATGATGCAATGACATTTATAATATTTCCCTAAATCAGAGCACATATATTTGAGGCAAGAGATCACCTATATGAATTCAGTCAATTTATTTCAACAAAATAAACATATCTTACTGAGTGAAGGCCTCTGTGGCAGCAGAGCCGACAAGTTCAATGTTCTCCGAGTATTAATTGATGACATTTTATAGAGCTAATCCCTGGGCATTATCAATGTTATTACAACTTATACTGAGATAAAACTTGTTGAGACCTGGAAAAGGGTTTTTTTTCAGTTGTGGCACCCCAACTTTGGAGTTGGTTACTGCAGGAATCCTTAACTTTTAGAAAAGTAATTAAGACCTGGATCTTTTCTGTAGCCTTCAAATGCTGATTTTATCTGATGCATTTTCATGTTTATGTTACTGATTTTTATATTTATGTACAGAATTTTAAATGGTATTTTGATGCATTTATGATTATATGTGTCACTTTGAGTTTCTATTGGAAGACCTTGTGACACACAAGTATAATACATATAATAAAAAGAAAAAGAACATATTCAAGATGTCCTTATATGTTAGGACAAGGGTTTCTGCTGCCAATTTGCATTGATCAGTTTCCAGTTCCACTGGAGTTTTCAAAACAACTGAGCTCCTAAATTTATGCTCCTACGTATGCTTATAAATATAGTCCTGTAATTCATTTGCCCAAATGTATAAACCTAATGTATAAGCTTAGTGCTGAAATTCAGTTCTAAACAAACTTTTTTTTCCCCAGCCCTAAATCTGCCCTTGTTACCACTGTAGTAACAGGGATGGATTTAGGGCTGGCTTAAATAGCATTTGGCCTTCTAACCACTAATAATCAGTGGGAGATAGCTGGCTATCTCCACTGAATATTCATGGTTAGTGGCTAGCTGGCTATCCTGCTTATTTTTGAACGAGAAGGCTGGCCATCTTCCGACACAAATCGGGGGATGGCCGGCCATCTCCTAAACCCGGCCAAATCAGTATAATCGAAAGCCAGTTTTGGCCATCTTCAACTGCTTTCCGTCGTGGAGCCGGCCAAACTTCAAGTGGGCGTGTCGGCAGGGTACAGAAGGCAGGACGGGGGCGTGGTTACGAGATGGCTGGCTTCGCCCGATAATGGAAAAAAGAAAGCTGGCCCTCACGAGCATTTGGCTGGCTTCACTTGGTCCCTTTTTGTTCACGACCAAGCCTCAAAAAGGTGCCCCAACTGACCAGATGACCACCGGAGGGAATCGGGGACCTCCCCTTACTCCTCTAGTGGTCCGCAACTCCCTCCCACCCAAAACAAATTAAAAAACATGTTTTTACCAGCCTCTATGCCAGCCTCAAATGTCATACCCAGCTCCCTGACAGCAGAATGCAGGTCCCTGGAGCAGTTTTTAGTGCGTGCAGTGCACTTCAGGCAGGTGGACCCAGGCCCATCCCCCCTACCTGTTACACTTGTGGTGGTAAATGGGAGCCCTCCAACCCCCTCCCAAAACCCACTGTACCGACATGTAGGTGCCCCCCTTCAGTTGTGGGGAGTGGGTTTTGGGGGGATTTGGGGGGCTCAGCACACAAGGTAAGGGAGCTATGCACCTGGGAGCAATTTTTGGAAGTCCACTGCAGTGCCCCCTAGGGTGCCCGGTTGGTGTCCTGGCATGTGAGGGGGACCAGTGCACTACAAATGCTGGCTCCTCCCACGACCAAATGCCTTGGATTTGGCTGGGTTTGAGATCGCCGCCATTAGTTTCCATTTTCGCTGAAAACCAATGCCGGTCATCTCTAAAGCCGGCCAAAATGTTGAGATTTGGCTGGCTCCAACAGTATTATCGAAACGAAAGATGGCCGGCCATCTTGTTTCAATAATATGGTTGGGACGCCGCTTTATGGGGCCGACCTTGAAGATGGCTGCCCTTATAGATCGGTGGCCCCGTTCAATTATGCCCCTCCACATTGCACAACATAGCCGGCTAGCCATGAATATTCAAATGCTGGCTGGCTAAGTTATGCAGCCAAATTGTGCTGCGTAAATAGCAGGCCTATCTTTGCCACTATGAACTTAGCCGGCCAGTGCTGAATATTGACCTAGCCAGCTAAGTTTATAGTGGTCAAAAATAAATCAGATATCCAATGTCGGTCACTGGAAACGGCCCAGAATTCAATATCCAGGCTCAATGCTGATCATGGGAGGTGGCCGGGTTGACTCCCACGATCTGAATATCATGATCCATCTCTGGCCCTATTCAAATCCAGACAAAAAGCCCACCTTTTAAGACTGATTTAATTCTTTTTTTATTTTTATTTTATTTATTCATTTTATATTACATTTATGTCCAATACATAAATGGGAAAGAAAAGAGAAAATATCAATTAAAACAAACATTAAGGAAAAATATCATCTTTGTTAGTCCACAATTGGGGGATCCAAGATCAGGAAAACAATCTCAAAGAAAATAAGAAAAACACTGAATGGTTAATCTTACAATTCATATTTTCAGCGGGAGGAAGGTTAATCAGTAATTGCAGCCGGTACAGTGGTAGCTTAAAGGAAGTTGCTGCAGAGGGTTCTTCATCTGTTTTTTTAACTCCACAAACTCTTGTAATTTCCTGGGTTCAACAAATAAGTAATCAGGAAATAAAACACTTACAAGGGAATCGCTCTAGGAAGGTCCCACCCAGGGCAATGATTCTTGGCTTAAAAGCCAGGAGTTCACACCTCCTAGTCTGCAATTCCCTTGATATGTCAGGAAATATATTTATCTTTGAACCAAAAAAAACTATCAACCATATGTCGGAAATACAATTTCAAAACATTGTTCCTATCTAAATCAAAGGCAAAAGTCACTAATAATATAACTCTATATACAGGGTATTTTAGGAAAATTTATCTTTCTCAAGTTATTTTTCCTTAATTGGTTCTCCAGAAGTTCCAATTTTTTACCAAAAACATAAATTGTCCTTCATTACCAGATTAACTGATTTTCATAGAGAAACCATTTCCGAAATCAAAGTCTTTATTTTTTTATCTTGGACTTCCACTTTGTTAGATAAGTATTGATATAATCACATATTTATTCCTAAAAAATTTTTGACATCTGAAGAAGAGAGTTATTCACACTCTGCAGCACTTCCCATAGTGCGTCCGTTGTGACATTGTTTGGCTTCACCAGGTCCAATTTCTCCACAGAAACTGCTCCAGATATCTTCGGGGGGAAGAGCTCACTCTCCAATCCCCCAGTTGGTTTATTATCCGGAGTCAATGCTGCGCCAGGACCTCCTCGGATCGCCTGAAAATCCTAACCCACTTCGGGCATTTCCACTGTCGACCTCCATAGCGAAGCATTACTGTTTCTGGGTCTTGGAGAGGTCATGCCAACAGGGGGACTCAAAGTCACTCCCTCTCCACTGAGATTCGGCAATAAAGCCTTGCTGTTCCCCGAAGCAGGAACCGATATCCCCGACGTTATGACCCCGAGTCTCTCCAAAGTAGACTGAGAAGTGGTGGGAACCCCAGCCGTGTTCGAGGAGGGCAACACCACGGCTTTGCCTTTCTTCTTCCCCATTCTCTGGGGAGCGCGCCTACTTCTTCAGGTATTCTGGTTTAAAACGGGAACTCAACTAACGTACATCCTCCCTCGATGTCATCTTGGATCCTCCAGTTTGAGACACTCTTTGTCTGGTTTCTCCTCAGAGGCCTGTCTGATATGGGTAACCCTTCAGCATAGCCTTCTGAGTCACTGAAACACGGAAGCCCTTCCACCACTTACAAGGTGGTGTCCCTTCGGAGGGGGACTGATTTAATTCTTAACTCTTATTTGCCTAATCATTCACATCATGAAACTCTCTAAATCCCCTATTTGTCCTGTTTGTCTGAGAGAAATAGATTGTAACCCCTATCAAGCAGGGGTGGAGGGTCATTTTTGAAAGGACATCCAAGTCAGAATTGGAACATCCAAGTCAGAATGTTCCAAATGGAAGCACATGTATACAGGATACAGCCTGTTTATGTGAGACGGACATGCATGTGTTGGAAACATCCAGCATGAACAGCCATTTTACAGATTGAAATGTCCAAATTTTGAACAGGGAAAACAAGGGATGTCTATATAGCAGCATTCTTACAAAATGGCCTCACAGATGTCCATGCAGAGCAGAGGGTCAGCCTAGCTAGTGGATAGTGCAGTGGACTGTAAACTAAGGGACCAAGGTTTAAATCTCATGTTAACTTTTTTATTTTGTTATTGTGAATCCTCCAGGAACAGAAAAATATCTACATATATATGACACCTGCAAGTCTGAAGGCTATTGAAGTGTTGTACATTCAGGTATAGTAGTTATTTTTCTGTATCTGAAAGGGAAATGGGACTTGATATACTGCCTTTCTGTGGTATTTTGCAACTACATTCAAGGCAGTTTACATATATACAGGTTCTTATTTTGTACCTGGGGCAATGGAGGGTTAAGTGACCTGCCTACAGTCACAAGGAGCTGCAGTGGGAATCGAACACAGCTCCCCAGGAGCAAAGTCCACTGCACTAACCACTAGGCTACTCCTCCACTCAACTTATGATTTAAAAAAAAAGTTGAAATAGGATTTGAACCTGGGTGCCTTGGGTTGTAGCCCACTGCGCTAACCACTTGGCTACTCCTCAGATCTGCTTTCTGCTTTGTTAAGAATACTCATAATATCTTAAGTTGTCATAGAGTCTGGTGTCCCCTGCCGGTTTCACTTTCAGGGGAGAGGGAGGGGGACAGCAACCACTGAGGATTAATGAAGCATCATTCTTTAATCCCTGCAGTGATCAGCTGCTCAATCAAAGCACCATTCTGTAACATGGATGTTCCTGAAACAGGTCTAAATAAGGACATCCTTTTTAGACATGGATGTTTCTTGCCCTTCAGTAATCATTGTTGAACATCCAGATTTCAGGCCCTACCTAGTGCTGCTCAGAACACATTTCCTTGCAGTTTGGACATTCCGCAGTGTTGAATGTCCTTATTCTGTCTGTAAAATCAAGATTTGGACGTTCCAAGCACATGGATGTCCATTTTAGCCTTTTGAGATGTCAATATGCTTTGAAATTGAGCACCATTGGCTGTTACATGTTTGTGTACAGCACTGCGTATGTCTAGTAGTTTAAAGAATATGCTCATGTGCCGTTCTTGTGACTAAAATTTAGGCGCACACATTTGGGCCACCTAAAACCAGGCCTAAATACCTGTGCATAGTTTTTTAAAACACCCACAACCTACCCATTCCATGCCCCTTTTTTGACGCATTAGAATTTACATGTGCCACGTTGTAGAATAAGCCTAGAAAGTTGTATGTGTACATTCTAATTAAAGCCAATTAGCGCCACTAATTAGTTGTTAAGTACCAATTATTGGCACTGATTGGCATGTTAATCAATTAAGTTGTGCACCCACAAGTTAAGGTGCCATACATAGAATTTGGGGAAATGTACATTGTTGACATTAAAGACATTATTTCTGTTCCATGACATGCTACAGTTAAAGAAACTTATTACAATCACACATCAAGACTTGATATACTTGACTAAACATGTGCAGGATACTTACGGTCCATTGATGAGGTCACAGAGAGGAGAAGGTGTGCAGCTGGGTGGTGGTACTGTAACTCTTGGTGGCAATGTAGTAAGAGAAAGTGAAGGACAGTGTGGTTTAGTGGGGTCGTTAACTATCCAGGAGTCTGCCATAATTTCACAATTAGATATGATTTCTCTACTCTTTAGCATACAGTCATCTGTTTGGTTATTGGTGCAAGTCCCTGAAATGAAAAAGATGGTGATTTCATAAAGAGCCTGAATCAAATGGCTTCTTATATATTTTTATTTTGAAGACCAGTCCAGAATTTCAGTCAACCTCAAATGTATAAATTCTTACTTCTAAAAATAGGTGAAAATATCATCTAAAATTTGATGATTCCAGTAGCTACTCTTGAAACATTTCTAATTATACCAAAACTTTGGTATATTACTACAACTTTCCAAAAAACATATACATATTTCCAATTTTGCCAAATGGTAACAATCATTAGATATTTATATTGTTGTCTCTGTTATTTATGCAGTTTTCATCTCATTAAGCATTTCCTTATCCTACAGACTATCTTTAAGTTTTTTTCTTAACCTATAAGTAGAACAATTTAAATTCAACTTTGGCTACATCCTCAGTTTTTGTGGCACGTCTCCATAGATGTGGTTGGATATTAGTAACTGAAATGTAAAAACAGGTCCAGTTGAGACATGAATGAAAATGACCTTAAAGACACAATGGATTGGCATGATGTACTGATCCTAACTGTGGTGAATTGTCTATAAAAATGTAAAATACTGCAATATAAAAATGAAACATACTTACCGCACTGTCCCTGAGTGTTGTTGCCGAAAAGTTTGTAGGGCAGTTTAATGGAAAAGGCCATACCATTGAAAGAAATGTTTGCCTGGAGCTCTGCAATTTCTACCACATAATTAATACCAGATTGATAGATCTTTACACCATATTTCTTGTATGGTGTAGCTATTTTCTGGTTGTTCACAAATACCTGGCAAGATGAGAATGATAGAAAGCTGAATACATTGATTTTCAAAGAGTACAGTGTACTGATTCTCTTGTTATGTTTTTAATGTCATAAAATAATAGGACCTTCTTCATCCAATCAGAAAAGGGGGATTAAAAAAAGCGCATAGGGAAAGAACAGATAAATGTGTCCAAAGTGCCATCTTTGGTAACATATCATAGTCTCTGTTGTTCATAGACTGCTATATTATCCAATGGTTTAATCTGGACATCTTTACTGTCTTTCCATCAATGCATATCAAGAGCAGGGGTTCTCGACCCAGTCCTAGAGATACATGCAGCCAGTCAGGTTTTCAGGATAGCACATGCAAATTTATCTCTGGCATATTCATTGTGGTTATCTTGAAAATCTGACTGGCTGGGTATATCCTGAGGACTGGGTTGAGAACCTCTGATCTAGAAGGTGATTTTCAAAAGTAGAGCAGTACTGTCTAGCATACCTAGGGCGGGGCGGTGGGGGCAGTCCACCCTGGGTGTCATCAGTGAGTGGGTGCACAGCGCAGGCATGCACTGTTGGCTCTGCTGGTCCCCTGCCCTGGAACAGGAAGTTGATGTCTGAGAGGGCAGGGGACCGACAGAGCCGACAGCACTTGCCTGCTCCGCACACCCTCTTGCTTGAAGGAGGGGTGTGTGTGCTGCCCAGGGGAGGCATGTGCTCTACTCTGGTGCCATATAAGGTAGGTATGCTACTGGCAGTACTTTGCATGCAGAAATGGCCTCTTATAGAATTGCTTGCTCAATATGCAGGTAAATGTATGAACATACAGCCTACATGTTTAAGTTTACTCACTGTTTGAGGAGGTGTTCCTGAGTACAGGCTTGGGGAGAGATTTGCACTTACCCCCTGATCCTATAAAATGTGTGTGCACCCAAATTTGTGTGAACATTTTAATTGAATAACGAGCTAATTAGCAAGCAATTATTAATTAGATTTGATTAACATGTATGCACATAAATTTAAGCACGAGCTGGAAAAGGTGGGCAGAAATGGGAGGGTCATGAGCGGTTTGGGGTGGATTGGGGGCATGGTTTTCAATTACGAGCCTAATTATAGAAAGAGGGGGCACCGCATCTAAATGTAGGTGCAAACCCTGGGTTTAACCACTAAACCTAGGTGCGGTTTATAGAATATTGCTACGTGCTTTATTTTGGTGCCCCTAGGGGTGAATTCTACAAATGGTGCCTAAAAAATCAGTGCCGAGAAAAAAAATGCTTAGTGCTATTCTATAAACCATGTCTAAAGTTAGGGGTGGTTTAGAGAATAGCCCTTAGGTCCAGGGTTCATGACTACATTTAGATGTGGCCAATTGCAGCAATAAAAACATGGTACGAATGCCCATGCCTAAGTTTTAGTGCAGAGCCCTCTTATTCTATAATTGTGTTCGTAACTGAAAATCAGACCCCCCAAATTTGCACATGCACCTTATAGTGCGTTGTACAGAATTAGGGGGGGTTAATGTGCATTCCTTTAAAAATTCAAATGTATCAGCATAATTTAACCCCCAAAACTGGTGCCCTTCAAAGAGCAGCTGCAAATGTCAGTGCATTGGTGTATTGTTTTCCAATGTGAATACCTTTGCTTTGAAAATTTGGCAAAATCTGCAAAGTGATACTTGTATGCATAGTTTTTACTTGTATATCCATTTACAAATTCAATGAGAGCAAAACAGGAGTGTCCAATTGTGTGCTCCTTTTACAAAGCGATGCTACTAATTAGAGCATTATGAGTTCAACGAAGCCCATGAGAATTGAATGGGCTTCTTTGTATTCAGCGCTCCGCTAATCAGTAGCGCTACTTTGAAAAAGGAGCCCTGTTTCTCATTGAAGCAAGCCAATGGGCAGTGACTATGAGCACAACTCTCTTACCTCTACTTTAATGGGCATCAGGTTAATAGCTTTTATTTGAATTTCCTGGGTTTCGTGTTTCACAATAATTGTGCGTGGACAGGAGACTCGATCTCTTGCATCACAGTGATAGTTATCAATGTAAACTCCAAAGTTGTCAACATTTTTGACAATCTCTTCCACTAAAACATAGGTACAGTTTCCTTGGTAACTATAGTACAACCCATCAAAGGTCTTGTAGTGAGGGTCTCCCCAGCCTGTGCAGTAACCTGTAAAGACATCAGAAAGCAAAGTTCATACTACAGTACAGAGTCAAATTAGAGTAGGACTGTAAGAATCTTAATTCTGATCACAAGCTGGTGTCTAGAGATGTGCACATTTTTTTTCTGAAAAGCACTATAAAGAAATAAGGGGTCAATATCCAGCAGGAGTTAAGTGGGTAGGAGTGGATCCTTCCCATTTAACTCCCACTGACTGTGTCCAAGGCAGATGTTCAATGGCATTTGAATTAAGAATGCGACCAGACCTCGAATATCGTGTTCAATTCTGGTTGCCACATCTCAAAAAAGATATAGTGAAATTAGAAAAGAGACAGAGAAGGGCAACGAAAATGATACAGGGGATGGGACGACTTCGCTATGATGAAAGGCTGAAGCTGCTAGGGCTCTTCAGCTTGGAGAAAAGACAGCTGAGGGGAGATATGATAGTGGTCTATAAAATAATGAGTGGAGTGGAATGAGTAGATGTGAATTGTTTGTTTACTCTTTCCAAAAATACTAGTACTAGGGGGCACGCAATGAAGCTACAAAGTAGTAAATTTAAAACGAATCAGAGAAAATTTTTCTTCACTCAGCGTGTAATTAAACTCTGGAATTCATTGCCAGAGAATGTGGTAAAGGTGGTTAGCTTAGCAGGGTTTAAAAAGGTTTGGATGGCTTCCTAAAGGAAAAGTCCATAGACCATTATTAAAATGGACTTGGGGAAAATCCACTGCTTATTTCTAGGATAAGCAACATAAAATGTATTGCACTTTTTGGTGATCTTGCCACGCCCAAAGTTGGGCTTTAGTATTTATGCCAGCTGAAACCACTGTTCCCTCTAAGCTGAGTGAGAGTCCTTCGCCTACAGTCCTGCCAGTGGGAGGTGTTATTTCACTATCACATTTTAAATAGTGAGAGACAAGCAAACTCTGCAGGACTTCAGGGAACCTGCCTGTCCTTAGCAACTGAAAACACAATATTGAAGCACCACCCCCCACTGGCAGCAATGCAGTTGGAGGACTCCCACTTAGCTTAGAGAGAACAGTGGCAAAAACTTAATGTAAATACCAGTGCCCAACTTCTGGCATTTTGGAGTAGAAATGGAACTATTCTATAACCCCGTGCACAACCTTTCGGAATGCCCCTGCCCCTCACCTGGCCATGCCCCTTTTTGAGTCACACGCTAGGATGTTTAGGTGCACGAGGTTACAGAATAGCACACAGCAGATGTGCGTGCAGATCCCAATTATTGGCAATTAAGTGCAATAATTGACTGTCATTGTTAATTAATTACTAGTTAATGGCTCATTAGCTAATTACGATGCACACGCATCATGCTCAATTTTAAGCACCAAAGTCTCAGTGCCATATATAGAATCTGGGGGCATATGGTTAGTGAAGGGGTGTTCTGGGAGCGAAATGAAGGCAGAGCCAGGAGTTATTCGGGCACCACTGAGGTTCAGTGCCTGTGCCTGGATAACTATTCAGGCAGCTTTGATGGCATAAATAGCAGTTCTAACTTGCCTGGGCAGCTATCGGAATACCAGCACTGAAGATCAACAGTACTTGGATAAATTCCATCAGCTACCAATGACCTAGATATTCAGTGCTGGAAATGGCCCAGCACTGAATATCTGGATCTAAATCAGCCCGCATGGCCAATGTTTACAAAAATGCTGACTGCCACTGCCTGTATATTGACTGGTAATTTCTTCAGGCCCGATAGCCAAAAAAAGAGCTGAGCTCATAAATTTACACTCCTAAGTTAGCCTCTTACATTTGTGTCCTATTTTCAGCCAAATTTATGAGTGTAAATTTTCAGCTGAAAATGCACGTTAACTTAGGAGCTTAAAAGTTATGCTCATAAATTTAGGCCCGTCATTCGTTCGCCTACATTTATGAGTTTTATTTATAAGCCTTGTACTAAAAACTAGTGCTAAGCTCCTAACTTATTTTCCCTGCCCTAAATCCACCCCTGTTCCCACCCACTTTTTATGCTCCTAAATTTAGGAGTTTATGGGTCAATATTCAACGCAATTCAACTAGCCAGAAATAGCTTCTGGACGGTTAAATTGCCTTATTGGGGCTAACTACTAATTTTCAGTGGCACTTAACTGGTTGCTGGAGCCCGGCAATAGTTCCCACCCCCAGTGTGTGCCATTTTCTATTTTTGTAGCGCTGGTGCTTACCTGGCAGTAACTGGGCTTTGTGCCCTGCTTGATTACTACCGGGTTAGTGCAGGAGCCCTTACCACCACCTCGATGGGTGGAGGTAAGTGCTCCCCCCCCCAAAACAAAATGGCCGTGTGGTAAGTGGTTCACTTACCACATGGCCATATCTGTTCCAGTAAAAAAGACAGCCTTTTACCCACTGTGGTAAAAGAGGGCTTCAGCGCACATCAAAAACATGTGATGATGCTAGTGCAGGCCCTCTTTTGACACACCTTAGTAAAAGGACCCCTTAACTGGAGCTCCACAAACCCAAAAATTCAATGCTGGTGTCCAGACACGGCCCAGCATTAAATTTCCAGTTTAATGCCGACAGAGGTCGGCTGAATATCAGGTCCTCTGTGAAATTTTGAGTGAAATGTTATGCACTCAGCCCTACTGAATTCTCAAATAGGCCAATTTATGAGCATAATTCTCAAAGTTAGATGCAGAAAGACTTTGAATAACAGCCCCTTTAAATCTACAAGAATTCTGCAGCTTTGTCAAATTAGTTCAAGAGTTACTAGACTTGTTTCCATTGAATTGTTTTCTGCTGTCCAACACCCAAAGCTTTTATGATGGGAACAGTAGAAAATGTAATTACATACAATTACTTCTTGCAAGAAATCTCAGAACAGATTTATTTTATACAATTCAGTCAAATTCATCGCGCAAATTTCCTCAGACAATTTGATGAAAATTTGAAAATTAATCAAACTCAAACCAGGCTGAAACCCACCTGATTTGCATTTGACCTTATTCATATGTTTCCACTCCTAGCTCAACCATTTCTAGACCCAATTATCTTTGCAAGTACATTTGCCTCCATATATTGCACTCTAATTAGGCTGTGATACCTCATAAAAGATCCACACTAACGATGCTGTAGTATATGCATTTTTGAGAGCCCATAGATCCCTTCTTCAGATATGTTTTCATACATAAACTATGAATTTTATTTTTGTATCCAAAAGTCCAACAAAAGGAATCTCATTAATGAATCAGTGAATTAAGACTTAGGAAATCTACAGGGTTTCTGACCCAAGTTTATTGTATTTTTTGTCTAACAAGGCTTACATTTATGGTTTACCAGTTCATTAGAGCCCCATCTTGGCAGTGATATGCCACTGCAAGATCTTCTTCCGCCTTCATACTTTTTTAGGACCTGATTGGTTGTTACTGACTTCTTTCTATCTCCCAGAGATCTGCGGCTGCAACTATCTCTCCTCCTTCTCAGGCTCTGATCTGCTACTGTAGCTGCCTTCTCCTCCCTTCCTGGCCCTGAATGTCATGCTGTCTCCTGCCTCTTCTCTCCCCTTCTCCCAGGGCTGGTACATGGGAATTAGGCACCATAGGTGACCCTTCAGCCTTGTCTCCACCATTACCTTTCAGGATCCTAAGCCTCCACCACCACCAGAAGAGTAGCTGTGAGGGCCTGGGATGGCCTGGACCCATCCACCTTTGGCTCAGACCCACCCAGCAGTGGTACACCATTTGTTGTAGCCAGCAGATATCCCTATGCCCCATCAACTGAAGACATATGCAGCCTGCCATAAGCCCTGTCAGGAAACTGCAGCAGTCTGGAGCGGGGCTTTCAATCACTGACACTGGTGCCCACACATGCTCAGTTCTTGCACATGCTTAGTTCATGCATGAGAATTGAGCGTGCACGGGCGCCAGCATCAGTGGCTGGGAGCGCTGTCACTGATCCCTGACGTTTTCTGATGGGGGTTAGGGTGGGCTGTAGATGTCTTCAGCTGGCTGGGCTTGGGGATCTCCGCCATCTATGATATTTAGGAGTCAATATTTAAAGCCAGTTAACTGGTAAGAGAGCCTCTTGCCCCAGCCCTGCCAAGTCTCCCACACTCCTGCTGGGATGCGAAGATCTCCCTCTGAGCATCCTCCTCCTCCATTGGCAGCAGGAGATGTGTTAATAAGATATCATCTCCTGCTGCCACAGGACCAGTTTCGTGACGCTGCAAAATCTCACAGTTCTTATAGGAAGACTAGTCCTCTGGCAGCAGGAGATGATGTTTTATTAAGCCATCTCCTGCTGCCTGAAAGGGAAGTGGCTTCTTGGTGCCAGCCAGATCTGTTGAGGGTGGAGTCAACAAGTAGAGTAGGAGGCTATTGAGGGTATGACTTGGTGGAGCTGGGGATGTGACTGGGTGGGGCTAAGGATGTGGCTAAATCTCTCCATCAGCCATCCATGCTCTTTGGCAAATCTGTTGCCCAGTTAACTGGCAGTTACTAGATAGTGTTACTGAATATCCCTTCTAACCACTAAAGCTGAAACTGGCTATTGTGTGGGCGGTCCAGAGACATAGTCAGGTGGAGATGACAACTGGATAAATGCAGATATTCAGCCTTTAACCAGTTAAGTTAAACCAGCCAAATAGGACCACAAAAATAGCAGTCCTATGTTTGGCCAATTCAACTTAATCAGTTAATAGCTGAATATTGGCACTTATCTGGTTAAGTGTCATCTGCCGTACATACCCGGATATTTAATGCTAGTCCCTGGACACAGCCTGGCAATGAATGTTGGGACATAATTTCAGCAATGGCAGTCAGCATTAAAAAAAAACCCTGACTACTGCTGGTTGAATATTACTCCCTTTAGTTTTAAGTTGAGTGAGGAAGTGGTTGGGACAAGGAGTGGGAAGAGTAAGAGGTGGAAAAGAAATGTGTCATACCCATCCATTCTACCCATTGGTCCATCCAAACATTGACTTTTGGCTACACCATGGGCCCCTACCATGATTAAAATAGTTATAGTCAACAATCATGATTGTTATAGCATCCCTCCCTGAACAATCCTGTAAAATCTGGGGTTGTACCAAATACTCGTCCCCCTAGTGCCCTGAATGCATTATTTGTATTTGGTTGTATACGAATAATACATTTGGGGCACTAGGGAGCTGAATATCAGTAAAAAAAAAATGTATTCAGCCATCATACATAGCCATCTCTTTCTCCCTTCGAGCCAAATCTGTCATTGCCACTTACTATTCCCTCCCCTCATATCCTCCAGCTCTGATCTGCTCCTGAAGTAAATAGTTTTGCATTTTATCAGGAGTTGCTGTTAATTTAACATTTTTTCATGAATTATTATATTTTCTATAGAATCAGGTGATCCAGTACTCAGTGTCAATATCTGGCTAAATCTGGCAGCATTTTGGAAGTTCATTCTCCTAACCACTTATGTTTTCCATTCCAGCATCTATCAGAGCAAGGCTGTTCCTGCTACCTTAGAGTTAATAACCACTGTAGGTTTGAGCTGCAATAAATGCCTTCAGCCTTCACCCAAGAGTAACCACCTGGTACCAGCTCATACAGAACAGATGAAGCAAAACTGATTAGTCAATTCCCCATCAAAGCAAGCTGGAAGCAAGCCCATTAAAGGTTTGAAATATAAGTGTTATAAAAACCACAACTGACACCTGCACCATATTACTGTAGCCAGGTAAACATCCCCCCCCTCCTCCCCATTTCCTCACCCACACTGGGCAGAATGGGGAGCAGTGATAAAGATGAAATGATATACAGTCCTTCCCCAAGATGTCCAGCTGCCAAAAAAGTTATGTGAATAAACTTACAGTCACACTCCCAGTGCCAGCAGCACAAATTATCGTCCAACACCGGTACCGGGGGTCGGCCATTAGCACATTGTATCATAGGTGGAGGAACACACACTATTGGAATGATTATTACTGTATTATTTTCAACACATGTTGCTTCTGTACAGTTACACAGCATCCAGGTTTCATTTTGCTGCATGACAAAGAAAAAGAGACAATTATAATGAATTGGGATAACAATTCAGTTGGGCCAATATTGAAAAGAACTTGTGCGATTAGTCGACATCATGTGCTGGCCACATAAGAATAGCCATACTGGTTCAGATTGATGGTCCTTCCAGCCCAGTATCCTGCTTTAAACAGTGGCCAATCCAGGTCACAAGTACCTGACAGAATTACAAATTAGTTCCTTCATTTGAATTTTCTGGCAGGGACAATGGAAATGTTTCAGCCACATAAGTCACTAATATGCTTTAGGCACTAATGCACCCTAACACAGCAAAAATGGCTTAATGTAGGACACGCTAAAGTGTTCTGTGTTAGTTTTGCCATGTGCAATTGCTAACCATGCACTAATTTCTTTGAGGGGGCATGTCAGGATGGAGAGTAGGCATTCCTGCACTAACCAGTTAACACATCTACATTATCGCATGCTAACTATTTAGCACATGGATAACACTGGAGCCCACACCTCCTACAAAATAGGTGCAAGTGCTGCCACGGTAATGTTTAAAAATGGTCGAATGCTAGTGCACGGCCAGAAAACAAAATAACAGAAAAAAGCATTTTTTTATAGTCTTGGTAAAAATGGACTTAGTGCAAGAGAAAAACGCACAAATGCTAACATTTACATTCTAATTATGCATGGAAATGTTTAGAATAATAGCACTACTTTACAAGTAGGCGTACACAGTTGGAGTCTGGGAAGAGCAGGACTCACATTTACATGTGTAAAGGATTCCTGAAATCAAGATCTTACAAAGTGAAAATGAAAGGAATTTTATCCTCTCCTTGGTCACCGGACTGTGGCATCCCTCAGGGCTCTCCATTATCGCCCATTCTGTCTAATGAAATGATGTCACCAGTAGGTAACAGTCTAGAAACAACAGAATTCAAAACATTCATATATGCTGATGATGTTACCATATACAGTACATAACCTTCAAAAAGAACATTAGACATCTTACAAAATGTGAAACTTCCATAGTTATCCCAGTATGTATATGATACTGTATTGTAAAATTGGATTCTCACAACAGATTACTTTCTTATGCATTATTCTTCATTATGTATCCTATACTATTTATTGTAAGCCACATTGAACTCAAAGTTGTTTGGGATAATGTGGGATATTCAAACATGCGTGGGATAAACATAAAGGAATCCTGTGCAGAAGGAAGGGATCCTCAGGAGCTTAGCCTAGAATGGGTGGCAGAGATGGTGGTTGGGAGGCGGGGCTAGTGCTGGGCAGACTTATACGGTCTGTGCTGGGGCTGGTGGTTGGGAGGCGGGACTAGTGCTGGGCAGATTTATACGGTCTGTGCCGGGGCTGGTGGTTGGGCAGCGGGGATAGTGCTGGGCAGACTTATAGGGTCTGTGCCAGAGCCGATGGTGGGAGGCAGGGATAGTGCTGGGCAGACTTATACGGTCTGTTCCAGAGCTGGCGGTGGGAGGCGGGACTGGTAGTTGGGAGGCGAGGATAGTGCTGGGCAGACTTATACAGTCTGTGCCAGAGCTGGTGGTGGGAGGCGGGGTTGGTGGTTAGGAGGCGGGGATAGGGCTGGCCAGACTTATACGGTCTGTGCCCTGAAGAGGACAGTACAAATAAAAAAGTAGCACATATGAATTTATCTTCTTGGGCAGACTGGATGGACCGTGCAGGTCTTTTTCTGTCGTCATCTAATATGTTACTATGTTACTATATAAATGTCACAATAAATAAATAAATAAATAAACTTATGGAGTAGTATATGTTACACTAAACCAGAAACCTTCAAATCAATAAATATGCAGGAGGAGCATAAATGGAGGAAAAAAAGACCTCAGTTGGCTGTGATTAATTCTTGACAATGTATTCACAAGTCAAGCAACAGAATTGCCACTTCCTTTACACACAAGAGAATGTATATAAAGGACGTGGCATGTGCTTAGGCCAAAATTATAGGCACCCATTTCACCTGTTACAGAGGAAAGTAGGTGCCTATTTTCCTTAATAGACTGATTGCCCTGTTATAGAACTGCCCTCCATCAGGGTAAAATTATAATGGATTTTTTTGTGTGCACATGCCACTAAATCCTATTTATAAAATAACCCCACACATTTACGTACATATGATGGCAACTGAAGTCCACAAACAAGAAAGGAAAACTAACACTTCCACAAGTCAGCAACCAAAAAAACCAAAGGGCAGAGGTGAAAAAGGTTCCAGGAGGATCCAAACTGATGTCAAACAATTTTATTAGTAACTATGTTGGTAACAATATTGAGCAGAAATAGATTCCAGAACACAATCCCAGTCAGAAAAGACTCAACACAGGCCATGTTTCAGCTGCGTAGCCTTCTTCAGGAGTCCTATTGTATAGGCGATGGTCTGTGAAAACCTACAAACACTGGTGATTACAAAATAAAATGCGATAGAAGACATAATAGTTGCCAATTCTTGGATTACTGAGATGCAGTTCCAAAGCAATGCAGTAGCATTTGCCATGAGCAACTGTGGTCTGGAATCTATTTCTGCTCAGTTTTCACACAGACAGCGTCTGGTATGATTGAACAAATGCTCAGTGGTGGCTGGCAATTTACTCAGACTGTCTGAACATTCCTGCTCAGGGGTCAAGACACACTTTGACCCCTGAGGCAGGCGCTTGTGCGCCGAAACACGGCCCGTGCCGGGTCTTTTTCACAATAAAGGACTGCCATTGTCTCTTTCTTGAAGGCCCAGTGCTGCTTTTTCTTGTCAATATTGTGTACCAACATAGCTACTAATGAAGTTGTTTGACACTAACTTGGATCCTCCTGGAACTTTTTTCCTATAATGGCAATGTACAGATTTGTATTTGACTCTGGTATAGGCATGTTCGAGGCACAGTTGCTATTTACAGGTTTGCTTTATAAAATGTGCATGGTAACATATATTATACATGTGTAAATTTATACCAACTTCCAATTTCAGCCACAAGTTTGGCAGTTCGTGTGTTCTAAGAACTTAGCCCCAAAAGAGGTGCTTACTTGCCCTCTATACATAGGCAACATGCTAAAAAATTATTTGCTTTATGGCTAAACTTTATCTCCATGAATGGGATGGTTCAGGAGAAGGAGTAGAGGAATAGCTCAAGGGCCAATACAGTGGGCTGAGAACCATGGAAACTGGGTTCAAGTCCCACTGTGGCTCCTTGTGATGCTGGGAAAGTCACCTAACTCTCCATTGCCCCAGGTACAAAAAATTGGATTGTGAGCTCACTCAGGATAGAGAAAGTACCTGAATATAATAAATGTAAACAACTTTGGTTTGTACTGCAGAAAGACAGTGTCAAATCCATGATCCTTTTATACAGATACTGGAAATGTCCAGCCTTAGAAAATTGTGCTGGCGAATTCCATGCTCAGATGTAAACATATGTCTTTACTGAAAAGTGATATACAGCTGATGCAGTTGCTGGACTATTGAATATTGCCTCATTGTCTAGATTATTTTTTCTGTATGCTGTCACGTAAAAAGGCTCTTCTTCCTTAGTCATGTAAGCCTTTCCCACCCAGAGCTTAATGTCCTTCTGCATCAAGCCCACGTACTGCAGTGCCTTATGGAGTCAATTTAACTGTTGCTCTATGAATGGTCATAGGATGTTTTTTAAGAAGTATAGTACTTGTTTATTTCTATCAATCACAGTTCAATTCCTCTCTATTAAAATAAACATCATATCTATATCACATTATGCACAGATCTAATTTAAAATAAGCATTTAATTTACCAACCTCCCGTGGTGGATCAAATTCACATATTGGTGGCTTTTTTGTTGGAGTAGGGGTTGGCGTTGTAGATGTTGGGGATGATGTTGTGGATGTTGTTGGGGTTGGTGATGTAGATGTTGGGGTTGATGTTGTGGAACATGGCCAGTGGTTTGTAATCATTGAACAGTCAACTTCACAAATCAGTTGAAAGCACAAAGACCCATTCAAGGAGGAGCCACTGTAGATAATGTCACCTGTGTATAGAGGCAAATACATATAAATAGATCAATGGGATAAATCAATACCGCCATAGATTGAACTTTGTTCAAGGAAAGCAATACATAAGTATAACGTAACAGCATAAATACAAGATTAAGTATGACAAAAGTTTCTTACCAGTCTAGCTTACTACTACTACTGGGAAAACAGCCTAAAATATGGATGATAGGAAGGACCACAAACCAAAACAAAATAGAAAACAGCAACTAAACACAGAAGGTAGAGAAGTGCAATCAAACAAAGGGAGCTCTAAGAAAGCAATGCATTAAAAAATGTACAACACTGAAAAATATGGCCGCTCCTGAGAAATACTAGTGCAAAGCAAATAAGTCAAGAAAAGTGGAAATTTGTAGAGTTCAAAGGAGGAAATGATTGTGTGATTAAACAATATTTAATGCTGTAAAAAAACATTCCAATCTAGATGATTCAAAATATCAATTAGCTATTCCTCTGTTGGCCTTATTCCTAGATTTGTAATTAATGAATTTAAATTTTTTATTAAATTTCCCTATCATTTTCTTATGTCTTTCATAGTTTCTACCTTTCCTTATGGTTGCACCGTGGTATTTGAAAAAAAAAAAATAAAGGTCATTACCTAAGGGGGTTATTTACTAAAGCTTAGCTCAATTTATCTGCAGCAGGGCCCTTAGGATTAAAATGTGCCCTGCTGCAGATAACTCAAGCTAAGCTTTAGTAAACAGGGGTGTAAGTCAACTATTGAGCTTCTATATATTTTACAACCTTTTCCTCCTTTCTCCCTATACCTTTTATCCCCCTACTCCAGGTGTCATTGAGGCCCTTGCCAACCCAGAGACTGAAGGTTCACTTTCAGCATCGTTCATTAGCTAGCAGAGATCACCAATATAATAGCTGGTGCTTTCCTTCCTTCCATGGATATAAGCACATCACTTCCATCATAGACCCACATCTGATGGGTGAAGGATGCAAACCTAAAGACTATCATTACAGCTCTAAGTGATGAAACCTGATGCTTGGGTCTGGCTCTCTAGACACAGGTGCTTTATTTACATGTTACAGGAATGAATGCATTGTCTGCATATAGTTATAAGAAGAATCAGTGCATCACTGCCCTCTCCTCCATGCACTTTCATTCATGAACATACAAACTTTCCACAAAAAAAGAGATAAACCCTAGAATGAAATAGAGATACCTTGTTGATTTTGTTCAACAGCTGTTTGCTTTATTTAACTATCTATGAAAAAGTTGCTAGTAACGGTACTTTAAAACTGAGACTTAAAATCCTAAAAAAAAAACTACTCAGTGTTTAGCCATGAAGTACACAGTATAAGTTCTAACTGACTAATTGATAGCAGCACTGGCCCCCCACTTCAGTCTCTCATCCCAGGGCAAGCCAAGGGTTTCAGGGGCAAGAGCAATGCCCAGTCATCTCTTCTCCACCATCTGTGGAGGAGGCCTGTGGTTCAGCTGATATCACTGTGAATTCTGGCACCAGTGATTGGCCATTGCTCCTGCTCTTGAAGACCTCACTTTTTACCCTGGAACGGAATAAGGGTGGGCTGGGGGAATGGATAACTTAATTTTATTGAGGTCAGATGGGAGAGTAGGATATCTGGCATAGAGGGCAGGATTGAAATTATTATCTTGGTTGGTTGGGAGGGAGGGGTGGGAGGGAGTGATTCTGTTCATCTAATCATTTTTTATGTGCAGTTCTCCACTAGTATACTAAGATTTATGAGAGAGAGAAAGAATGCTGCAATGTTAACATTTATAAAAATTAGAAAATACATCTTTCTTTTCCAACAATAAATAGGAAACTTACCTGGGAAAAACACTGAGCCATTGTACAGACAATGGCATACTGTTGTTGATGAAAGTGTTGTTGTTGAAGTAGTGGCTGTTGACGTTGTGTTGACAATAGGGGTGGGGGTGGTTGTAGGTAAAGAGGTAGTAGTAGTTTCTGTTATGATGGTTGTCTTAGATGTAGTAGGAGTGGGGGTGGTGGTGGAATGTGTGGGGGTACTGGTAATTTTAGTGGTGGTTAGGGTTGTAGCTGTAGTTCTCGTTGTAGTTGTAGAATGTATCTCAGTGCTGGTAGGTGATGAAACTGTAGTTGTTGCTTTGAAAGAAAAACAAAGATACATGAATGATACACATACGAGGGAAAGTTATCAAAGTGTGGTAAAAGGTGAGCTTTTACCACACCTTGACATGCCACAGGAGTCACTAATCTGTAGTATCTCAGTACCACAGGTTGCTGACTCCTGTGTAAAAGAATAATGCTGCTTGTGAGTCACCTCACAAGTAATATTATTGTACCACCCAGGAGCATCAGGGCTGCTAAGCTATGGCCCAGTGTTCCTGGGCCACATCTTAAAGGGGTTGTTGGCACTGTCAGGCCCCCAATCAGTACTCCCACCCTCCAATCAAGGTTTCTATCCACAATCAATATCCACCCCCAATAATCGGCAATCTCATCCCTCAAAAGAACCCCTTCCCTGACCCCCTGAGTCTAATGGCACACATCTTGATGAACCAGTGAGCCCTAGGGCAGGAAAGGTCACCAGTCACTCCTGCCCTCATCTTGCAGTACTACTGTTAGAACTCATGTTTCCTTGTAAGGGCATCTATTGCTTTTAATTGGGGTTGTTTTACTGGCTATACTGCTGCTTGTGGTATGCAGTCAGTGCATTCCACAAACCATAGTATGGTATTTACATAGTAATGAGCTGCTTTAAATGCATTTGCATGTGTAGCATGGGATGATTTATTTAACACTGCATTAGGGCACGTCACCCATTGTTAGATGGGAACGTGATCACTTCAGACCCCATGACTAAGTCCCAATCCAAAACAGTACCAAAGGAGACAAGGCAAGCTGGGGAAAGGCTGCATTGAAGGCTTTTTTTTTTCTTCCTCTTCCAAAAACTTTAATTTGCCAGCATTTAGGGAACCTACCTTTAGCCCTCTCCCAGGAAAGGAGGAGGAGGACAGAAGAGGGACCCAACACTACTGGGTTTAGTGCCCCTCAGTTCTGTGAACTGGCCTCTACTAATTACATCTAGATTGAAGGCATGGACATTTATGTCTGTTTAGGATCAAGCATACATGATTGTATGCATTTTATATGTTACCTGAATAAATCATGACTGTGTCTGTTCTCTATCCAAACGCTGCCCCATTAGGCTTTAATGCAAATTGGATTACAATGGCTGAGAACTCAGTCTGAGGATGCATGCCACTATGGTTGGCATGCACAGCTTCACTGGATACTGCTATGTACTTTCTTATTCAGACTTGACAGAGTGGTCCAGATCATTTCTGTACATAACCTGAGCATATAAAAGAGACAGCAAAATCTGGTCCACTGCTGCAAACAGTACCACAATTCTTGGATCACAGTATGCAACTATATTCTATAAGTGTCTATTATGGAAATCCTGCAATTCAAAAGGTACTCATTAGAGGACTGGAAGCATCCCTACAATATACTGAAGCTTGATAACATTGTAGAACTGAATATACACTATTAAAACTTCCATTGTAGATATTTACAATGTCTTCTTGAAACATGCCTTATTAAAAAATCTAGATAATTAAACCTGCACAGAAATATTAGTCTCCCACTTAGTCACCTCTCCTCTCTCCAATCGGTTCAAAACTCTGCTGCCCGTCTCGTCTTCCGCCAGGGTCGCTTTACTCATACTACCCCTCTCCTCAAGTCGCTTCACTGGCTCCCTATCCGTTTTCGCATCCTGTTCAAACTTCTTCTACTAACCTATAAATGTACTCACTCTGCTGCTCCCCAGTATCTCTCCACATTCGTCCTTCCCTACACCCCTTCCCGTGCACTTCGCTCCATGGATAAATCCTTCTTTTCTGTTCCCTTCTCCACTACTGCTAACTCCAGACTTCGCGCCTTCTGTCTCGCTGCACCCTATGCCTGGAATAAACTTCCTGAGCCCATACGTCTTGCCCCATCCTTGGCCACCTTTAAATCTAGACTGAAAGCCCATCTCTTTAACATAGCTTTTGACTTGTAACCACTTGTAACCACTCGCGGAGGCCTACCCTCCTCTCCTCCTTCCTGTACACATTAATTGATTTGATTTGATTACTTTATTTTTTGTCTATTAGATTGTAAGCTCTTTGAGCAGGGACTGTCTTTCTTCTATGTTTGTGCAGCGCTGCGTATGCCTTGTAGCGCTATAGAAATGCTAAATAGTAGTAGTAGTAGTAGTAGTAGTAGTCTGCTGCAGCAGCAGCATTGGTATTATGCATGATGTATATAAAATCCCTTAAATGAATGATAAGGTTAACAATAAGAGAAAAGAACCTTTGTGAAAAATTATAAAAATACATCATTCTGGTTGTAAACATTATTTCACCAGTACCTGGAGTTGTAAATGAAGTAGGCTCTGGCTCCTCAGTTGTACATAAGGTTGTTGACGGCAAAGTTTCTGAGGTTGTTGCTGTTACTCTTGTGGTAATAGCTGTAGTACTGTAAGGAGTGGAAGGGCTGGTGCTTGTAGTGGTTGGTGTTGTGGACCTTGGTATGGGGGTGGTAGTACTTGTGGTGGTTTGAGTAGTAGTACTGGGAGTGGAGGTGGTGGAGCTCATGATGCTTGGTGTTGTAGTACTTGGTGTGGGGATGCTGGTGCTTTGCGTAGTAGTGGTTGGTGTTGGGGTGCTAGTGCTTTGTGTAGTAGTAATATGTGTAGAGGTGGTAGAACTGGTGATGGTTGGTGTTGTAGTGCTTGGAGTGGGAGTGGTGGAACTAATGATGGTTGGTGTTGTAGTACTTGGTGTGGGGGTGGTGGTACTTTGTGTAGTAGTGGTTGGTGTGGAGGTGGTGGAGCTAGTGATGGTTGGTGTTGTAGTGCTTGGCGTGGGAGTAGTGGAGCTAGTGATGGTTGGAGTTGTAGTGCTTGGTGTGGGGGTGGGGGTGGTGGTACTTTGTGTAGTAGTGGTTGGTGTGGGGGTGGTGGAGCTAGTGATGGTTGGTGTTGTAGTGCTTGGTGTTGGGGTGGTGGAGCTAGTGATGGTTGGTGTTGTAGTACTTGGTGTGGCGGTGCTGGAGCTAGTGATGGTTGGTGTTGTAGTGCTTGGTGTGGGGGTGGGGGTGCTTTCTGTAGTAGTGGTTGGTGTGGAGCTGGTGGAGCTAGTGATGGTTGGTGTTGTAGTACTTGGTGTGGAGGTGGTGGAGCTAATGATGGTTGGTGTTGTAGTGCTTGGTGTGGGGGGTGGTGGTACTTTCTGTAGTAGTGGTTGGTGTGGGGGTGGTGGAGCTAGTGATGGTTGGTGTTGTAGTGCTTGGTGTGGGGGTGGTGGTACTTTCTGTAGTAGTGGTTGGTGTGGGGGTGGGGGTGGTGGTACTTTGTGTAGTAGTGGTTGGTGTGGGGGTGGTGGAGCTAGTGATGGTTGGTGTTGTAGTGCTTGGCGTGGGTGTGGTGGAGCTAGTGATAGTTGGTGTTGTAGTACTTGGTGTGGGGGTGGGGGTGGTGGTACTTTGTGTAGTAGTGGTTGGTGTGGGGGTGGTGGAGCTAGTGATGGTTGGTGTTGTAGTGCTTGGCGTGGGAGTAGTGGAGCTAGTGATGGTTGGTGTTGTGGTACTTGGTGTGGAGGTGGTGGAGCTAGTGATGGTTGGTGTTGTAGTGCTTGGTGTGGGGGTGGAGGTGGTGGTACTTTGTGTAGTAGTGGTTGGTGTGGGGGTGGTGGAGCTAGTGATGGTTGGTGTTGTAGTGCTTGGTGTGGATGTGGTGGAGCTAGTGATGGTTGGTGTTGTAGTGCTTGGTGTGGAGGTGGTGGAGCTAGTGATGGTTGGTGTTGTAGTGCTTGGTGTGGGGGTGGTGGTACTTTCTGTAGTAGTGGTTGGTGTGGGGGTGGTGGAGCTAGTGATGGTTGGTGTTGTAGTGCTTGGTGTGGGGGTGGGGGTGGTGGTACTTTGTGTAGTAGTGGTTGGTGTGGGGGTGGTGGAGCTAGTGATGGTTGGTGTTGTAGTGCTTGGTGTGGGTGTGTGGGTGGTGGTACTTTGTGTAGTAGTGGTTGGTGTGGGGGTGGTGGAGCTAGTGATGGTTGGTGTTGTAGTACTTGGTGTGGAGGTGGTGGAGCTAGTGATGGTTGGTGTTGTAGTGCTTGGTGTGGGGGTGGGGGTGGTGGTACTTTGTGTAGTAGTGGTTGGTGTGGGGGTGGTGGAGCTAGTGATGGTTGGCGTTGTAGTGCTTGGCGTGGGTGTGGTGGAGCTAGTGATGGTTGGTGTTGTAGTGCTTGGTGTGGGGGTGGGGGTGGTGGTACTTTGTGTAGTAGTGGTTGGTGTGGGGGTGGTGGAGCTAGTGATGGTTGGCGTTGTAGTGCTTGGCGTGGGTGTGGTGGAGCTAGTGATGGTTGGTGTTGTAGTACTTGGTGTGGAGGTGGTGGAGCTAGAGATGGTTGGTGTTGTAGTGCTTGGTGTGGGGGTGGGGGTACTTTGTGTAGTAGTGGTTGGTGTGGGGGTGGTGGAGCTAGTGATGGTTGGTGTTGTAGTGCTTGGTGTGGGGGTGGGGGTGGTGGTACTTTGTGTAGTAGTGGTTGGTGTGGGGGTGGTGGAGCTAGTGATGGTTGGTGTTGTAGTGCTTGGCGTGGGTGTGGTGGAGCTAGTGATGGTTGGTGTTGTAGTACTTGGTGTGGAGGTGGTGGAGCTAGTGATGGTTGGTGTTGTAGTGCTTGGTGTGGTGGTGGGGGTACTTTGTGTAGTAGTGGTTGGTGTGGGGGTGGTGGGGCTAGTGATGGTTGGTGTTGTAGTGCTTGGCGTGGGTGTGGTGGAGCTAGTGATGGTTGGTGTTGTAGTACTTGGTGTGGAGGTGGTGGAGCTAGTGATGGTTGATGTTGTAGTGCTTGGTGTGGTGGTGGGGGTGGTGGTACTTTGTGTAGTAGTGGTCGGTGTGGGGGTGGTGGAGCTAGTGATGGTTGGTGTTGTAGTGCTTGGCGTGGGAGTAGTGGAGCTAGTGATGGTTGGTGTTGTGGTACTTGGTGTGGAGGTGGTGGAGCTAGTGATGGTTGGTGTTGTAGTACTTGGTGTGGCGGTGCTGGAGCTAGTGATGGTTGGTGTTGTAGTGCTTGGTGTGGGGGTGCTTTCTGTAGTAGTGGTTGGTGTGGGTGTGGTGGAGCTAGTGATGGTTGGTGTTGTAGTACTTGGTGTGGAGGTTGTGGAGCTAATGATGGTTGGTGTTGTAGTGCTTGGTGTGGGGGTGGTGGTACTTTCTGTAGTAGTGGTTGGTGTGGGGGTGGTGGAGCTAGTGATGGTTGGTGTTGTAGTGCTTGGCGTGGAGGTGGTAGAGCTAGTGATGGTTGGTGTTGTAGTGCTTGGTGTGGAGGTAGTGGTGCTTTGTGTAGTAGTGGTTGGCATGGGGGTGGTTAGACTTGTGGTTGTTGGAACTGTAGGTGATGAAATTGTAGTTGTTGCTGTGACACAAAACAGAGAAGTTGAAAAAAAACTTTACTTCATTTGAAAACACAAGGACAAACATGAACACTATTGCCTAGAAATATTCACATAATTTCAGAACATCAAATGAATGTACCCTTCATAAGAAGGAAATTGTCAGAAAGATGCTATTGCAATTGATAATGTTAAACTCATGTGTAGTATATAAATATGTCACCTATTTCTGGAACTTCAACTTTTACCATTCTACATTTATTTGCTTCATATCTGAGTTCTGCTTGTGGCTAATAGCTCTACTGAGAGAGTTTTCTATGCACATTTCTCTGCAGCTGAATCCAGAAATGTTGTCATTTCCTCATATATTACAGCAAGTGTGCTTTAATCTTTGTTTTATAACCTGGGGAAAACAACCGTAGGTGTATGACCAATGCAGATTCATAGCCATGGAGTCCCTTAGAGAAAGCATCATTCATGGCAACCAGGGGCAGCTTGTGGGGTAGGCAGGGACAGGTACAAAGACTCACTGTTGGACTCATTTGCATAAGTCTTTGCAAAAATCAGTAAGGCTGAAAAGTGGGGCTATGTATGAAAAGCAAATCTATTCATAACTAAGGCTAGCCCTGATGACAGCTAGGCTATATTTGATATAGCTTTTCAAAATGTTTGAACTTCGTGGGTGTGGCTTGGATCTCTTTCAGGGAGAGAAAACTAACAACTTATAGCAGCAGCTTCAGAGAGCATTTTCCATCTCACAGATAGGCTGCAGAGAATACCTTCTCCTGCTTTAGACTTAGCCTGGCCTCAGAATGACATCCTATAGTATATCTCCTATCAAACTGAGCTCTCTTTTTTCATCAAGCACTGCCATTTCCTCCCCTCACCCTCCCCACTGACAGTTTGAACTTCGTGGGTGTGGCTTGGATCTCTTTCAGGGGGAGAAAACTAACAACTTATAGCAGCAGCTTCAGAGAGCATTTTCCATCTCACAGATAGGCTGCAGAGAATACCTTCTCCTGCTTTAGACTTAGCCTGGCCTCAGAATGACATCCTATAGTATATCTCCTATCAAACTGAGCTCTCTTTTTCATCAAGCACTGCCATTTCCTCCCCTCACCGTCCCCACTGACAGTTTGAACTTCGTGGGTGTGGCTTGGATCTCTTTCAGGGAGAGAAAACTAACAACTTATAGCAGCAGCTTCAGAGAGCATTTTCCATCTCACAGATAGGCTGCAGAGAATACCTTCTCCTGCTTTAGACTTAGCCTGGCCTCAGAATGACATCCTATAGTATATCTCCTATCAAACTGAGCTCTCTTTTTCATCAAGCACTGCCATTTCCTCCCCTTACCCTCCCCACTGACAGTTTGAACTTCGTGGGTGTGGCTTGGATCTCTTTCAGGGAGAGAAAACTAACAACTTATAGCAGCAGCTTCAGAGAGCATTTTCCATCTCACAGATAGGCTGCAGAGAATACCTTCTCCTGCTTTAGACTTAATCCTACCCACCCACCCCTAGAGTGACATGTCTTATATAACCTCCCTATCAACCCACTCATTACTTTACCTCACCCATTTCTATTCTTCTATCACCTTCTCGCACTACTCCAACCAGAGTTACACCTAATCACACTGACCACCCTTCAACATCTTCTGTCCTTCTGTGACTGTTCTCTTGTGCTTGACTGCTTAAATATTTTAAATTTAAATGCTTTACTTTTGTCTATTAGATTGTAAGCTCTTTGAGCAGGGACTGTCTTTCTTCTGTGTTTGTACAGCGCTGCGTACACTTTGTAGCGCTCTAGAAATGTTAAATAATAGTAGTAGTAGTATATATATTTTATTCATTGAAAATTGCACTGAAAGCCCTCCTAATGGCTGAGACTTTTCTGTTTTGCATCGCAAAGATTTTTAAATTGGCAGTTAACTCCTCAGGTGCCAAGTTGCTCCATTCTTGCAAAAAGATTTTAGGCTAGTACTGGATTTCTAATCCCTTCCTGTACCATTGATTTCAACTGCTAGAATCAAGGACTACAAATACCACACTGCTATGACTTCAGGACCAATCAGTATATCCACAATGAATACACACAAGATAAATTGGCATACACTTGAGACAAGGAGGTATGTGCAAATTTATCCTATGCCTCTTCATTGTGGATATCCTGAAAACTCCTAGTGAGCTCACTAGAACTGGAATGGAAAGTCCAAGTCCTATATTAAGGTAATATTTTTTTTCTTACATTTGTACCCTGCGCTTTCCCACTCATGGCAGGCTCAATGCTGCTTACATGGGGCAATGGAGGGTTAAGTGACTTGCCCAGAGTCACAAGGAGCTGCCTGTGCCTGTAGTGGGAATGGAACCCAGTTCCCCAGGACCAAAGTCCACCACTCTAACCACTAGGCCACTCCTCCACTCCAAACCAGGGATTTCCAACCCTGTTCTACAGGTATTCCTAGCCACTTAGGTGGCAACTAAATAGGCACCAAGATCTAAGCACGCCCAATGGCATGTCCTTAGCGCCAATTCAATAACAGCATCTGGGTGCCAAGATGACATTATAGAATACTAGTAAGAAAGGCCCGTTTCTGAGACCAATGAAACGGGCGCTAGCAAGGTTTTAATCATAGTGTGTATGTTTGAGAGAGTGTGTGTGAGAGTGACTGTGTGAGAGAGAGAGACAGAGTGAATGTGCGAGTGTGTGTGTGACATAGAGTGAGAGTGTGTGTGAGAGAATGGTTGAGCACAGTCCATTTTAATAATAGGCTATGGATTTTTCCTTTAGGAAGCCATCAAAATCTTTTTTAAACCCTGCTAAGTTGAGCACAGTCCATTTTAATTTTAGGCTGTGGACTTTTCCTTTCGGAAGCTATCCAAACATTTTTTAAACCCTGTTAAATTATTTCCACTTTTTAGTTACGCGTGACCTGATTAATTAGGAAGTTGATGTTTCATTAAGTGATTGTCTTTTTTGGACATCCAAATTTGGTTGATCTATATAGAATGCAGAGGTATGTGTATGTCATGACTTTCACCCACACTCCATCCAAACCGTAGAGGCATGCTGTATGTACTTGAACATAGGGCAGGGTAATTTTATAAGTAGTAAATATGCACCAAAACCCCCGTTTTTAAATTCCCCTTCCCCCATGTATGCACATACAGCAAGTGTGGCTGGCACTGGTTAATTAGCTGTGCTGTTTGCTGTGAGGAAGCGAATGGCAGGGCTCAGCTTCTGCCTGCAGCATGGCAGAGCCTGGAAAGAGGTTAGTTGTGAGCTACAACTGTGTGACCTGCAAAATGAGTGGTAGAAAAGAGCTGCAGGGCACAGCACAGAAGGTAAGATTGAATGATCCTTTTAAACTGCAAATGAATAGATCTGTATTTGTCACAGCATGCTGTTTTTTGTTTCTTTTAATGAGTGAGTAAAGTACCCTCACCTGTTTAGAAGTTGGTATCACTACATGGGCAATAGAGGTATGAAGAGCTTGTGTTACTGAAGCTGTTGAAATCCAAAGTATTAGCACTTTTTCTAACAGATGTTGTTAACGTTTCCGGCCTATTGAATTTGTAGCAGCTCCATGTCCAGCGACCCTCTCCTCCCCTCCTGCACCCCTCTGCATCCGTTCCTCCTCTCCTTCTGACTCTGCACTCCTCTGGGGTCTTCCTGCAGGGGCAGTGACGGGCAGGGAGAGGAGGAGTGGTTGCAGAGATGGCTGTGTACAGAGCCCTGTTGCAGGTTTTTTTTTTCTTAGCTTTTTTCTTTGTGTACGGTCGGGTGACTTGGCTGAGGCGGGGGATGCTTTTGCACAGTCAGTTCCTGAAAAGGTGAAGAGGAAGGGGGTGGAGTTACCTGCATCGGCGTGAGCAACAGTGGTTTTTTTTCTTTTTGATATTTGGTTACTCCGTGGTTTTGTATGTTTTGGTTTTTGGTTTTTTTTTAGCTAATGATGAAGCTTGGCAGCCAGGCTCCCGAGCGTGTTTCCCTACACCTCCCCCCGCCTGGCTCGCTGGAGACTGGCTGCCAACCTCCATCATTTGTTCCACTGTTCTGCCCTCGTCGTCATCACGTTTGACGCGAGGGCGGTGCAGGGAGGCATTGTGGTGGCTTCACCACCATGAACTTACGAACCCTTTCTCTAGTGGTGTGACTTCAGAACTTTTGTCTTCAGAACGTTGAGGGTGCGTTTTATTATAGTAGATGAGCATAAATTGACACTGGCATGCCTAACATTATTATACTCATTTTAGAACTTTTATTATAATGAGATTCAGTTTATTCAGTATGTCTTCATATGAAGTATGCTACTTTTCTTTTTAAATTCCTTTTTTTAAATGTTGCTTATGATTTTATATGTATATGCTTTCTACATTTAAATGTATGACGTTCTTTGCAACAATTTATTTATATGTATTTATTTATTTATATAATGTTATTTTAATGCCTGGACCCCTTAAGTAGGCATTTGCAGAAACACGGCCATGTCAGGTCAACAATAAAATTAAACACCAGAGTGTGGCTCCAGTGACATCAATATACCCTTGACCATCTCCACTTTTTGTTGTTTCTGTTCTCTATGGAATGTTTTTGTTTATTTATTTATTTACCACCTTTTTGAAGGAATTCACTCAAGGCGGTATACAGTAAAAATAGATTTTGTTCTTTTCCTGTTTCTCTTCTTTAAAGTTAAGCACCAACGCTTATGCCAATTCAATGTCAGTTGCAACTGTTGGTGCCTATGTATGCCCTTAAGTGCATGAAACTTAAAGTATTCTATCATTTATGTGCACAACTCAGAGACACACCTATGACCCACCCAGTCTCAGTCCATGTGTGCACCTCCTTCAAACTCATGAACTAACAGCAACAGTTTAAATAGGACATAGAAGTAGGAATTGAGATATACAGCTCATATTTCACAGTATTTTAGAACAGAATCTGCACACCCATAATGGTCATCTTTGCATCTTAGAAATATAACCAGCTATTGCACCTGTACCAGTGACCAGTTTCCTGTACCATTTTGGACTTGGTGGGGGGACAAAAACAACTGGTGGATTATGGGGGTATCCCCCTTAATCTCTCCTGTGGAGTGCTGCTCAGGAGCAACTGTTTCCTAAAAAATAAACATGTTTGATAGCAGGTGTAACTTGCAATGTTAAACTTTTATGACATAGAAGTTTAATCCCCTTCTGAAATGAAGAATAAAGGTGTATGAATTTGCCACATCCTTTTCCTGTCCAAAACATGCCCAGATCACTCCCCCCCCCCCCCCCCCTTTGCTATTTGCATGCATTTGGATTTCAGATGTGCATATCCTGGCTCTGTAAAATGGGGAATTAGATGTTTATGCAAGATAAATGTTTAAGTGCACATTTATGCACAACTCAAACATGAATATGGCTTAACTGATTTTAGCACATATGCTATAGAATAATGCCTCGTGCCAATTGAATGCATATAAATGCATATAAATGCCAATTATATGCATAAAGTGCATTTATTCTATAACTCTTGCACTCAAATGGTACCTATCTTTACACACCAATTTACAGAATTGCCCTGGATTTCAATTGTTGATTAAATGCCGCTGCTGCCACAATCGGGCAACAACTTTCACAATAAATGTAAACAATACAATGAAATGATTCTCCTGTCAAGCTACAGAGATCAAAAATAATTGTGGCAGCTACGGCGTTTAATTGGCAATTGAAATCCAGCATTATAAAGTAGCTGACCTAACTGACCAAAGGTTCGTTGAACCTATATTTTTCCTGTGAAAATGGCAGACTCCTGACGCAGGCACTAATGCCGAAACACGGCCGTGCTGAGTCATATTAATCAATTACAATGAATATGTATCAGATAATTGTGCATACATTGGAGTGAAGTTAAGGGCTCCTTTTACAAAGTGGCGTTACCGATTAGCATGCTCTGAGTGCGGCTAGTTACGCCTTCTGAATAAGGTTGGGAAGCACTGCACTACACTGAAAAATATTAAGCACTGTTATTTAGGTGCTTCGATTATTTTTCTGAGGCTTTCCCCTTCCTTTTCAATTAAGAATTTTGGGACAAATAACATCATTTTATTAAAAAAAAACTTCAGTTTATTCTTGCAGTTGTATTTTTGAGTAGGTAATCTTTTTTTTATTTTCTGTGACAGTAACTTACCAGCTGGGATTCACAATGAATATGTATGAAATAGGTTTGCATGTCCTGCTCACTTCATTTATACATTTGCTTCATGCATGTAGATTGTGGATATTCTGAAAACCTGGTGGGCTGAGGGTACCCACTGCCTTACAGAAATGCATACAGGAAGGAATTCAATAAACGGCACTGAAACTTAAGTAACAAAAAAATTCAGCAGTAAGTGCTATTCTATAAAGGGCATGTCCCTTATGTAGACTAGCTTATATTGCAGATCTCATGCCTAACTATCGGGTATTGGACTTACCCTTGCTAAAACCTAGTACAAATGCTGACACCCAAGTTAGGAGCAGTTAGGCAATATTCTGAAATTTTGCACATGACTTTTCAGACTGCCTCTGACATGCTCATGGTCAGAGATATACACCCAGTGGCGTACCGAGGGCGAGGCGGTCCACCCTGAACTCATGCCGCTGGAGGGGTGCAGAAAGCAGCTGGGGGGAGGGTGTCGTGCTGCACCCGGGGGGATGGACACCACTGCACCTGGTGGGGGGGGGGGGAACCAAGGATCGCCACTGTATATACCATTTAAGTTAGGTGCTGTGCCTTATGGAATATTATGCATCAAGATGCACCTGCAAATTTTAATGAGTGCCGATTAAGTGCTAGGGAGGTAAAGTTCCTTGAGGAAATCGAGGACTGCTTTATGGAGCAGCTGCTACAGGAGCCGACAAGAGAAGGAAAAATTCTAGACCTAGTCCTTAGTGGAGTGCATGATCTGGTGCATGAGGAAATGGTGATGGGGCCACTTGATAACAGTGATCACAATATGATCAGATTTGATATTAGCTTTGGAGTAGGTATACACAGGAAATCCAATATGTTAGTGTTTAACTTTCAAAAAGGAGACCATGATAAAATTAGAAGAATGGTGAAAAAAACACTTAGAGGAGCAACTGTGAGGGTCAAAAATTTACATCAGGCATGGATGCTGTTCAAAAATACCATCCTGGAAGCCCAGGCCAAATATATTCTGTGTATTAAAAAAGGAGGGAGGAAGACCAAACGGCAGCCGGCATAGTTAAAAAGTGAGGTGAAGGAAGCTATTAGACCTGAAAGAAAATCCTTCAGAAAATGGAAGAAGGAACCGACTAAAAATAATAAGAAACAGCATAAGGAATGCCAAGTCAAATGTAAAGCGTTGATAAGGAAGTCAAAAAGGGACTTTGAAAAAATGATTGCATTGGAGGCAAAAACACATAGTAAAATTTTTTTTAGGTACATTAAAAGCAAGAAGCTGGTGAAAGAATCGGTTGGACCGCTAGATGACCGAGGAGTAAAAGGGGCAATCAGGGAAGACAAAGCCATTGCAGAGAGATTAAATGAATTCTTTGCTTTGGTCTTCAACAAGGAAGATTTGGGAGATATACTGGTGCCAGAAATGGTATTCAAAGCTGACAGAGAAACTGAATGAAATCTCTATAAACCTTGAGGATGTAATGGGGCATTTTGACAAATTGAAGAGTAGCAAGTCTCCTGGACCGGATGGTATTCATTCCAGAGTACTGATAGAATTGAAAAATGAACTAGCGGAACTATTGTTAGTAATATGTAATTAACTTTAAAATCGAGCGTGGTACCGGAAGACTTGAGGGTGGCCAATGTAACGCCGATATTTTAAAAAGGTTCCAGAGGGGATCCAGGAAATTATAGACCGGTGAGACTGACCTCAGTGCCGGGCAAAATGGTAGAGACAATTATAAAGAATAAAATTGCAGAGCATATTCAAAAGCATGGATTAATGAGACAAAGCCAACATGGATTTAGTGAAGGGAAATCTTGCCTCACCAATCTATTACATTCCTTTGAAGGGGTGAACAAACATGTGGATAAAGGCGAGCCAGTTGATATTGTATATTTGGATTTTCAAAAGGTATCTGACAAAGTACCCCGTGAAAGACTCCAGAAGAAATTGGAGAGTCATGGGATAGAAGGTAGTGTCCTATGGTGGATTTAAAAACTGGTTAAAGGATAGAAAACAGAGAGTAGGGTTAAATGGTCAGTATTCTCAATGGAGAAGGGTAGATAGTGGGGTTCTGCAGGGGTCTGTGATGGGACTGCTGCTTTTTAACATATTTATAAATGATCTAGAGGTGGGAGTAACTAGTGAGGTAATTAACTTTGCTGATGACAAAAAGTTATTTAAAGTTGTTAAATCACGAGAGGATTGTGAAAAATTATAAGAGGACCTTACAAGACTGGGAGACTGGCCATCTAAATGAGGAAAAGATAGGACTGCTGTTTTAGTTGGCGACTCAATCATTAGGCATGTATATAGCTGGGTGGCTGGTGGACGTGAGGATCACCTGGTGACTTGCCTGCCTGGGGCGAAGGTGGCGAACCTTACGCGGCACCTAGACAAGAGTTTAGATAGTGCTGGGGAGGAGCCGGCCGTCTTGGTACACATGGGTACCAACGACATAGGAAAATGTGGGAGAGAGGTTCTGGAAGCTAAATTTAGGCTTTTAGGAAGGAAGCTCAAATCCAGATACTCTAGGTTAGCATTTTGTGAAATACTACCTGTTCCACGCGCAGGGCTCAAGCGACAGGCAGAGATCCAGAGTCTCAATGCGTGGATGAGACGATGGTGTGGGGAGGAGGGTTTTGGATTTGTCAGGAACTGGTCAGCATTCTGGGGAAGGGAGAACCTATCTGATGGGCTTCACCTTAACCACGGTGGGACCAGGCTGCTGGCGTCAACTTTTAAAAAGGAAATAGAGCAACTTTTAAACTAGAAACGGGGGGGGGGGGGGGGGGAAGGCCGACAGTCGCTCAAAAGCGCATGGTTCGGGAGAAGGTATCTTTTGAGGATATCACCCAGATAGGGAAAAAAGGGTTACTTGTGAGTAAGGATGACAAAGAAATCATAGAGGATCAGATGGACTTAAATAAAATTAATAATGACCAGACAGAAGACAACATATTAATAATGCCATGTATTAAACGTAATAAAAAACGGAACAATAAGCATACATTGAAATGTCTATACGCAAATGCCAGGAGCCTGAGGCATAAGATGGGAGAGCTGGAGTACATTGCACACAATGAAAAACTGTATATTATAGGCATCTCTGAGACCTGGTGGAAGGAAGATAACCAATGGGACACAGTCATACAGGGCTACAAATTATATCGTAGTGACAGGGTGGATAGAATTGGAGGAGGGGTAGCACTGTATGTAAATGAGAACCTTGACTCAGATAGGCTGCAAATATTGCAGGAGACAAAACCCCTATTGGAATCCTTGTGGATTGAAATTCCACGTGAAAAAGGGAAAAGGACGGTGATAGGAGTGTACTACCATCCGCCTAGCCAAGACGAGCAGATGGACGCAGCAATGTCAAGGGAAATTAGGGAAGTGAATAAAAAGGGCAATGTAATATTAATGGGTGACTTCAATTATCCGGATATAGACTGGGTTAATGAGACATCGGTATACGCAAGGGAGGTGAAATTTCTTGATGAAATCAATGACGGCTTCATGGAACAGCTGGTTCAGGAGCCAACAAGAGAAGGAAAAATACTAGACTTAATCATTAGTGGAGCTCATGATCTGGTGCGTGGGGTAACGGTGCGAGGGCCACTTGATAACAGTGATCATAAAATGATCAGTTTTGATATTGGCTATGAAGTAAGTGAACTCAGGAAATCAAATACACTAGCATTTAACTTTAGAAAAGGAGACTACAATAAAATGAGAAGAATGATGAATAAAAGACTGAAGGGAGCAGCTGAAAGGGTAAAAAACTTGAATCAGGCGTGGATGCTTTTCAAAAACACCATCCTAGAAGTACAGGACAAATATATTCCGCGTATTAGAAAAAGAGGCAAAAAGACTAAACGTCTACCGGCATGGCTAAACAGTAAGATAAAGGAAACTATTAGAGCCAAAAAACAATCCTTCAGAAAATGGAGAAGGGAACCGACTGAATACAATAAGATAAAACATAAGGAATGTCAAGCCAAATGCAAAAAGGAGATAAGGAGGGCTAAGACGGACTTTGAAAAAAAGTTAGCGTTAGAAGCAAAAACACATAGCAAAATTTTTTTTAGGTATATTAAAAGCAGGAAGCCGGCTAAAGAGTCGGTAGGACCGCTGGACGACTGTGGTGTTAAAGGGGCGATCAGGGAAGACAAAGCCGTAGCAGAGAAATTAAATGAATTCTTTGCTTCGGTCTTCACCGAGGAGGATTTGGGAGGGATACCGGTGCCGGAAAAGGTATGTGCAGCAGACGAGTCAGAAAGACTAAGAGGCATATTTTCAAAGCACTTTGGGAGGCTAAGTTCCATAGGTTTCTATGGAACTTTGGGAGGCTAAGTGCTTTGAAAATGAGCCTCTAAATGATTTCTCTGTAAACTTGGAGGGTGTAATGGGCAGTTCTGCAAACTGAAAAGTAGTAAATCACCAGGACCGGATGGTATTCATCCCAGAGTATTAATAGAGCTGAAAAATGAACTTGTGGAGCTACTGGTAGTAATATGCAATTTATCCCTAAAAACAGGTGTGATACCGGAAAATTGGAGGGTGGCCAATGTAACGCCAGTTTTTAAAAAGGGTTCCAGAGGAGATCCGGGATATTATAGACTGGTGAGTCTGACGTCGGTGCCGGGAAAAATGGTGGAGGTTATTATTAAGAATAAAAATTACAGAGCACATACAAAAGCATGGGCTACTGAGACAGCACGGATTTAGTGAAGGGAAGTCTTGCCTCACAAATCTACTGCATTTTTTACATGTGGACAAAGGGGAGCCGGTGGATATTGTATATCTAGATTTTCAGAAGGTGTTTGACAAAGTGCCTCATGAAAGACTCCAAAGGAAACTGGAGAGTCATGGGATCGGAGGCAGTGTATTATTATGGATTAAGAGCTGGTTAAAAGATAGGAAGCAGAGAGTAGGGTTGAATGGTCATTATTCTCGATGGAGAAGGGTAGTTAGTGGGGTCCCTCAGGGGTCTGTGCTGGGACCGCTGCTTTTTAACATATTTATAAATGACCTTGAGATGGGAGTAACTAGTAAGGTAATTAAATTCGCAGATGACACAAAATCCAGGGTCGTCTCATTGCAAGAGGAGTGTGAAAGATTACAAGAAGACCTCATGAGACTGGGGGATTGGGCGTCCAAATGGCAGATGAAGTTCAACGTTGACAAGTGCAAAGTGATGCATGTGGGAAGGAGGAACCCGAATTACAGCTATGTCATGCAAGGTTCCGCTTTAGGAGTTACGGACCAAGAAAGGGATCTGGTAGTCATTGTGGATAGGACGTTGAAATCTTCAGCTCAATGTGCTGCGGTGGCTAAGAAGGCGAACAGAATGTTGAGTATTATTAGAAAAGGGATGGAAAACAAGCATGAGGATGTTATAATGCCGTTATATTGCTCCATAGTGCATCCGCACCTGGAGTATTGTGTTCAGTTCTGGTCGCCTCAAATAAATACAAAAGATATAAAGGAATTGGAGAAGGTGCAGAGAAGGGCGACAAAAATAATAAAAGGGATGGGCAACTACCCTATGAGGAGAGGTTAAGACGGCTAGGACTGTTTAGCCTGGAGAAAAGGCGGCTGAGGGGTGATATGATAGAGGTCTACAAAATAATGAGTGGGGTAGAGCGGACAGATGTGAAGCGTTTGTTTACACTTTCTAACAATAATAGAACCAGGGGACACAAGATTAAATTATAATGTGGTAGGTTTAAAACAAATCAGAGAAAGTTTTTCTTTACTCAGCGCATACTTAGACTCTGGAACTCATTGCTGGAGAAGGTAGTGACAGCAACTGGCCTTGCTGAGTTTAAAGGAGGTCTGGACAGATTCCTGAAGGAAAAGTCCATTGATCATTATTAAATTTGGGGGTTTTGTCAGGTTCTTGGGGCCTGGATTGGCCGCTGTCAGAGACAGAGTGCTGGGTTTGATAGACCTTTGGTCTTTTCCCAGCGTGGCAGTGCTTATATACTAATGTGAGCAAGTGCAAAGTGATGCATGTGGGAAAGAGAAACCTGAACTATAGGTACGTAATGCAAGGTTCCACCGAGTAAGAAGGGATCTCGGCATCGTTGTTGATATGTTGAAACCCTCTGCTCAGTGTGCTGCAACGGCTAAGAAAGCAAATAGAATTTTAGGTATTATTAGGAAAGGAATGGAAAACAAAAGGGAGGATGTTTTAATGCCTTTGCATCGGTCCATGGTGCGACTGCACCTCGAATATTGTGTTCAATTCTGGTCACCGCATCTAAAAAAAGATATAGTGGAATTAAAAAAGGTACAGAGAAGGGGAACAAAAATGATAAAGGGGATGGGACTACTTCACTATGAGGAAAGGCTGAAGTGGCGAGGGCTCTTCAGCTTGGAGGAAAGATGGCTGAGGGGAGATATGATAGAGGTCTATAAAATAATGAGTGGAGTGGAACGGGTAGACGTGAATCGTTTGTTTACTCTTTTCAAAAATACTGGGACTAGGGGCATGCGATGTAGCTACAAAGTAGTTAATACAGAATTTAAGTTAGTTCTTGGACCAATGTATAACAGTATATTTCATACATATTTATTGTGGAATCAGCATTGAGGACTGGAGTTTAGTACCATGGTAGTTTTGTAAGACTGAAAATACAGTAATGAAATGATGTGCAACTGGTATTAGCATTTTCAATACATGTGTTGAAGGGAAGTTTTGTAAAAAAGATAAAACAGATATCCTTGTCTATTCAGGTTCCTACAGATTCTATCAGTAGTGCTTTTGTTGCACCATAAATCCATTCTCCCTAGCTAAAGAGGTAATTGCTAATAAGCACAAAAAATGACAAATTTTTAAAATGCATTATTTAGTTGTAAGACATTATTTCAATGGTACCTGGGGTTGTAAATGAAGTAGGCTCTGTTTCTTCAGTGGTACATGTTGTGGTAGATGGCACAGTTGGTGTTGTTGTCACTGTTACCCTTGTGGTTGACAGCACAGTGGTATTTGTTGTGGTGGTTGGTCCTGGAGTAGTTGTGGGAGGAGGTGTTACACAAAAAGGTACAGTCAGGAAGCGAACACACCAACTAAGGGGCATATCAGCATGGTCTACTGTTAAGATGTGTTATTTATACCACTAAGGGGAGTAGTTATCCATGTGGGCTCTTGTCAAGATGTGTTTTTTTTTAGCACTAACATACTATTTTAGCAAAAGTCCCATTTTCTGTAATGAGACCTAGTTACCAATAACTGAGGTTTATAGTAAAATAACATGTTTTAATGGTAGCCCCTGATTACATGATAACTTGTAATAATCATCAACTTGTGATAGTTGATATCGATCCCCCTTGATTAATTTGTGATAGTTGATAACTATAGTTGATAACTTCCCCCTTGATTAAAGAAAATAGAAATGTCTCTAGAAATTTAAATCACTGCTATATGTAATAAACATGAGCCAAGTATAGGACAATCAATCCATTATGATATCACTGATGAGGCTGGCTCTTAGTTATTGGTGGAATGAGGCATTATGATGTCACAATATCAGCTCTGGTTACCAGAGACTTTTGAAACTCTTTTCACTAAGCGGGGAAGCTATCTATGTGCACTACTGTTAAGATGTGTTATTTTACCACTAACTTGGGCTATTTTAGCACTGGTCCCATTTTATACAATTTTTATTTATTTATTTAGATTTTGCTCACACCTTTTCCAGTAGTACCTCAAGTTGAGTTACATTCAGGTACAATGAGACCTCTCGTTACTAATAACTGGAGTTAACAAAAAATAACAAGTCTTAAGGGTAGACCATGTTGATAACTTCCCCCATAAAAGTGGTTAAACTTAAATCAGTACTTGTCTGTATTCATTGTTATTACAGCGAACATACATAGAAAGAAAAATATACACACATTCAGATTATTAAGAACTATGACGTGGAGGGGCATAATCGAAAGACGCCGGCCATCTCTATAGACGGCCATCTCCGGGGCCGGCACCGCAAGCAGGCAGAGCCAACCGTATTTTCGAAAAAGATGGCCGGCCATCTTTACCTTCGTTAATATGGTTGGCCCAGCCAAATGCCAGAGCTGGCCGAGTTTGAGATGGCTGGGATCGATTTTCAGCGATAATGGAAACCGAAACCGGCAACCTCAAACCCGGCCGAATCCAAGGCATTTGGTCGTGGGAGAAGCCAGCATTTGTAGTGCACCTTCTAAAAATAAGTAAATAAAAATAGCTCCCAGGTGCATAGCTCCCTTCTCTTGGGTGCTGAGCCCCCCAAAACCCACTCCCCACTACTCTACACCACTACCATAGCCCTAAGGGGTGTGGGGGGCACCTACATGTGGGTACAGTGGGTTTTGGGGGTTTTGGAGGGCTCAACAAATACCACCACAAGTGTAACAGGTAGGGGGGGATGGGCCTGGGTCCACCTGCCTGAAGTGCACTGCACCCACTAAAAACTGCTCTAGGGACTTGCATACTGCTGTCATGGAGCTGGGTTTGACATTTGAGGCTGGCATAGAGGCTGGCAAAAAATGTAAAGTTTTTTTTTAGGGTGGGAGGGGGTTGGTAACCACTGGGAGAATAAGGGGAGGTCATCCCCAATTCCATGCGGTGGTCAGCTGGTCAGTTGGGGTACCTTTTTGAGGCTTGGTCGTGAATAAGAAGGGACCAAGTGAAACCGGCAAAATGCTCATCATCGCTGGTTTTATTTTTTCCATTATCGGGCGAAGCCGGCTATCTCTTAAACACGCCCATGTCCCGCCTTCAGTACACTGCTGGCACGCCCCCTTGAACTTTCACTGGCTCTGCGACAGGAAACCGGCGAGGGTGTCAAAAAATCGGCTTTCGATTATACCGATTTGGCCAGTTTCAGGAGATCGCCGGCCATCTCCCGATTTATGTCGTAAGATGGTCGGCAATCACTTTCGAAAATGAGCTGGTTATTGACCTTACAAAAAAACGTTTTCTGCAATTTCTCTATCAGGTACAGTTGTGATTTCATAAAACATGAATAAATACCAAAGAAACATACTTATTACTGCCAATTAAGTGCCAATTTTGCACTAACTTGCAAATTAAGTTGAATACGTAAATGAGTATTTTATATCTCTGCACTCAATTATGCACTTAACTTGTGGCCCCATTTATAGAATCTAGGGGTTAACACAGATTTTCAGCACTAGATGATAATTTGCACAATCAAAACTAGGCCAAATCTAGGTGTTATCCTTGGGCACCAAACCAATGATTACAGTCTTATCCTCAGTAAGACACGGTGCCTTTCCATTCTTCCTACCTGAATTGACAATACTTGAAATAAATAGAGATGTGGCCCCTGCCTTTCATCATTCTATACAATGAAAACCTTCCCATTCACTCCCACCCCAGCTACAGCAAAAAGATCTCAGGAATTCCCTAATCCTTCAGAACCTCAGCTTATGGGTCTTCTTCATCCCCTCAGAAAGACACTGCCTCTTGTAGACAGCTCATTCAAAGTAGGTCAGTCTTTCCAGCAAGAGGGAGATTATGCTTCTTCTGCAAGCCACAATGGAAAAGACTCTGAAACCATAAGTGGAAATTCCATAGGGCTTGAGACTTCAGGGGATTCTTCTTAGTCGAGGGAGAAGGTCACACAAGAATCTTATAACAAACAGTGAAAAGGAAGAAACTGTGAAGTGGGGGGGCATCATACTTTTTTTAAGTATTGTGGAATGGCTGAAAAATTGTCTTTACTCAAAAGAACATTTAACCAAACATTTCAGCCAAGATAGAATATTCCAATCTGAGCAGCAAAATTTTGACTGCCCTTATTTAGGAAAAAATTGCAAGCAGACAACAGAACATAAGAATAGCCATGCTGGCTCAAACCAATGGTCCTTTTAGCCCAGTATCCTGTTTCTAACAGTGGCCCATTCAGATCACAAGAACCTGGCACAAACCCAGGAATCTTTACTTGAGTTTGGCTGAAAATTCACCTAAATTCAGCTGCTGAAAATTAGGCGCCCTTGATGAGATAGTCTTGAAAATCACCCTATTAATAAGCTGTCTGTATTCACTGTTGCAGTAAATTCTAGAGGTGTGTCTGACCCTACCCTCCCCCCCCCCCCAAAAAAAAGATCACTGTTAATTTAAATCGAATTTTCCCCTATTTTCATGCATTTTTTGTATTTCTTTGACCTTATTATTTTTTACATGCACATTTTATGTGCAAGAACTTAAAAATGCACATAATTGTGTCCATGTTAATTCATAGGTAAACACATACATTTTTAGGCACCTAATTAAACTGCCTGCAATTGAAAACAGGGAAATATATGTACGTTATTACTCATCAGCCCAGACTTTATGTCCTGCCTATCTACCTTGATGGCTGTGTTGCCAGAGGTTCCGTTTCTAAGTGGTGGTTTAGGTCTTTGTAAACAACAAGATATTAATCCATCAATATTTTCATTTCAGATACTTGTATCAAGCCATGTGGCAAAATGTCAGTGTGTGACCACTACGTTGTTATAGTGAAGAAGTGACTTGGATATTCTGTTGCGCACGTCACCTTAGTCAGAAGAAAATGTTATTAAATAGAAATTAGCAATATAGATTTACAAAAACAAATAGAATATTAAATGTACAATTATTGTCTGAAGATTTTCTATAGTACCTGTAGTTGAAGATATGGTTGTTGAGGCTGTGGTGGTTGGTGTTGTGGTTGTTATAGTTGGTGTAGTGGTAGTTGTAGTTGTGGTTGGGGTAGTTGGAGTGGTTGGTGTTGGGGTTGAAGCTGTGGTACTTGAAGTTGGAGGTGTTTCACAGGTTGTAAAGCAGCAGTAGATATTTACTTCATAATTCATACACATTGGAAATTCTATCTGGTCTTTGTTTTTGCAGACAAGTCCAGTTGAGACATCACATTCCACTTTCTGACCCAGGTCCTTGATTGGTGTATCTGGAAATCTCTCTGCTCGGCATGATATGTTACTTGGATTCTCACAGATTTCATATCCATGCTTTCTAATCTCTTCATAGGTTTCAAAATCACCACCCTCACCTTCTGGTAAATAACTGGGATAACTCACATCAATCCAACCAGTCCAATTGCAATAGACACTGGTTGAACACACTGCTGTAAGACAATAACAAAATGCACTGAGTAAAAGAATTATTTACTAAAAAATTTGCAATATACAGGAAAACAAAAAAGAACCTACTTCTATAACAACAGATAATATGTAGAAATTCTATTTCAAATACATTTTGAATATCTTCTAATTAAACAGAAGGACTACTCAATTTAACAATATGTGACCCGCTGAGTGAAAAGATACCAAAATGGGGGTATGTGGCTTATTTATACCACAAGATAGAGGAGTATCAATTGCATAATCCTGCAAAGTTTCTGCCTCAGATATGGACTAAGTACATGCTTAAAGAATGAGAAACATTTTTAATGAAAAAGATTTTCAGAAAAACACATCTGAGAAATAGCAAAAAATGGGCTGTACCACATGAAAAACATGAAAATTGTGATCATCCCTTGCTACTGACTCTATGACGCTCATTTTCTAAGCATATGGATGTCTCAAAAGGCCAAAATGAATGTCCATGTGCTTGAAATGTCCAAATCCCGATTTTGCAAAGGCAGAATCAAGAAGGTTTAATTGACAAGAGATGATGTCACATGACAAGGCTGAAGCCATAGCTTCAATGTTGTCACGGTCCTACAGTGACTCGCAGTCCTCCGCCGTCCTCCGTCATTCTTTCAGTGGATCAGGAGGGGTCAGGTCCCAGGATACACCATGGGGTCCTCTGCCTGCTGCCAGTGTGCTCCACGGTGATGTCAGACACCGAGGCTGGAGCGGGGCATTTAACCCTGGTGAGCCAAGACTGTGACGCTCTTGCGTCGAAGCCACCCTAGTTTGCTGTCTGCTGCCTGTGGGTCTTGAGACACCATTCCAGCTTCCAGCCTGTGGATTCCTGTCCCAGCTGTTCTGTGCTCGCTGCTTGTGTGAGTGGGCTCCTGCTTTGTTTGTTTTGCTTTGTGTGTATGTGGGTTGCAGCACAGCGGTCCGCTGCTTGTGTGAGTAGGTTCCAGCCTTGTTTTGCCTTGCTTGTGTGTGTGAATTCCAGTGTTACGCCTTGCTAATGTCTGTGTGGGTTCCAGTGCAGTGCCTTATTGCTTGTGTGTGTGGGTTCCAGTGCAGTGCCTTTCTGCTTGTGTGTATGGGTTCCAGTTTAGCCTTGCAGCCCATGTCAGTTGGCTTTTGTTGAGACTTAGTTCTTGTGTGCACGGATTCCAGTTCAGCCTTGCAGCCCATGTGAATGGGCTTCCATTCAGTCTTATTTCATGTGTGCAGGGGTTTCATTTCAGTCTTGCAGCCCAAGTGAATGGGCTTCCACTCAGTCTTACTTCCTGTGTGGATAGTGGAGGGCAGACTTATACGGTCTGTGCCAGAGCCAGTGATGGGAGGCGGGACTGGTGGTTGGGAGGCAGGAAATACTGCTGGGCAGACTTGTACGGTCTGTGCCCTGAATAAGGCAGGTACAAATCAAGGTAAGGTATACACATATGAGTTTGTCTTGTTGGGCAGACTGGATGGACCGTGCAGGTCTTTTTCTGCCATCATCTACTATGTTACTATCCTGCTTATAATCGAACGAGAAAAACGCCCAAGTTCCGACCTAAATCGGGAGATGGACTTTTATCTCACAAAAACGAATAAAGCGGTATAATCGAAAGCCGATTTTTGGACGTTTTCAACTGCACTCTGTCGCGGATGCGGACAAAGTTGATGGGGGCGTGTCAGAGGTGTGGCGAAGGCGGAACTGGGGCGTGGTTATCTGCCGAACAAAGATGGGCGCATTTCACCGATAATGGGAAAAAAGTATGCGTTTTTAGCTAGAATTTAGGACACTTTTCCTGGACCCTGTTTTTTCACGAATAAGGCCCCAAAAAGTGCCCTAAATGACCAGATGACCACTGGAGGGAATCGGGGATGACCTCCCCTGACTCCCCCAGTGGTCACTAACCCCCTCCCACCACAAAATATGCCGTTTCACAACTTTTTATTTTCACCCTCAAATGTCATACCCAGCTCCCTGACAGCAGTATGCAGGTCACTGGAGGAGTTGTTAGGGGGTGCAGTGGACTTCAGGCAGGTGGACCCAGGCCCATCCCCCCTACCTGTTACAATTGTGCTGCTTAATGCTTATTAGTCGTCCAACCCCCCCAAACCCACTGTACCCACATGTAGGTGCCCCCCTTCACCCCTTAGGGCTATAGTAATGGTGTAGACTTGTGGGCAGTGGGTTGTGAGGGGGATTTGGGGGGCTCAACACACAAGGGAAGGGTGCTATGCACCTGGGAGCTCTTTTACCTTTTTTTTTGTTTTTGTAAAAGTGCCCCCTAGGGTGCCCGGTTGATGTCCTGGCATGTGAGGGGGACCAGTGCACTACGAATCCTGGCCCCTCCCACGAACAAATGCCTTGGATTTATTCGTTTTTGAGCTGGGCACTTTCATTTTCCATTATCGCTGAAAAACAAAAACGCCCAGCTCACACATTGTTGAATAAAACATGGGCGTCTATTTTTTCCCAAAATACGGTTCGGTCCACCCCTTCACGGACCCGTTCTTGGAGATAAACGCCCATGGAGATAGGCGTTTTCATTCAATTATGCCCCTCTATGTAAATTGGTTAACCTTAAATCAGTACTTACTTGTGGATGAAACTGTATTCAGTGTTATGACAGCGAACATACATAGAAAGAAAAAAAATACACACATTCAGATTATTAAGAACTATGACATACTGACCTTAGAACAAACATTTTCTGTAATTTCTCTATCAGGTACAGTTGTGATTCATAAAACAAGAATAAATGCCAGAGAAACCTACTTAATAAGTAAAAGCCTTTGGAGCCCACCTCTCTTCCTACTAATTATTGCCAATTAAGTGCAAATTTTGCACTAAGTTGCAAATTAAGTTGAATGCGTAACTGAGTCTACTTTATATCTGTGTACTCAATTATACACCTAACTTGTGGTACCATTTATAGAATCTAGGGGCACTAGATGATAATTTGCAACAACCAAACCTAGGCCAAATCTAGGTGCTATCCTTGGGCACCAAAGCAGTGATTACACTCTTATTCTCAGCAAGTCACAGTGCCTTTCCATCCTCCTACCTGAATTGACAATACTTGAAATAAATAGAGATGTGGCCCCTGCCTTTCATCATTCTATACAATGAAAACCTTCCCACTCACTCCCACCCCAGCTACAGCAAAAAGATCTCAGGAATTCCCTACTCCTTTAGAACCTCAGCTTATGATTCTAAAGGGTCTTCTTACTTCATCCCCTCACAAAGACACTGCCTCTTGTAGATAGCTCATTCAAATAGGTCAGTCTTTCCAGCAAGAGGGAGATTATGCTTCTTCTGTAAGCCACAATGGAGAAGACTCTGAAATCATAAGTGTAAATTCCATAGGGCTTGAGACTTCAGGGGATTATTCTTAGTCAAGGGAGAAGGCCACACAAGAATCTTATAACAAACTGTGAGGGTGTTGTGGGGCATCATACTTTTTTTTTTTAAGATTTGGGGATTGGATGAAAAATTGTCTTTACTGAAAAGGAACAATTAACCAACCATTTTCAGCCAAGATAGAATAGTCCAATCTCAGCAGCAAAAATTTTGACTGCCCTTATTTAGGAAAAAATTGCCAGCAGACATAAAAGCATAAGAATAGCCATACTAGCTGAAACCAATGGTCCTTCTAGCCCAGTATCCTATTTCTAACAGTGACCCATTCAAATCACAAGAACCTGGCACAAACCCAGGAATCTTTACTTTAATATGGCTGAAAATTCACCTAAATCCAGCTGCTAAAAATTAGGCGACCTTGAAGAGACACTCAGTCTTGAAAATCACCCTATTAATATGCAGTCTGTATCACTGTTGCAGTAAATTCTAGAGGTATGTGTGACCCTATCCCCCCCCCCCCCCCGCAAAACATTGATTACTGTTAATTTAAAACTAAGTTTTCCCGATTTTAATACATTTTTTGTATTTCTTTGACCTTATTATTTTTTACATGCACATTTTATGTGCAAGAACTTAAAAATGCACATAATTGTGTCCATGTTAATTCATAGGTAAACACATACATTTTTAGGCACCCAATTAAACTGCATGCAATTGAAAACAGGGAAATATATGTACGCTATTACTCATCAGCCCAGACTTTATGTCCTGCCTATCTACCTTGATGGCTGTGTTGCCAGAGGTTCCGTTTCTAAGTGGTGGTTTAGGTCTTTGTAAACAACAAGATATTAATCCATCAATATTTTCATTTCAGATACTTGTATCAAGCCATGTGGCAAAATGTTAGTGTGTGACCACTACGTTGTTATAGTGAAGAAGTGACTTGGATATTCTGTTGCGCACGTCACCTTAGTCAGAAGAAAATGTTTTTACATAGAAATTAGCAATATAGATTTACAAAAGCAAATAGAATATTAAACATACAATTATTGTCTGAAGATTTTCTATAGTACCTGTAGTTGAAGATATGGTTGTTGAGGCTGTGGTGGTTGGTGTTGTGGTTGTCATGGTGGTTGTTATAGTTGGTGTAGTGGTAGTTGCAGTTGTGGTTGGGGTAGTTGGAGTGGTTGGTGTGGTTGGAGTAGTTGGAGTGGTTGGTGTTGGGGTTGAAGCTGTGGTACTTGAAGTTGGAAGTGTTTCACAGGTTGTAAAGCAGCAGTAGATATTTACTTCATAATTCATACACATTGGAAATTCTATCTGGTCTTTGTTTTTACAGACAAGTCCAGTTGAGATATCACATTCCACTTTCTGACCCAGGTCCTTGATTGGTGTATCTGGAAATTTCTCTGCTCGGCATGATATGTTACTTGGATTCTCACAGATTATATATTCATGCTTTCTAATCTCTTCATAGGTTTCAAAATCACCACCCTCACCATCTGGTAAATAACTGGGATAACTCACATCAATCCAACCAGTCCAATTGCAATAGACACTGGTTGAACACACTGCTGTAAGACAATAACAAAATGCACTGAGTAAAAGAATTATTTACTAACAAAATTGCAATATACAGGAAAACAAAAAAGAATCTACTTCTATAACAACAGATAATATGTAGAAATTCTATTTCAAATACATTTTGAATATCTTCTAATTAAACAGAAGGACTACTCAATTTAACAATATGTGACCCGCTGAGTGAAAAGATACCAAAATGGGGGTATGTGCCTTATTTATACCACAAGATAGAGAAATATCAATTGCATAATCCTGCAAAATTTCTACCTCAGATATGGACTAAGTACATGCTTAAAGAATGAGAAACATTTTTAATTAAAAAGATTTTCAGAAAAACACATCTGATAAATAGCAAAAAATGGGCTGTACCACATGAAAAACATGAAAATTGTGATCATCCCTTGCTACTGACTCTATGACGCTCATTTTCTAAGCATATGGATGTCTCAAAAGGCCAAAATGAATGTCCATGTGCTTGAAATGTCCAAATCCTGATTTTGCAAAGGCAGAATCAAGAAGGTTTAATTGACAAGAGATGATGTCACATGACAAGGCTGAAGCCATAGCTTCAACGTTGTCACGGTCCTACAGTGACTCGCAGTCCTCCGCCGTCCTCCGTCATTCTTTCAGTGGATCAGGAGGAGTCAGGTCCCAGGATACACCGTGGGGTCCTCTGCCTGCTGCCAGTGTGCTCCACGGTGATGTCAGACACCGAGGCTGGAGCGGGGCATTTATCCCTGACGAGCCAAGACTGTGACACTATTGCGTCGAAGCCGCCCTAGTTTGCTGTCTGCTGCCTGTGGGTCTTGAGACACCATTCCAGCTTCCAGCCTGTGGATTCCTGTCCCAGCTGTTCTGTGCTCGCTGTTTGTGTGAGTGGGCTCCTGCTTTGTTTGTTTTGCTTTGTGTGTATGTGGGTTGCAGCACAGCGGTCCGCTGCTTGTGTGAGTAGGTTCCAGCCTTGTTTTGCCTTGCTTGTGTGTATGAATTCCAGTGTTATGCCTTGCTAATGTCTGTGTGGGTTCCAGTGCAGTGCCTTACTGCTTGTGTGTGAGGGTTCCAGTGCAGTGCCTTTCTGCTTGTGTGTATGGGTTCCAGTTTAGCCTTGCAGCTTAGTTCTTGTGTGCACGGATTCCAGTTCAGCCTTGCAGCCCATGTGAATGGGCTTCCATTCAGTCTTATTTCCTGTGTGCAGGGGTTTCAGTTCAGTCTTGCAGCCCAAGTGAATGGGCTTCCACTCAGTCTTACTTCCTGTGTGCACAGGTTCCAGTTCAGCCTTGCAGTCTGTTTGAATAAGTTCCTATTCAGCCTTGCTTCTTGCGCCCTCAAGTTCCAGTTCATGATTTTCCTACTTGAGGATTTGGATCCTATTGACCTTGGAGCTTTGTCTTTGCCTGGCTGCCTGCAACTGCTTCCCTTGTCTGTCTGTGGGGATTTCATAGGCCTTCTCTACATACCAAGGACTCACAACCTCGAGACATAACATTGGTACATGTAAAACAAAGCAAACTATTGGTCCACGCCAAACCACACCTAGGCAGTCCTTATTTCAAATAAGTGTTTGCTACTGTTTCTGGTGATTTAATATGGTGGCAAGCTCTGCCTACTGGTTTCAGGACAGATAATGGGCCAAACATGCTCCCACTGCCTCCTGTCAATTAAACCTCAGGAAGAATAAGGATATCCATCACTGCAGTATGTACAAACAGTAAGGGGGTGTGCTCTGGGTGGTACAAGGGAGGGCCTGAAATCTGGATGTCCAACAGCCACCATGTCTAAAAAGAACACCCTTATTTAGACCTGTTTCAGGAACATCCAGGTTACAGAAAGGTGCTCTGATTAAGCAGCTGTGCACTGGAAGGATTAAGGCATGACTACCTATTTAATTCCCCAGTGGTTGCTCACCCTCTCCCTCTCTCCTGCAAGTGAAATCAGAAGGGGATACCAGACTCTATGACATCTTCAGGTATTATAAACATTTTTAAAAGCACAGGAAGCAGATCTGAGGCATAGCCTAGTGGTCAGTAAAATGGATTATAAACCAAAAAACCCAGGTTCAAATCTCACTTCAGCTCTTTTTATTTTTTATTTTTTAATTGTGAGCCTTCCATGTTTGTGTGGCCGTTTTCTAAGATTGCTGCTATACAGACGTCTATATCCGTTGTTGTCTCCATTAAAAATTTGGATGTTCCAGCATGAACATTCATTTTACAAACTGAATGTTTCCAGTGCATGGACATCCATCTCATGTATTTTCAAACAGGCTATATGCTGTTCGAAAATACATGTGAGAAGGATGTCCGTTTGGGATGTTATGATGGACATCTTTTAGAAAATGCTCCTCCACAGTACACAAAACTTTCAAAAATGAAAGTTCCCCAAATTTACCCCTACAAACCTTTATAGCCATTACCTCTGTTATTTGTAACCTCACTTTTGGTATCTTTCTGCTCAGTGGGTCACATATATGTCTGTGTATTAGGGAGTGCAGAATGTTTTTAAAAATTTCATTCTGTTTCATTGGGTTTTTTTTTTCAATTTCTCTCATTATCCTTCTGTTTTCATTTGCACTTAACAGCTAGTGTGGCTGTCAGCATGTGGTAGCTATTAGTGTGAGTGCATGCTTTTGGGTACTGCATACTAAAACCAGCCAGTGCAGTAAAAATCCCTTGGTTGCTGCTTAGTAAGGGTAGGATCAAAGTAAAATAATGGATGGAGATGGGGCATGGTTGGCACTGTCACCTAGTGTGCAGCATGTTACCACATGCTAGCTGACACAACTGCCAAAGCGCAGTTTCACTTAATGCCATGATAAGTACTGTCACAAAAAGAGAGGGAAACAGCATACAAATATAAACAAGAAAACAAAAAGAGCAAGCACTGGGCCTTCAGGATTGAAAAGAATCTAGTCCTTTATTGCAACAATGACCCGACATGGGCCGTGTTTCGGCATACAGACGCCTGCATCAGGGGTCAAAACAGTCCTATGGATCTGCTTATGGACTAATAAGAAAAGATATAAATTGAAATGGGCAATCAGGATGTGTATCCTGTTGTATGTCAGCAATCTGTTTGCTGCCGAAAAACTGCTGTCAGTATTGAAAACCACTCCCATAACTTTAGCAGGATAACTTACTAGCTTGCCACTTTGCTGAATATCACACTCAGTTATTAAGATTTATTTGACATTTAGCACCATTAAAAATGTTGCCTGTTTTGTCATGATATCCACAGAAAGGTATAGTCAGGAAGCGAATATACCAACTAAGCAGCGTATCAATATGGTCTACTGTTAAGATGTGTTATTTATACCACTAAGGGGAGTAGCTATCCATGTGTGCTCTTGTCAAGATGTGCTTTTTAGCACTAACTCATACTATTTTAGCAAAGGTTCCATTTTCTGCAACGAAACCTAGTTAAAATAACATGTTTTAATGGTAGCCCCTGATTACTTGTAATAATCATCAACTTGTGATAGTTGATAACAATCCCCCTTGATTAAGTTGTGATAGTTGATAACTATAGTTGATAACTTCCCCCTTGATTAAAGAAAAAAGAAATGTCTCTAGAAATTTAAATCACTGCTATATGTAATAAACATGAGCCAAGTATAGGACAATCAATCCATTGTGACATAACTGATGAGGCTGGCTCTTAGTTATTGGTGGAATGAGGCATTATGACATCACAATATCAGCTCTGGTTACCAGAGACTTTTGAAACTCATCACGCTAAGAGGGGAAGCTATCTATCTGCACTACTGTTAAGACGTGTTATTTTACCACTAACTTGGGCTATTTTAGCACTGGTCCCATTTTACACAATTTTTATATATTTATTTAGATTTTGCTCACACTTTTTTCAGTAACATAGTACCATAGTACTATGTCTGGCAAAGGCGCAAGTGGAAGAACAAATGGCTAGAATTGTAAGGAGGGGAGTCAAAAATTTCTTCAGGTATATTAGTGAAAGGAGAATGACTAAAAAGGGAATTGTGAGACTAAAAGATACAGCAAAACGCTATGTAGATAATGATGAAGAAAAAGCCAATTTGCTAAATAGATACTTTTGTTCTGTTTTCACTGAAGAAAATCCTGGAGAAGGACCACGAGGGACTGGCAAAAGTACACCTGAAAATGGAGTGGATAGAGCATCGTTCACAGAAGAGAGTGTGTATCAACAACTTGAAAAGCTAAAAGTGGACAAAGCCATGGGACCGGACGGGATCCACCCCAGGATATTGAGGGAGCCCAGAGAGGTTCTGGCGGGTCCTCTTAAAGATTTGTTTAATCAATCTTTGGAGACGGGAGAGGTTCCAAGGGATTGGAAAACGGTGGATGTGGTCCCTCTTCACAAAAGTGGTGATAAGGAAGAAGCTGGAAACTACAGGCCGGTAAGCCTCACTTCGGTTATTGGAAAAGTAATGGAAGCGATGCTGAAGGAAAGGATAGTGAATTTCCTGGAAGCCAATAAGTTGCAAGATCCGAGACAACATAGTTTTACCAGAGGGAAATCGTGCCAAACGAATCTCATTGAATTCTTTGACTGGGTGACTGGAGAATTGAATCAAGGACGTGCTATGGATGTAATCTACTTAGATTTCAGCAAAGCTTTTGACACGGTTCCCCACAGGAGGCTCTTGAATAAACTGGAGAGGCTGAAGATAGGACCTGAAGTGGTGAACTGGATTAGGAACTGGTTGACGGACAGACGACAGAGGGTGGTGGTAAATGGAGTTTGCTCGGAGGGAAAGGTGAGTAGTGGAGTGCCTCAGGGATCGGTGCTGGGGCCGATTCTGTTCAATATATTTGTGAGTGACATTGCCGAAGGGTTAGAAGGTAAAGTTTACCTATTTGCGGATGATACTAAGATTTGCAACAGAGTGGACACCCGGGAGGGAGTGGAAAGCATGAAAAAGGATCTGAGGAAGCTAGAAGAATGGTCTAAGGTTTGGCAATTAAAATTCAATGCGAAGAAATGCAAAGTGATGCACTTAGGGAGTAGAAACCCACGAGAGACGTATGTGTTAGGCAGTGAGAGTCTTATAGGTACTGAGGGGGAGAGGGATCTTGGTGTGATAGTATCTGAGGATCTGAAGGCGACGAAACAGTGTGACAAGGCGGTGGCCGTAGCGAGAAGGTTGCTAGGCTGTATAGAGAGAGGTGTGATTAGCAGAAGAATGGAAGTGTTGATGCCCCTGTACAAGTCGTTGGTGAGGCCCCACCTGGAGTATTGTGTTCAGTTTTGGAGGCCGTACCTTGAGAAGGATGTTAAAATAATGGAAGCGGTGCAAAGAAAAGCTACGAGAATGGTACGGGATTTGCATTCCAAGACGTATGAAGAGAGACTTGCTGACCTGAACATGTATACCCTGGAGGAAAGGAGAAACAGGGGTGATATGATATAGACGTTCAAATATTTGAAAGGTATTAATCCGCAAACAAATCTTTTCCGGAGATGGGAAGGCGGTAGAACGAGAGGACATGAAATGAGATTGAAGGGGGGCAGACTCAGGAAAGATGTCAGGAAGTACTTTTTCACAGAGAGGGTGGTGGATGCTTGGAATGCCCTTCCGCGGGAGGTGGTGGAGATGAAAACGGTAACGGAATTCAAACATGCGTGGGATATGCATAAAGGAATCTTGTGCAGAAGGAATGGATCCTCAGAAGCTTAGCCGAAATGGGGTGGCGGAGCAGGTGGGGGGAAGAGGGGTTGGTGGTTGGGAGGCGAGGATAGTGGAGGGCAGACTTATACGGTCTGTGCCAGTGCAGGTGATGGGAGGCGGGACTGGTGGTTGGGAGGCAGGAAATACTGCTGGGCAGACTTGTACGGTCTGTGCCCTGAATAAGGCAGGTACAAATCAAGGTAAGGTATACAGATATGAGTTTGTCTTGTTGGGCAGACTGGATGGGCTGTGCAGGTCTTTTTCTGCCGTCATCTACTATGTTACTATGTAAATTGGTTAACCTTAAATCAGTACTTACTTGTGGATGAAACTGTATTCAGTGTTATGACAGCGAACAAACATAGAAAGAAAAAAAATACACACATTCAGATTATTAAGAACTATGACATACTGACCTTAGAACAAACATTTTCTGTAATTTCTCTATCAGGTACAGTTGTGATTCATAAAACAAGAATAAATGCCAGAGAAACCTACTTAATAAGTAAAAGCCTTTGGAGCCCACCTCTCTCCCTACTAATTATTGCCAATTAAGTGCAAATTTTGCACTAAGTTGCAAATTAAGTTGAATGCGTAACTGAGTCTACTTTATATCTGTGTACTCAATTATACACCTAACTTGTGGCACCATTTATAGAATCTAGGGGTTAGCACAGATTTTCAGCACTAGATGATAATTTGCACAACGAAACCTAGGCCAAATCTAGGTGCTATCCTTGGGCACCAAACCAGTGATTACACTCTTATTCTCAGCAAGTCACAGTGCCTTTCCATCCTCCTACCTGAATTGACAATACTTGAAATAAATAGAGATGTGGCCCCTGCCTTTCATCATTCTATACAATGAAAACCTTCCCACTCACTCCCACCCCAGCTACAGCAAAAAGATCTCAGGAATTCCCTACTCCTTCAGAACCTCAGCTTATCATTCTAAAGGGTCTTCTTACTTCATCCCCTCACAAAGACACTGCCTCTTGTAGATAGCTCATTCAAATAGGTCAGTCTTTCCAGCAAGAGGGAGATTATGCTTCTTCTGCAAGCCACAATAGAAAAGACTCTGAAATCATAAGTGGAAATTCCATAGGGCTTGAGACTTCAGGGGATTATTATTAGTCGAGGGAGAAGGCCACACAAGAATCTTATAACAAACTGTGAGGGGGTTGTGGGGCATCATACTTTTTTTTTTTAAGTTTTGGGGGTTGGATGAAAAATTGTCTTTACTGAAAAGGAACAATTAACCAACCATTTTCAGCCAAGATAGAATATTCCAATCTCAGCAGCAAAATTTTGACTGCCCCTATTTAGGAAAAAATTGCCAGCAGACATAAGAGCATAAGAATAGCCATACTAGCTGAAACCAATAGTCCTTCTAGCCCAGTATCCTATTTCTAACAGTGACCCATTCAAATCACAAGAACCTGGCACAAACCCAGGAATCTTTACTTGAATATGGCTGAAAATTCACCTAAATCCAGCTGCTAAAAATTAGGCGACCTTTGATGAGACACTCAGTCTTGAAAATCACCCTATTAATAAGCAGTCTGTATCACTGTTGCAGTAAATTCTAGAGGTATGTGTGACCCTACCCCCCCCCCCCCCGCAAGAAATTGATTACTGTTAATTTTAAACTAAGTTTTCCCGATTTTAATACATTTTTTGTATTTCTTTGACCTTTTTATTTTTTACATGGACATTTTATGTGCAAGAACTTAAAAATGCACATAATTGTGTCCATGTTAATTCATAGGTAAACACATACATTTTTAGGCACCCAATTTAACTGCCTGCAATTGAAAACAGGGAAATATATGTATGTTATTACTCATCAGCCCAGACTTTATGTCCTTTCTATCTATCTTGATGGCTCTGTTGCCAGATGTTCCGTTTCTAAGTGGTGGTTTAGGTCTTTGTAAACAACAAGATATTAATCCATCAATATTTTCATTTCAGATACTTGTATCAAGCCATGTGGCAAAATGTCAGTGTATGACCACTACATTGTTATAGTGAAGAAGTGACTCGGATATTCTGTTGCCTAACCTGCTTATTTTCGAAGGAGAAGGGCGGCTATCTTCCGACACAAATCGGGAGATGGCCAGCCTTCTCCTAAGGCCGGCCTAACCGGTATAATCGATAGCCGATTTTGGCCGTCTTCAACTGTTTTCCGTCGCAGGGCCGGCCAAAGTTAAAGGGGGCGTGTTGGAAGTGTACCGAAGGCGGGACGGGGCGTAGTTAAGAGATGGCCGTCCTCGGCCGATAATGGAAAAAAGAAGGCCGGCTCTGACGAGCATTTGGCCGACTTTACTTGGTCCTTTTTTGTTCATGACCAAGCCTCAAAAATGTGCCCTAAATGACCAGATGACCACCGGAAGAAATCGGGGATCACCTCCCCTTACTCCCCCAGTGGTCACCAACCCCCTCCCACCCCCAAAAAAATTAAAAACATTTTTTTGCCAGCCTCTATGCCAGCCTCAAATGTCACAGCACTATGCAGGTCCCTGGAGCAGTTTTTAGTGGGTACTGCAGTACACTTCAGGCAGGCGGACCCAGGTCCATCCCCCCCCCACCTGTTACACTTGTGGTGGCAAATGGGAGCCCTCCAAAATCCACCACAAACCCACTGTACCCACATCTAAGTGCCCCCCTTCACCCGTAAGGGCTATGGTAATGGTGTAGATTTGTAGGGAGTGGGGTTTGGGGGGCTCAGCACACAAGGTAAGGGAGCTGTGTACCTGGGATCAATTTGTGAAGTCCACTGCAGTGCCCCCTAGGGTGCACGGTTGGTGTACTGACATGTAAGGGGGACCAGTGCACTACAAATGCTGGCTCCTCCCATGACCAAATGCCTTGGATTTGGCCAGGTTTGAGATGGCCGCCATTAGTTTCCATTATCGGCGACAACCAATGGCGGCCATCTCTAATGCCGGTGATCTCTAAGGGCAGGCCAAATGTTGAGATTTGGCCGGCCCCGACTGTATTATCTAAACGAAAGATGGCCGGCCATTTTGTTTCGATAATACAGTCGGGTACGCCGCTTGACGGGGCTGGCGTTAGAGATGGCTACCCTTATAGATGGCTGGCCCTGTTCGATTATGCCCCCATAAGTCACCTTAGTCAGAAGAAAATGTTATTACGTGGAAATTAGCAATATAGATTTACAAAAACAAATAGAATATTAAATGTACAATTATTGTCTGAAGATTTTCTATAGTACCTGTAGTTGAAGATATGGTTGTTGAGGCTGTGGTGGTTGGTGTTGTGGTTGTCATGGTGGTTGTTATAGTTGGTGTAGTGGTGGTTGCAGTTGTGGTTGGGGTAGTTGGAGTGGTTGGTGTGGTTGGGGTAGTTGGAGTGGTTGGTGTTGGGGTTGAGGTACTTGAAGTTGGAGGTGTTATACAGGCTGTAATGCAGCAGTAGATATTTACTTCATAATTCAGACACATTGGAAATTCTATCTGGTCTTTGTTTTTGCAGACAAGTCCAGTTGAGACATTACATTCCACTTTCTGACCCAGGTCCTTGATTGGTATATTTGGAAATTTCTCTGCTCGGCATGATATGTTACTTGGATTCTTACAGATTTCATATCCATGCTTTCTAATCTCTTCATAGGTTTCAAAATCACCACCATCTGGTAAATAACTGGAATTACTCACATCAATCCAACCAGTCCAACTGCAATAGACACTGGTTGAACACTCTACTGTAAGACAATAATAAAATGCACTGAGTAAGACATAATTATTTACTAATCATTTTGCAATATCAAGATACATGATTTTTACTTCCTTTCTTTTTTTGTCTCTTACTTTTTTGTACTGATAGATTTTATTCTTCAGTTTTCACATAAAGAAATAAAATGTGTATCTTTTTAACATGGCCATATCCACTGTTCAAAAAAAAAAATCTCTAGTCTAAACACTTCCACCTCCTAATGTCATAATTAGAATTTTCACTGATAGTGACTTATTCCTAGACAAGATTCAGATGCCACGCTAGTGATTCTTGCATATTAAATGAAAGGAAGCCCATTCAATTCTTATGGGTTTCCTCTCATTTGCCACACGGAAATCACTAGCGAGGCTTTGCAAAAGAAGCCCTTAGGACTCTGTTTACTAAGCCACGCTGTAGGCACACTAACTTTTTAGCTTGCGCTAATGATAGAGACACCCATTATATTCCTATGGGTGTCTCTATCATTATTGGATGCTGATCTTTAGCGTGTGCTAAACAGTTAGCGTGCCTATAGCGCAGCTTAGTAAACAGGGTCATTAGGTTCTTATTGGTGGTAGTGACTTCTGGAGTAATTTTCTAGATATTTTTTTGGTGTAAAATAGAATTTTGTTGTATTTTATATTTAGGACCCTTTTACAAAAGAATGCTAGCACTACCATACGGGCAGTGTGTGCCAAATCGGACTTACCACTGGGCTAGCACAGACCTTGTGGCATTTCTGAGTTTGGTACACACAGCTTTCCTGTGGTACATAAGTATTGCCATACTGGAACAGACTGCAGGTCCATCAAGCCCAGCATCCTGTTTCCAGCAATGGCCAGTCCAGGTCACAAATACCTGGCAAGATCCCAAAACAGTGCAATACATTTATGTTGCTTATTCTAGAAATAAGCAGTGGATTTTCCCCAAGTCCATTTTAAAAATGATCTATGGACTTTTCTTTTAGGAAGCCATCCAAACCTTTTAAAAACCCTGCTAAGCTAACCACTTTTACTACATTTTATGGCAATCAATTCCAGAGATTAATTACACGAGTGAAAAAATTATTGAATATTTTCTATCACAGGAGGCATTCTCAGCACTAACTGGCAATGCACCCATATTGCTGCTCACAACTTACTGCATAGTAGATGATGGCAGATAAAGACCTGCAAGGTCTATCCAGTCTGCCCAACAAGATAAACTCATTTCATAAGGTATGATGTGATACTTCATATGTATACCTGATCTTGATTTGTCCTTGCCATTTTCAGGGCATAGACTGTAGAAGTTTGTTCAGCACTGTCCTTGTTCTAAAACTTTTGAAGTTATCATTGAAGCCCCTGAAAAGCTCTACTCCAGCCCACCCAAATCTATTCAGCCATGATCAGGGCACAGACCATGGAAGTGTGCCCAGTACTGGATTTGCTTCCCAATTACCGGTGTTGCCACCTAATCTCCACTAAGCTTCTTTGGAGATTCTTCTGAACAGGATTCCTTTGTGTTTATCCCAGGCATTTTTGAATTGTATACTGCTTTCATCTCCACCATCTCCTTTGGGAGGGCATTCCAGGTATCTGTCACCCTCTTGGTGAAAAAATACTTTCGGACATTATTCCTGAGTCAGTATCTCTTCAACCTCAAGTCATGTCCACTAGTTCTACCACCTTCACATCTCTGGAAAAGTTTGTTTGAGGATTAATAGATTTCAAATATTTGAATATCTGTATCATATCACCCCTGTTTCTCCTTTCCTCCAGGGTATACATGTTCAGGTCAGCAAGCCTCTCTGGGTATGTCTTGCAGCACAAATCCCACATTATTTTCATTGCTTTTCTCTGAACCAATTCATGTCTTTTACTTCCTTAGCAAGATACGGCCTCCAAAAGTGACATTCCACTTTTCACCGTGGCTTAGTAAAAGGGCTCCTTAGTTTCTCAGTGAATGCAATTCCCTAGTAATGAAGGCTGAGGCTTTATGTGCTTTCTGTACGGAAACACAATTAGTTCCATATTCAAAAGATCTGTCTAGCTAACAGTGGGAGTTAGCCAAATTTTTGTGGCTCAGATTACCCCTCTCCCCTCCTTCACACACTAACTCATGCAGAGTGGGTAGATATCAGCAAAGTATGGCCTACAAAATATCTACCCATATAGAAAAAGGCACAGTGAAAGGGTTTGAGTAAAACCCCAGACTGAGCTGGAACTGCTTAACATTGATCTGCATGTGAAGAGCGTGAAGCCACACTTGTTAGGCAGAATCAGAGGGGAGTGAGTGGATGATTGGGGGAGTTGTGTCTAATAGATGCTTGGACAAATTGGTGGACTTTTGTTTCACTTTGGGTTCGGTAGGGAAGGAGACTTTCCTGTACCCGCTCACTATGATTTTATAATTATTTATAATGGTTTGAAGGAAGAGTTTGTTGCAGCTTTTGGCAGTTGGGGATTGTGAACCCTTTAGAGTTCCAGTCAAATAAGTACTTGGAGTATTGTGTTCAGTTTTGGAGGCCATCCAGCTTATTTTCAAAAGAGACGGATGCCCATCTTCCGACACAAATCGGGAGATGAACGTCCATCTGAAAAACAGGTATAATCGAAAGCTGAATTTGGATGGCCCCAACTGCTTTCCATCACGGGGACGGGCGAAATTCTCGGGGGCGTGGCCGAACGGTAGCGAAGGCAGGACAGGGGCGTTCCGGGGCGTGGTTAACAGATGGACCTCCGCGCCTGATAATGGAAAGAAGCAAGACGTCCCCGACGAGCATTTAGTCCACACAAAGTTGGTCCTGTTTTTTTCATGACCAAGCTTCCAAAAAGTGCCCAAACTGACCAGATGACCACCGGATGGAATCAGGGATGATCTCCCCTGTCTCCCCCAGTGATCACTAACCACCTCCCAACCTAAAAAACAAACTGTTTAAATATTTTTCCAGCCTCTATGTCAGCCTCAAATACCATACCTAGCTCCATGACAGCAGTATGCAGGTCCCCCGAGCAATTTTAGTTTAGTTGGTGCTGCGCGGGACCCATGCAGAGAGCAAAAATCGGAGGAAGAAAAAAAAAACATGCAAGTGCAGTCAGGGACGTCCAAATTAAAACAATAGAAATAAGGGGATTTGAACCAGAGCAATTTTAGTTTAGTTGGTGCTGCGCAGGACCCATGCAGAGAGCAAAAATCGGAAGAAAAAAAAACATGCAAGTGCAGTCAGGGACGTCCAAAAAAAAAAACAGTCCAAATTAAAACAATAGTAATACAGTGATTTGAACCAGCCACCTTCTGATTACAAGACCTGTGCTCTAACCACTGCACCGAGTACTATTTTTATTCACATTTTTTGGGTTTGGGAGAGGGTCAATGACCACTGGGGGAGTAAGGAGGATCATCCCTGAATCCCTCCAATGGTTGTCTGGTCATTTAGGGCACTTTTTATGTCTTATTTACTAGAAAAACAGGTCTACACCAACATGTTGTAGTTTTCCCCTATAGATGTTTTGGTTTTGTTCCTTTATGGCTGTAAAATGATCAAGTGTTAGACATGGCCTAATCCCACCTTTGAAATGCCCCCAACATAATCCCTTGTGATTTGGACATACAGACAAAATGAATAGATAGACATCTGCAAAACAGGTTTCAAAATTACAGATTTGGACATTTTGAGAAGAAATCCATCCAAATGGTGCTTTATGAAACTTTTTGGATGTTTTTCTCTTTTGAAATTGAGCCCCTTAAGTACATAAGTAATGCCACACTGGGAAAAGACCAAAGGTCCATCGAGCCCAGCATCCTGTCCACGACAGTGGCCAATCCAGGCCAAGGGCACCTGGCAAGCTTCCCAAACGTACAAACATTCTATACATGTTATTCCCTGAATTGTGGATTTTTCCCAAGTCCATTTAGTAGCGGTTTATGGACTTGTCCTTTAGGAAACCGTCTAACCCCTTTTTAAACTCTGCCAAGCTAACTGCCTTGACCACGTTCTCCGGCAACAAATTCCAGAGTTTAATTACGCGTTGGGTGAAGAAAACTTCTCGAATTTGTTTTAAATTTACTACACTGTAGTTTCATTGCATGCCCCCTAGTCCTAGTATTTTTGGAAAGCGTGAACAGACGCTTCACATCCACCTGTTCCACTCCACTCATTATTTTATATAACTCTATCATGTCTCCCCTCAGCCATCTCTTCTCCAAGCTGAATAGCCCTAGCCTCCTTAGTCTTTCTTCATAGGGAAGTCGTCCCATCCCCGCTATCATTTTAGTCGCCCTTCGCTGCACCTTTTCCAATTCCACTATATCTTTCTTGAGATGCGGCGACCAGAAGAACACAATACTCAAGGTGCAGTCATACCATGGAGCGATATAATGGCATTATAACATCCTCACACCTGTTTTCCATACCTTTCCTAATAATACCCAACATTCTATTCGCTTTCCGAGCCGCAGCAGCACACTGAGCAGAAGGTTTCAGCTATTGAAACTTAAGGTTGAATTCCTGTGGTTTGTAATAAAGCTGCAGCCTTTGTTGCACCACAGTTATTTGTGTTGTGTATTATTTGGCTGTGAATGGATGATTATGCATTTAAGTGCTTTAGGGAAACCTTCAGCCTTGCACCCTGTTTTTCCAATTAATCTTTAGGTTCCTTTGACCCCCCCCAACAAACATAATCACCCTCCATGAATAATCTGGGTAATTAGCTTTTGAAAATTTCCCATCATCCCTCCTGTTAAAAGTGCCTTCTGTTGTTTCCCTGTGTTTGTGCAGTTGTCTAGGGCTATTGATTGCTTTGATTGCAGCTGCTCTTTGCCATCCCCCAGAAGTTACTGCTCTGGGTGACTACCTAGTCTTCCCTCATGGTTGGGCCAGCCCTAAATAGAAATAGATGAAGCAGGAGGCATTCCTGGGGCATGGATAAATGTTATCCAGTTGGTGCTGAGGAGTGGCCTAGTGGTTAGGGTGGTGGACTTTGGTTCTAAGGAACTGAGTTCAATTCCCACTTCAAGCACAGGCAGCTCCTTGTGATTCTGGGCACCTAACCCTCCATTGCCACATTGAGCTTGCCATGAGTGGGAAAGCACAGGGTACAAAGGTAACAAAAAAAAAAACACTGGCCAGATAAAGTTGAACAGGTAAGTCTAGTCAAGATATATTCAGCAACAATTGTTTTTCCAAATATTCCTGCTGGTAATCTAGATAATATTTTTCTCATAATTCTTGTTTTGCTCAGGTCTATTTGCCATGGTAGCCACAGAAATGTGTAGTTAGGAAGGGAACACACCAACTAGCGGGCCCTTTTATAAAGCCACAGGAGGGCTAACACACAGGTAGCATGTGCCAAATGGGCACTACCGCTGGGGTAGTGTGTGCAGCTGGTGGTAATTCCGATTTTGATACAACGAATCCCAAGGTAGAAAATATTTTTCTATTTTCTGCTGCGGGGGCATTCCTGGTAGTAATCAGCAGCATGGCCATGTTGGCACATGCTGCACGGTTACCATGAAGGTAGCATGTCAGTCCATACCGCAAAGTCAATGGCTGGTGGTAAGGGCTCAGGCAGTAAAGAGGCACGCACTAGTTTTCATTTTTTGCGCATGCCTATTTCCCGGGCCATTAAAAAAATGTTCTTTTTACCATCCACGGTAATAAAGACATGCACACATACCGCAGGCCACTTTTTACTGAAACTTTGTAAAAGGACCCCTAAATGTTTAATCTTAAACCAGTACTTATGTGTGGTTGAAACTGTATTTGGTGTTATGTCAGCGAATATACAGTGAAAGAAAAAAAATACACAGGTTGAAATTATTAAAAAGGAATTAAACTATAACATACCAAAATCATCTATAATTACTCTATCAGGTACAGCTGTGTTTTCATAATATCAAGAATAAATGCCAGTACAACCTACTTAATATGTAAAAGCCTTTGGAACCTACCTCTCCCCAAGATTAATTGTTACTTATATCCTACTTCAATACCCATCGTTGTTTAACTGTTATTTTTCTTATTCTGCTAAATTTGAAAAATTGTACATCTTGCATTGTAACTTACTACAATATTTTTGTAAGCCACTTTGAGCCTGCTATCAGTGGGAAAAGGTGGGATACAAATGTGATAAATAAATTAATAAATATGGCTTTAACAGAGTTGTTTACTGAAGGGCTGGAGTCAGGGGTACTGTTCTCTCTAAGCTGTGTGAGAGTCCTTCACTTACAGTCCTGCCAGTGGGATATGTTGTTTCACTATCACAGTTTTAATAGTGAGGGACGTGCAAGCTCTGCAGGACTCCAAGGAGCTTGCCTGTCTCTAGCCATTGAAAATACAATATTGAAGCACCACCCCCCACTGGCGGCAATGCAGTCGGAGGACTCCCACTCAGCTTAGATAGAACAGTAGTCAGGGAGTGTGGCCGCCAAGGCCCATAATTTTACTGCCACTAGGGAAGAGAGTTTGGGACCCTTTTACAAAGCTGTGGTAAAAAGTGGCCTTAGTGCATCCTTACATGGGTCCATTTCTAGCCAAATCAGAGCAATCTAATCTAGAAAGCCAAGTTTTGGCCACCTAAATTTAGGGGAAATATTTCCAGCTGACAATCTAGGCACCTGGATTTGGCTGAAAAAGTTTTCTGAATCTAGGTACCCAAAATTTGATTATCTTAGGGGCCGTTTTATAAAGCCACATAAGGCCCTATGCGCGTCCGGCATGTGCCAAATCAGCACTACCGTCTGGCTACATATGCCCCAGATGGTAATTCTGAATTTGGCATATGCTGAAAACACGCGATAGAAAATATTTTCTATTTTCTACCACGTGGTGCTTACCTGGTGGTAAATGGCAGTGTGTATGCACTGCACGTCTACGGCCCAGGTAGTGCGTGAGACCTTACTACTAAGTCAACGGGTGGTGGTAGAAAATGGATGTGCACTGGTTTTTATTTTGTTTCACGTCCATTTTCTGGCCCCTTAAAAAAAGGTCCTTATTACAGGGCGTGGCAAAAACTGTCCTGGTGCATGACCAAAAAACGCGTTCGCACTGCTGCAGGCCACTTTTTGTTGCGCCTTAGTAAAAGGGCCCCTCAATGAGGCACTCAGCCTTGGCTGAAAATTAGCTTCTTAATAAATGAGTAAATTCATACAATGATATCTGCCTGAAACTGAAAACAAGGAAATGTAGGTATTTTCCTAGATTTATGACTCATCAGCTCAGTATATATAATTTTGCCATATCTATCTTATGGTCTTGTGGCCAGAGATTCCAAGGTGGTAGTTTAGAGCTTTGTAAATAAGAAGGTGTTAGTCCATCAAAATGCCCATTTCAGAACTTATATCAAATTGCGTAGCAGAATGTCAGTGAGTGACTACTACATCGTTATTTTGAAGAACTAGCACAGGTATTCTGTTGTCATTGAGAAAAAAGGTTATTATTAGCAGAGGTTAGTAGTTAATATTTAGAAAAAGAAATAGATATTTTAAATACATTATATACATTTTTTTCAGAGTAATTCTATATAGTACCTGTGATTGAAGTTGAGGTCATAGGTGTGGTGGTTGGTGTTGGGGTAGTGGTAGTCGGGCTTGTGGTGGTGGGTGTTGTTGGAGTTGGGGTAGTGGTAGTCGGGCTTGTGGTGGTTGGTGTTGTTGGAGTTGGGGTAGTGGTGGTCGGGCTTGTGGTGGTAGGTGTTGTTGGAGTTGGGGTAGTGGTGGTTGGTGTTGTGATTATCACCGTTGTGGTTGGGATTGTGGTGGTCAGAGCTGTAGTTGAGCACCTGTAGTCACAGCAACTGACTCGGATCTCATAATTATAGCACATGTTCCAGATTATATTTTGCTCTTCATTCCGGCAAATCAGCCCATAGGAAACATTGCATTGGACATTCTGTCCCAGCTGCTCAAGGGTGAGGTCTGGCTGTGAAGCAGCCCTGCACTGAATGTCTTCGGGAAGAGTACATAATTCATGTCCATGCTTCCTTATTTCCTCATAAGTTTCAAAGTCACCACTGTCCAAGTCACCAGTTGGCTTACTGACATCAAACCACTGAGTCCAATCACATACATAGTCATAGGCACAGGCTGAAAGGCAAATCAACACATTATCTGTAGTGTTTACATGGATTGAGTTGCAATCCCAAAATAAATCTCAGTTTTGTCATGTGAAAAGTAACTGATTCATTAGATAATCTTAAAGATGTACTATTCCTGCTGATTCTACTACATTCTTTGTTAATACAGTGCATTCACACAAGTTCCTAACAGTATATCTAATGTAACTTCAACTTGCTGTTAATTGTTCTACTTGATTGTGAGCCGCATTGAACCCCAAACTGTCTGGGATAATGTGGGGTACAAATGTCATAAATAAATAAAACGTGTAACTGAAAACTTACAAACTTATTTACTAATGTGCAAAAAATAACATAACTTAATTAAGAAAAGAAAAAAAACTTACTACAGTAGTTAGGAAAATTTTGCAGTGCTACAATTGTCAGAAACTTGAGGCATTCCCGGTTGCATTAACGCTCAATGACAGGCTCCATCCCTGATCCACCATTTTATAAAGAGGTCAGCACTTACTTGAGAAGAACACCCGCCCCCCCCTCCTCCATCTCCTCATGCTTTTTCAAAACTTCCTGCTAGACTATTGGTAATAGCACTGCTCTTTCCATTCCCACTCCCAAACCCACCCAGTAACTAAAGGCAGAAAAAAAAGAACATAAGAATATACAGTGGTGGAAATAAGTATTTGATCCCTTGCTGATTTTGTAAGTTTGCCCACTGACAAAGACATGAGCAGCCCATAATTGAAGGGTAGGTTATTGGTAACAGTGAGAGATAGCACATCACAAATTAAATCCGGAAAATCACATTGTGGAAAGTATATGAATTTATTTGCATTCTGCAGAGGGAAATAAGTATTTAATCCCTCTGGCAAACAAGACCTAATACTTGGTGGCAAAACCCTTGTTGGCAAGCACAGCGGTCAGACGTCTTCTGTAGTTGATGATGAGGTTTGCACACATGTCAGGAGGAATTTTGGTCCACTCCTCTTTGCAGATCATCTCTAAATCATTAAGAGTTCTGGGCTGTCGCTTGGCAACTCGCAGCTTCAGCTCCCTCCATAAGTTTTCAATGGGATTAAGGTCTGGTGACTGGCTAGGCCACTCCATGACCCTAATGTGCTTCTTCCTGAGCCACTCCTTTGTTGCCTTGGCTGTATGTTTTGGGTCATTGTCGTGCTGGAAGACCCAGCCACGACCCATTTTTAAGGCCCTGGCGGAGGGAAGGAGGTTGTCACTCAGAATTGTACGGTACATGGCCCCATCCATTCTCCCATTGATGCGGTGAAGTAGTCCTGTGCCCTTAGCAGAGAAACACCCCCAAAACATAACATTTCCACCTCCATGCTTGACAGTGGGGACGGTGTTCTTTGGGTCATAGGCAGCATTTCTCTTCCTCCAAACACGGCGAGTTGAGTTCATGCCAAAGAGCTCAATTTTTGTCTCATCTGACCACAGCACCTTCTCCCAATCACTCTCGGCATCATCCAGGTGTTCACTGGCAAACTTCAGACGGGCCGTCACATGTGCCTTCCAGAGCAGGGGGACCTTGCGGGCACTGCAGGATTGCAATCCGTTATGTCGTAATGTGTTACCAATGGTTTTCGTGGTGACAGTGGTCCCAGCTGCCTTGAGATCATTGACAAGTTCTCCCCTTGTAGTTGTAGGCTGATTTCTAACCTTCCTCATGATCAAGGATACCCCACGAGGTGAGATTTTGCGTGGAGCCCCAGATCTTTGTCGATTGACAGTCATTTTGTACTTCTTCCATTTTCTTACTATGGCACCAACAGTTGTCTCCTTCTCGCCCAGCGTCTTACTGATGGTTTTGTAGCCCATTCCAGCCTTGTGCAGGTGTATGATCTTGTCCCTGACATCCTTAGACAGCTCCTTGCTCTTGGCCATTTTGTAGAGGTTAGAGTCTGACTGATTCACTGAGTCTGTGGACAGGTGTCTTTCATACAGGTGACCATTGCCGACAGCTGTCTGTCATGCAGGTAACGAGTTGATTTGGAGCATCTACCTGGTCTGTAGGGGCCAGATCTCTTACTGGTTGGTGGGGGATCAAATACTTATTTCCCTCTGCAGAATGCAAATAAATTCATATACTTTCCACAATGTGATTTTCCGGATTTAATTTGTGATGTGCTATCTCTCACTGTTACCAATAACCTACCCTTCAATTATGGGCTGCTCATGTCTTTGTCAGTGGGCAAACTTACAAAATCAGCAAGGGATCAAATACTTATTTCCACCACTGTAAGCATTGCCATACTGAGACACACAGAAGGTGCATCAAGCTCAGTATCCTGTTTCCCAACAGTGGCCAATCCAGGTCACAAGTACCTGGCAAGATCCTAAAATAGTAAAACAGATTTTATTCTGCTTATTCTAGAAATAATAGATTAGAAAGAGATATTTGCAGTACCATAAGGTAAAAATAAACACCTGAGTATTATCTACAACTGAAAATCTAAGATTTTATTTATTTTATTGCATTTGTATCCCACATTATCCCACCTATTCGCAGGCTCGATGTGGCTTACATAGTTTTGTTAACATTGTCATTGCAAGGTGACATATACATTTAATGTTGTGTAGAGGTTAAATGAGGGTAAAAGAAGAAGGAGAGGAGTGATTTAGGTAGCTATGGTAGATGAGATATCTTAAGTGAGTGGATTGTCGGGTGGATTATTGTGGCTATTAGATCACCAATTTGCAGAAAAAAAATCCCTCCAAATGAATCATGTAGTTTAGCAACAAAACAAATCATCACTTGCACATTTCTGAGGTCACAGGGGATCTGACTCAGGTGGAAACCCAAAAAAGTAGAAAAAAATCACCAGGTAAAAAAAAAATACACCTTCAGGTGCAAAATTTAAGAACTGAGTAGAAGTCACTCATGGGTCCTTTTACCAAGCTGTGGGAAAAAGGGCCCTGCGCTAGGGGGTAAAAAGGTCCCAGACATACATGGCCATGCGGTAAGAGAACTCTTAAGTCATGGCCATGCAGCAGGGAGCCCTTACCGCCACCCATGGAGGTGGTGATCAGGGATCCCGCACTAACCCGGAAGTAACGGGGCTTTGCGCAGCGATGCCCGATTACTGTCACACAAGCCATTTCCGATGATTTTCTTTTTCCCACAGAAATGGCATGCAATCAGGGTGAGACTACCACTGGCAGCTGCTTTGAGCCAGCGGTAGTCCCGGAAGAGCGAGCGGTAAGCCAGCGTTGGACTTACCGCCGCCGCTCTGTAAAAGGGCTCCTCACTTTGTACATAAGATTTTGCTTTTGTGGAATATTTTTTTAATCCAGAAGTCCATTAATGTTCCTTAATAAATATGTTAGGCAGCCAGCTATATATGTAAAGGAACAAAACAGCAAGGATAAAAAAAAAAAGTCAAAAATTAAATGAAAATAAAAATCATGTCATGGTTTACTTAAAAAGGATTTCATTATAACAATCTATTATACATCCAAGGATAAGGATAATCAAAAGTGGATCAGAGATTCAACATGGGCATGGCTCAGCACCCAATGCATCAGGAAGCATACATTCCAATTGTAATTGTCCTTATCATGAAATCCTGTGCCTCTCAGAGTACATTCTTTTACCTTTTTTTGACGAGGCACAGAATTTCATGATAAGCACAGTTTCAGCTGGAATGCATGACTCCTGATGAAGGCATACTTGCTGAAACATGGCCATGTTGACTCTCTGATCCACGTTTGCTTATCCTTGTCCTTGAATGTATAACAGATTGTGCATATTATAATTAAATTTTTTTAAAGTAACCCTGACCTAATTTTTTTACATTTTAATTTATTTTTTGGCTCTTTTTTGTTATCCACACTGTTTCACAAACAGCTTTGACCTGTGATTCCGTAATAGCGGTATATCAAGACCTAAATTCACATAAATAAAAAGAAATACAATTTTGTTGCTTTATCTGTTTTTTTGAGGACCTTGTTCTTCCTTCTTCTGTTTGGATTTTGCCTACATATATAAAGGAAACCAGGAACAGCTCTAAAAATGTTGCAACCTCCTCTCTGTTAACCCTTTCTGTTTAACAGCTGACTCTGTATGTGATTTATTATCTCTGTCACGTTCTCAACCATAACTCTTGTTCTTGGTTTGCTCTTCCTCTCACACTTAGGGGCCCTTTTACTAAGCCATGTAAATGTCAACACAACGCATGCCAAAATGGAGTTACATCCCGACTACCGCATGGCTCTTGCGGTAATTTCATTTTTGGCAGGCGTACAATATGCGCATCTGAAAAATGGCTGGCGGTAAGGTCTCAGACCCAAAATGGATGCACAACAATTTTAATTTTGTCACACGTACATTTTTGGCAAAAAAAAAAAAAGAAAAAAGGCCTTTTTTAAAAGCGAGCTAAAAAATGGATCAGCGTGCGCCCAAAACCCGCGCTTATACTACCGCAAGCCATTTTTCAGTGTACCTTTGTAAAAGGACCCCCTTATATTTTAATGCATATTCTTAAGTATCTGTTTTTCTCCTCTCAAATGATTTTTTTTTCATTTGTACACTCCATTTCTCTTTTTGTCTTTTATTCTCCCATTCTCTCTCTCTCTCTCTCTCTCTTTCTCAAGTATAAATACAAATTTAACAGCTGGAACTTACTTGTGCTTGAAAGTACTGTGGTGGAAACTGTAATAATAAAAGACAGGAATTAGATAGGAGAAAATGTAGGTGATTGACCCATTAATATGAGCAGTGGATGTTAGAACAGTGTGGGAGATCAGCTAGATAACACCTTCTATTTCCTGTTAGTGCATGCTACAACAACGCTCAACAAAATGGAAAAAACAAACAACGGAGTGAATCTCAACAGTTTCACATCCTCAACATCCCTATTGAAAATCTCAGTTAACTACTTTAATTCCATTTATTTACTCAGACAAAATATGTTTTCAAAACTTTTGATCCAACCGATTAAGCCCTTACTTAGTTGACAGGATTGACTCTAGGCTTTATAGGGATTTCTTAGGCCACAGACTCAAGATCTTTAATTGAACTAGTGATTCTCATGAATACCACAATATGTTAAAATAACCATTAGAATTTGGAATTTGCCAAGCACTGTTTCTCTGTATCTAGCTCTATGACCTCTCCAGTCTGCCTTTTTTCCTGTTGTTGTTCTTCCTATTAGCCAAGCCTTGCTTTGGTGTCCCTGAAGACAAGCCTCACTTTGGTCTCCCTGCTTCTGCTTGATTTCCTACTTGTGACATCATCAGCCTACTCCTTTATAAGGACCCAGGGCGCTTTCCTGTGTTGCCTTTGCAACAGGTCTATTTTCCTTTTTCTTGTTGTACTGTTTTGTGATTCTGAGGGAACTGATCTTCTTGTTAAGCTGTGTCTCTGGGGCACAGTCCTGAGTCCTGTGTGAGTGCTTTTGGTTTGAATCTGTATGGATTACTTTCCTGTTAGGTTTGCTCGCAAGCAAAGACCTCTTTTGTTTCTCTGTGTGTGTTGTTCTGCTTTAAACCTATATGGATTACTAGTCTGTTAACTTTGCTTCCAAGCAAACCCCTCTTTTGTTTCTCTGTGTGTGATTCTGGTTTCAACCTAAATAGATTCCTTCCTTGTTATCTAGGCTCTCCAGCATAAGTCTGTTCTGTTTCCTTGTGTGGTTTCCCTTGTTAACTTTCACTGTTCAGAGTTGTGGGTTGTTGCCAGCCCAGCTACTTTCCTTGATTACTTTGCTCCTATGCAGCTGAGTGTGCTCTGTCTCTGCCTGCCTTTCCTTTCCCTTCCTGGCTGAGTTCTGGTAAGAACATTGTGTGTTTATCCCTTTGTTTGCTTTAAACCTTTGACTGCAGTGTAAGCTCTGCTTCTTTCTGATGTGTTTTAGAAGCAGCCTTTCCCTTTAGCCTGCTTTAACTCTTTGCCTGCTGTGTATGTCTCCTGATTCTTGTGAGCATTCCTCCTTATCTAATTTGTGTATTTAAAGGCAGCTTTCCCTGTTTGCTTACTTTCCCCTTTGTCTCTAGTGTCTGTTATTTGACTCTGTGACAGCCTTGTGTATTCCTATAAGCAGCTTCCCTTTACCCTTGTGTGTTGTGTGGCCAGCCTTGTGTATTCTTATGGGTGGTTTCCCTTTACCTTTGAGTGCTGTATGGCCAGCCTTGTGTATTCTTGTGAGTGGATTCCCTTGACCCTTGAGTCCTGTATGGCCAGCCTTGTGTATTCTTATGAGTGGCTTCCCTTTACCTTTGAGTGCTGTATGGACAGCCTTGTGTATTCTTGTGAGTGGATTCCCTTGACCCTTGAGTGCTGTGTGGCACAGCCTTGTGTATTCCTGTAGGTGGCTTCCCTTTGCCCTTGAGTGCTGTATGGTACAGCCTAGAGTGTTCCTATGAGTGGCTTCCCTTTTTCTCTTGAGTGCTGTGTGGCACACCCTTGAGTATTCCTTTGAGTGGCTTCCCTCTTCCCTGAGTGCTGTATGGTACAGCTTAGAGTGTTCCTTCATGAGTGGCTTCCCTTATCCTGGAATGCCGTGTGATACAGCTTAGAGTGTTCCTTCATGAGTGGCTTCCCTTATCCTGGAGTGCCGTGTGATACAGCTTAGAGTGTTCCTTCATGAGTGGCTTCCCTTATCCTTGAGTGCCTTGTGGCACAGCCTTGTGTATTCCTATGAGTTGCTTCCCTTATCCTTGAGTGCCATGTGACATAGCCTTGTGTATTCCTATGAGTGGCTTCCTTTTTTTCCCCTGAGTGACTGGTGACACACCCTTGAGTATTCCTTTGAGTGGCTTCCCTCTTCCCTGAGTGCTGTATGGTACAGCTTAGAGTGTTCCTTCATGAGTGGCTTCCCTTTTCCCTAAGTGCTGTATGGTACAGTCTAGAGTGTATTCTTATAGTTGGTTCCCCTTTACCCTTGAGTGCTGCATGGCCGGCCTTGTGTATTTTTATGAGTGGCTTCCCTTTCCCTTGAGTGCTCTGTGACACAGCCTAGTGTATTCCTATGAGTGGCTTCCCTTTTTTCCTTGAATGCCTAGTGGCACACCCTTGATTATTCCTTTGAGTGGCTTCTCTTTTCCATGAGTGCTGTATGGTACAGCTTAGAGTGTTCCCTCATGAGTGGCTTCCCTTATTCTTCTGTATGGCATTGCCATGAGTGTTCCTCTGTGTGGCCTTGTCTTGAGTTTTTCCTGTGCATTTTCTCTGTTTGATTCTGTTTGAGTGGGTGGTTCTTCTGTTTGCTGTGACTACTAGCTCAGCCTTGAGCTACCTCTCTGTGTGATTTTTGTTTGACTTGGTTAGGATTATTCGTTTATAGCTGTGGATCTAGCACAGCCCTGAGTGTCCTCTTTGTTTGGTTCTGTTTGTGCTTGAGTGGATGGTTCTTCGGTTTAGCTGGGACTACTAGCATAGTTTTTTGTGCCTGTGTGTAGGGTCTTTTGACCCCTTATTTGTGGCTCTGTTAAGTGCACTGCTTGAGTAGTACTTGCTCAAGAGATTCCATTCTGTTTCTTTTCCCTTTCCTCTGGTATGATTTGGTTCCAATTTGGCTGTGAAGCCTGTACGCTTGGACTTGTACGAGTGGGTTCCGGATCGGCCATGAGGCCCGCCTGAGTGGTCTATGTCCCTTTTCTGTGGTGCTTGTTGCTTGTCTTGAGTGTGCTCTGTCTATTTGCCATGTCTGGTATTCTGTTTGTATTCAATGACTGGTTCGCCTCTGCTCTGCGCCTCCCCAGAGGACTTGTCTGCTTCAGACTGGCTGTAGCCCAAGGGCTCACCATCCAGGGTTCCGTGACAACAGAGTTCAATGACAAACCTCTAGATTACCCCTGGAGTGACCAGTCTGGCCAGTCACCAATTCTAATGTCTGAAACTCAGGACTGTTTCCAAAGTAAACAAAATTATCCACACGCACATGTATATATGTAGCTGTATGTGGCTTACTGTGTTGTTAATTTGTTTTATGATTCTATTATATTATGTGTGTTACTTTTAAATTGCACAGAATATTCTTTTATGGGCAGACATCTCATAAATTTAAAACAAAGAAATTATATAGATAGAGAATATATCTATCAAAGTCAATATTCAAAACCACTTATGCCATTGGAAATAGGTGCCAGCTACACAGAACTTTAAAATTAGGTAGTGCTCAGATGAATACTTTCCTCCTTATTAACATTATTCAATAACATCATATTTAAACCAAATGATGGATAAATATCATGAATACTACTACTGCTACTTATTTCTAAAGCGCTAGTAGACATATGCAGCGCTGTACACTTGAACATGAAGAGACAGTCCCTGCTCGACAGAGCTTACAATCTAATTAGAACAGACAAACAGGATAAACAAGAGCTATGGGAATATTAAAGTGAGGATGATAAAATAAGGGTTCTGAACAAGTTAGGAGTTAAAAGCAGCATCAAAAAGGTGGGCTTTTAGCTTAGATTTGAAGATGGCCAGAGATGGAGCTTGATATACCAGCTCAGGAAGTCTATTCCAGGCATATGGTGCAGCAAGATAAAAGGAACAGAGTCTAGAGTTAGCAGTGGAGAAGAAGGGTGCAGATAAGAGAAATTTACCCAGTGAACGGAGTTCCCGGGGAGGAATGTAGGGAGAGATGAGAGTGGAGAGGTACTGAGGAGCTGCAGACTGAATGCACTTATAGGTCAATAAGAGGAGTTTGGACTGTATGCGCAAATGGATAGGAAGCCAGTGAAGTGACTTGAGGAGAGGGCTAATATGAGCATAACGACACTGGCGGAATATTAGTCGTGCAGCAGAATTTTGAACAGATTGAAGAGGAGAGAGATGGCTAAGTGGGAGACCTGTGAGAAGCAAGTTGCACTAGTCTAAGCGAGAGGTGATACGAGTGTGGATGAGGGTTCTGGTAGTGTGCTCAGAAAGGAAAGGGCGAATTTTGCTGATATTATAGAGAAAGAAACGACAGGTTTTAGCAGTCTGTTGAATATGTGCAGAGAAGGAGAGGGAGGAGTCGAAGACGACCCCAAGGTTACGAGCTGATGAGACAGGAAGGATGAGAGTGTTATTCACAGAAATAGAGAATGGGGGAGGAGAGGTTGGTTTAGGAGGAAAGATGAGAAGCTCAGTCTTGGTCATATTTAGTTTCAGATAGTGCTGAGACATCCAGACAGCAATGTCAGACAGGCAGGCTGCCACTTTGGCCTGGATTTCGGCTGAGATTTCTGGTGTGGAGAGGTAGATCTGGGAGTCATCAGCGTAAAGATGATACTGAAAACCATGGGATGAGATCAGAGTACCAAGGGAAAAAGTATAGATGGAGAAAAGAAGAGGTCCCAGGCATAGACGGTCGGTAGCCAACTGTTTTGGGGAGGCTAAAGGGGGCGGAGCTTACCTCTGTACTCTCCATGGAAGCGACGTCACGTCGCTGCCACGAAAGTAAAAAAGATAACACGCGCGCGCGGAGGGTGGGAGGGCGGGCGTGCTGGGGGTCACAAAACGGAAGTCCACGATTGGGCTGGGGAGTCTTAGCCTCCCCACGCCTCTTATAGGGGGCGCCTATGGTCCCAGGACAGATCCCTGAGGTACACCAACTGACAGTGGACTAGAGGTTGAGGAGGATCCACTGGAGTATACACTAAAGGTACACTGGGAGAGATAAGAAGAAAACCAGGAAAGAACAGAGCCCTGAAATCCAAGTGAGGACAGCGTATCAAGGAGTAGGCTGTGATCAACAGTGCCAAAAGCAGCAGATAGATCAAGAAGGATGAGGATAGAATAGAGACCTTTGGATCTGGCCAGGAACAGATCATTGAAGACTTTAGCAAGCGCTGTTTCAGTTGAATGAAGGGGGCAAAAGCCAGATTGAAGTGGATCAAGAACAGCTTGAGACGAAAGAAAGTCAAGGCAATGGCGATGAACAGCACGTTCAAGTATCTTGGATAGGAAAGGGAGGAGGGAGATGGGGCGATAGTTGGAAAGACAGGTAGGGTCCAATGAAGGTTTTTTAAGGAGTGGTGTGACTACGGCATGTTTGAAGGCATCAGGAACAGTCGCAGTGGACAGTGAAAGATTGAGGATATGACAGATAAAAGGGATAACAGTAGGAGAGATAGTGTTAAGTAGATGGGTGGGAATAGGATCAGAGGAACAGGTAGTTAGTTTCGAGGAGGAAAGAAGATGTGCAGTTTACTCTTCAGTGATTTCAGAAAAGGAAGAAAAGGAGGCAGGGATTGGAGGGTTGAGAGAATGGACTAAGGGAAGGAGAGGTGGAGGTGACCTGGTTGAGAATTCAAGTATAATCTTGTGAACCTGATCATGACAGATCTCAGCCAGAGTCTGGAGGGAAAGTGAAGGGGGAGATGGAGGTGAAGGCACTTTGAGGAAAGAGTTCAGTGTGGCAAAGAGACGTTGAGGGTTTGAGCCAAGAGAATTTGTCAACTGGATGTAATAGTCCTGTTTGGCAAGTAAAAGAGCAGACTGGAAGGAGGTCAGCAAGAATTTGAAATGTATGAAGTCAGCATGGGCACGGGATTTCAGCCAAAGGCGTTCGGTAGAGCGGGCACAGGAACGTAGGTAGCGGATTCTAGAGGCCAGCCAAGTCTGAGGTTTGGTACGTTTTACAGGACGGGGAACAGGAGGAGTGAGAGTATCCACAGCAGAGGAGAGAATATATCATAGGAAGAGACAGCCTCATTGACAGACTTGGATAACATAGTGGTAGAGAAGAGATTTGAAACATTAGAGGACAGAGTAGAAGGGTCAATAGCCTGAAGATTCCTAAATGTATTGATTAAGATTGGATGAGACTGGGGAGGAGGGTGTTTAAGTGTGAAAGTTATCAGATGATGGTCAGAGAGGGGAAGAGTTGAGGCACAGAAACTGGACAGTGAGCCGTTTGAGGAGAGGATAAGATCAAGACAGTGGCCATTCTGGTGTGTGGGGGCAGTGGAGCACAGTTGAAGTTTGAAAGAGGATGTTAAAGCAAGAAACTGCGAAGCATGAGTCAGAGGGATCATTAACATGAATGTTAAAATCCCCAAGAATGAGGGAAGGAGATGAAGATTCAACAAAGAAGGAAAGCCAAGCATCAAAGTCAGTGAGAAAGGAAGAAAGGGACTTAACAGGGGGTCCATAAATGACTGCTACTCGGAGAGGCAGAGGAGCAAATAGACGGATGGAGTGGACTTCAAAGGAAGAAAAACAGTGAGACTGAGGTAGAAGAAGAGGTTGAAATCTACAAGAGGGTGAAAGTAGTAGCCCGACACCACCTCCGCGGCCAACCGGGCGAGGAGTATGGGAGAAAAGATAACCTCCATGGCATAGGGCTGCGACTGAAGCAGAGTCTTCAGGGTAAAACCAAGTTTCAGTTAGGGCAAGCAGATGGAAAGTACGAGAGATAAAGAGGTCATGGGTGTAGGAAAGCTTGTTACAGACACAGCGGGCATTCCACAGAGCGCAAGGGAAAGGCAGGGAAGGAAGGGGGAGGAGAGGAACAGAAATTAGATTGGAGATATCACTGTGTGACCTGCACAAATAGGATGAGAGCTGAAGTGGAGGACCAGGATTGAGATTAATGTCCCCAGTGGAGAGCAGGAGAAGGAGCAAGAGAGTACGGAGAAGAGTAGGAGAGGTACGACGACAGCGACGAAGGCGAGATGTACTCAGATAGAAAGGAGATGGATGAATGGAAGGAAGGAAATGTTGAAGGTTGAGAGCTGAGAAAAAGGAAGAGGAAAAAAGAGATGGTGAGATGATGAATACAGAGGGTGAACAATGTGTTCCTGCAGTGTACAGTGGTTTCAGATGGAGAAACAAATTAGGAAGGGACAGTACCAAGAAGAAAAAGTGTACTGGAGCCATAAGTAGTAACTGGGAGAAAAATATATGTAAAGAGAAAAATACCCCGCACGCCTGCATCTAGAGCGGAGGCCCTGAGTGGATCGAAGTGGACCTGAGAGTCACCCCGGAGAAGGCTGTAAAGGATATGCAGATGAGCTGCAAGTCCTCCACAGCACCTGAAAGGCAGCCGGTGGTAGAGCTGGGCACCTCTCAGCTGAGGAAAGGCTTACTAGGGGTTAGGCTGAAGCCAGCATTCCTCCCCCTGAGGGTCGCCTGATCATAGCAAAAAAGCACCTGGAAACCCTGGGCACTTTTGACTCATCTAATGCAGACAGCAAGACAGGCTTCCAGCAGTGCAGACTTCTTGTAATCTGAAGTTTTACCTGTAGTGGGAGTGGTAGAGGTAGTGGTGGTAACTGCAGTGGTAGATAAAGTTGAGGTTGGTGCAGTGGTGCTACAGGGAACAACGCTGGACTGGGTGCCATTTTCTTCACATCTAATCTCACTGCAAAATCCTGCATTCTGTTCCTGGAAGATGACCTGACCCACTTGATAGCGTGTTCCATTATAGTCACAGTAACAAGCTGAAAAACAAAAAGGCACAATAAGAACCTATTCTGAAAAACACTGGTTAAAATTGATGATGCTACCAAATTCAGAGCAAAAGTGCTAGCCAGGGTCAAATGTGTCCAGTGCGGCCACACATTGTGCGAGTGAAGCTGGGGCACTAAACTTGAACCCTATCCATTAGTTTCCCTTGCCAGCGCATTGCTAGTGGGTGGGACAGAAGCAATTACAGCTTGTCACGCTCCTGATGCTAGCATATGGAGAGACAATCTCTTAACATAACATTGCCACATCTAAGCTGAAGATGAAGAGCAATGACATCAGTGTAATATTCATTTTTTCATTATCCCCAAATTTTGTGGTGCTATTCCATTTCTAACACTACTATTTTATTAACTTCTAAATCTGTAAACTGAGATGCCCTTTTACAAAGGCGCACAAGCACTACCGCCTGGCTATCATGTGCCCTGGGCAGTAATTCTATTTTTGGCATGTGCCCAAAAAACGCGGTAGAAAATATTTTCTATTTTCTACCACGGAGCCCTTACCCAGCGGTAATCAGCAGTTACCACACACTGCAAGCTTATCACTCGGTTAGTGTGTGACACCTTACTGCTAAATTAATGGGTGGTGTTAAGGTCTCAGGCCAAAAATGGACGTGCGCTGGTTTTTATTTTGCCACTTGTCCGTTTTCCGGCACACTAAAAAAATCCCCCTTTTTTCAGGTGCACTCAGGAAATGGACCAGTGTGCGTCCAAAATATGCACCTACACCAGCACAGGCCACTTTTGGGCATGTCTTAGTAAACAGACCCCTGAATGTTTACAGGATTGATAGCAAACAATGATTTCCATCGCAGTGTACACTCCAACTCAAGTTATTTTCCTTGCTTCTTTCTCCCTGACTCTCTTTAGGTACGTTCATAGCTTTCATCTTTGCCCTGAGCTGTCAGGTACTGGCCTATCAAGCCCATGTACATCTACTACTCTTCATATCTACTGTACTATATGTGCCGATTTTTTTAGGCATGATTTATAGAATTCATCTGATAAAGTTAATTCTATAAGACAGCACCTGGATTTTGGTATGAAGAAAGGGCTTATTTGAACCCTATTCTATGAAGAAAAGTAGGCACTTACGTTTCTTTATAAAATACTACAGTAAGTGGCCAAAAACAAGCCTATATTCAAAGTGTGAACACTTACGGGTGTCATAATGATGCATCTAGATTATAAGATGTTATTATTTACTTGAGCAAGTATGTATCCTCTGTATGCTCTATCCAAACTCAAACCATGTGAACCCCCACCTACAAGTGTGAACTTACAGAATAGCGTTCAGCTGGAAAAAGTCCATTTATTGACATATCAGCATTTGTGTGCATTCTTGCCAACTAAAACTAAGTGGTTCCTCATATAACTACCTTCTATATACTGTAGACATCAATTATGTGCTATTGGCAAATTATACGTTTTACATAAGCTGTACATTAAATAAAATTAGTAATATACAACAATGGAAAATCCTGGAGAGGGGCCATTCCTATATATAGGAATAGAATAAATATGGATCATTCATACATTTCTGACCATTATTTCTAAAATCTTATGCTTGGGTTCTCCTCCATATCTAACCAATCTTATTACTCTCTACTGTCCTGCAAGTGAGCTTTGTTCCGCATTTGACTCCCGTCTGTTTGTACCATCTGTTCACTGTGCCCGCCTTAGCTCCACATGTGCTTCTGCATTCTTCTGTTTGGCCCCTTTCCTCTGGAATTCTTTACCCCCTCCTTTGAAGACTGAGCTCTCGTTCTCTCATTTTCGCTGTCTTCTTAAAGCCCATTTGTTTTCTCAGGCATTTCCTTAACCCTTAATTTCTTTTTTCCTCAACTAAAGATCCAGCAAATGGCACTGGTTTCACAGGTGGGCTTGTAGATAGAGACTAACATGCATCGCTTGGATCATTCAAACCTATGCATATTGTTTTATGCCAAAATATTAACTGCAGATACAGCAGACATTGGGCAATAATAAAGCAAACTTAGAGTTACAGTTTTACTTTGATTATTGTACAAGTTCTGCAGGTACATAGTACCCATAGATTTTGCACCTAGAGATTCAGGATGATATATGCCACAAGATGTATTATGAATAGTTGGACTTACCGGATACATTGTAGGAACAGTTAACCTTTCCTTCAAAGGTACAGATGCTAACAATAGAAATGATTGAGAACTTATTAATTGCAATTTCTTAAAAGTAGACATTTATATTTATTTGCATATGTATTAATGACATCACATTTTATGAACCGTTCATCTGTCTTTCATTCTCTTTGCTAAGACAAGATAGCATTTGAATTATGAGCTAAAGAAGGCAAGTTGGCGTTTTCAGCAAAGCTCTCAAATCTAAGGTTAGAAATTGCAGTCTAATCCTGCTAAATAATCCAATGCACTATCCTTTGCTAATTAAACCCTAGGTAATAATCGATGTTAATATGTTATGGAACATTTATTTATTAATTTATTTAAAACATTTATAACCCACACAATCCGTAGAGCACTTGCCAGTTTACAGTAAGTACATTCACAGTGATGAAATGACAAATCATAACAAAAACATAACCATCACTTACATACTATACCAAGGATTCCACACACAGTAAGCAAACTAATATCAACTACACATTACTCACTATCCAGCTTATAATCGAAAGTAATCGCCGGCTATTTCCCGACACAAATCGGGATATGGCCGGCGATTTCGCAAAAGCGGCGAAAAGCATATATTCGAAAGCTACATTTGTGATAGCTTCGCCGCTTTCCCTTCGCCTCGCCGGTGAAAGTTCAAAGGGGCGTGTTGGCGGCGAAGTGAAGGCGGGACATGGGCAGGCTTGGGCGTGGCTACCAGATGGCCAGCTTTCGCGGATAATGGTAAAATAAAACCCGGCGATAAGCAGTATTTCGCCGGGTTTACTTGGTCCTTTTATTTTCACGACCAAGCCTCAAAAAAGTGCCCCAACTGACCAGATGACCACCAGAGGGAATGGGGGATAACCTCCCCTTACTCCCCCAGTGGTCGCCAACCCCTCCCACACTAAAATTATTAAAATATAAACCTTTTTTGCCAGCCTGTATGCCAGCCTCAAATGTCATACCCAGCACCCAGACAGCAGTATGCAGGTCCCTGGAACAGTTGTTGTTGGTTGCAGTGGACTGCAGAAAGGCAGAGCCAGGCCCATCCCCCCCCCTACCTGTTCCACTTGTGGTGGGTAATGTTGAGCCCTCCCAAACCCCCCAAAACCCACTGTACCCACATGTAGGTGCCCCCCTTCAGCCCTTAGGGCTAGGGTAATGGTGCACACTTGTGGGCAGTGGGTTTTGGGGGGGATTTGGGGGACTCAGCACACAAGGGAAGGGTGCTATGCACCTGGAAGCTAATTTGGTTGTTTATAAAAGATGTTTGAAGTGCCCCCTAGGGTGCCCGGTTGGTGTCCTGGCATGTGAGGGGGACCATTGCACTACAAATGCTGGCTCCTCCCACGGCCAAATGCCTTGGATTTCACCGGGTTTGAGATCGCCGGCAGATTTTTCCATTATTGCGGAAAAACAAAAGTGGCGATCTCAAACCCGGCGAAATCCAAGGCATTTCGCCGGCCCACACCATATTATCGAAAAAAAAGATGGCAGGCCATCTTTTTTGAAAATACGGTTCTGGCCAGCTGTTGCGCCGCCGCCAAAATAGATCGCCGGCGACCTATTTCGCCGGCGACGTTCGATTATTCCCCTCTATTTTACCAAAGCAGATATGACTCCTACCTAAACAGAGGCTTACTGGTCGCCAAATGCTTCTAAGAATAACAATGTTTTAAGCTCCCTCCTAAAGTAATCTAAGGCCTTCAAAGACCTGATGTACATAGGCAACTCGTTCCACAATTTTGGCCCCTCAACTTTAAAAGAAGACCTGAAATATTCATCTAGGTTAATAACCTGAAAAGATTGCACTTCCAAAAGGTTAGCGTTAGATCTCATATCTCTTGCAGGTTGGTATGCTCTTAAGGAAGTGGATAGAACAGGAGAAATCAGATGATTTCACACATTGAAAACTAACAATAAAACCTTAAAAGCAATCCTCTGTTTGAAAGGGAGCCAATGTAATGTTTTTAAAATAGGAGTACCAATCTCAATGGTTTCTTCTCAATATATTTTTTCTGGAACCTCTACAATTTCCCTCTATACCACACTCAGTGTCCAGACTCAAAACTTAAAATACTATAGTATCTTCACTTATTCCAAGAGTGTTTTATCTACTTCGTAGTGACATCAGTTGTGCTCATTGCCAACAATGTTTTTATGGCAATGGATCAAGCACATACTTCTTCATTGGCTCACATTTAATGCCACTTTTAATTGTTTTATTTTCCAAATAACTCAGTTCCTCAGGTCCAAAGTCCACCACCCTAACCACTAGGCCACTCCTATATATATAGGAGGAACTGAGTTCGATTCCCACTTCAGCCACAGGCAGCTCCTTGTGACTCTGGGCAAGTCACTTAACCCTCCATTGCCCCATGTAAGCCACATTGAGCCTGCCATGAGTGGGAAAGCACAGGGTACAAATGTAACAAAAAAATATATATATATATTACTTCAAATACTCATCTTTTATGAGCTGCGTCAGGTCAGGGGATTGCTGTTAACATATATATAGAGTGGAGGAGTGGCCTAGTGGTTAAGGTGGTGGACTTTGGTCCTGAGGAACTGAGTTCAATTCCCACTTCAGGCACAGGCAGCTCCTTGTGACTCTGGGCAAGTCACTTAACTCTCCATTGCCCCAGGTACAAATAAGTACCTGTATATAATATGTAAGCTGCATTGAGCCTGCCATGAGTGGGAAAGTGCAGGGTACAAATGTAACAAAACAAAAAAAAAAATATATATATATAAAATAAGTTATTTGGAATATAAAACAATTAAAAGTGGCATTAAAAGTGAGCCAATGAAGAAGTATGTGCTTGATCCATTGCCATAAAAACATTGTTGGCAATGAGCACAACTGATGTCACTACGAAGTAGATAAAACACTCTTGGAATAAGTGAAGATACTATAGTGTTTTGAGTCTGGGAACTGGGTGTGGTATAGAGTTGCCCCATGTAAGCCGCATTGAGCCTGCCATGAGTGGGAAAATGCAGGGTACAAATGTAACAAAAAAAAATAGGAGTGACATGCATATACTGGGAATAGCCATAAAGGACTCTGGCTGCAGTGTTTTGAGCAACCTGCAAGGCTTTTAAAATATTCCCATACCAATAAAATGTGGTTAGTTCTAATTCCCTGACCCTTGTAATGCAAACCAAAGGCAGGGGTCAATATTTCCATAGTGAAGTGAATTCCTGCAGTATAAAGGCAACAGAAAGGTGAAAGCTGCATAGACAGCAGGCGAGAATAATTTACTTGTTCCTATTTTGGAGGGGTTGTAAAAATACATTTCTCGTTTCTTTCATAAACACTCTGCACTCTCAAATAGTTATCTTAGCCTCATCTTGTTAGAACAAGAGTTCTCAAACTCAGTCCTCAGGATGCACATAACCAGTCAGGTTTTCAGGATATCCATGAAGAATATGCTTCAGATAGATTTGACTGAAATGGGGATAGTACATATAAATTTATTTCATGCATATTCATTGTGTCTCGAGGATTGAGTTGAAAACCACTGCTTTAGAATGATTTGTTAGACTCTGGTTATATTGGAAAAGAATTGTTTGACCAGGAAAACCAGATTAAATCACATGCTTTATTCTAAAATTACTCTCAGAAGTACAGGTAAGAAAATTAACTTGCCTAAGATCATGCAGAGGGTCAGTGGCATCTTGACCTTTAGCCCTAGGACTTCTAAGGGAGTCAAAACCCAATCACTAAGGGGCCCTTTTATAAGCCTAACATGGGCTTACTGCATGCTATCCTGGAACTACTGCCGGCCCAACGTGGCCACCGACGGTAGTTCCAGCTCTAGTGTGCGCTACTTCCATCTTGCCGTAAAATTTTTTTATAGTACGGTACTAACCTGGCAGTAATTGGGCATCCTGGGAGCCCTTACTGTCACCTCAATGGGTGGTGGTAAGTGCTCCCCGCTGCATGGTCACGCGGTAAGAGTTATCTTATCGCATGGCCATTTTTTGGGAGGCATTTTTACACGTTGCGGTAAAAAGGGCCCTGGCGCAGGGAAAAATGACCCCTGTCGCTACCACAGAGCCCTTTTTCCCATAGCTTATTAAAAGGACCCCTAAGTCACTCCTACCGTGAGTTGCACTTTCAGTCTAGTTTAGATCACCTTCATGTGCTATGAGTGTAGCCAACGTGCACATCTACATGCAGATTTTATTACAATTACTGGCATGCATTACTTGTTCACATGGAGCTCATTTACATGATCAGTGTGCAGTAAGTGTGTACTTGTGCACACACAACCCTTTTCATACTACCAGCATGCTCTAAGTTTGTACTAAGGATGTCCTCAGGCAAAATAATTCCAGTTCGTTTTTGGAGTTCCCAATTTTGGGGCTCTTTTTAGTCCGTTTCATACATTTGTTTTAGTCAAAAATGTTGAACAAGCATCAAAACTTTTTAACATTCATAAATCAATTGTCTGTGTGCCGATTCATAGTTTGATATCTGTTAAATTGATTACATGTGCCCAGGATTTTTTCAGGCACACTAAGGAACTGAATGCCTGCAGCTAACGAATGCAGATCCCTAGTGTGTACCAAACCTAATCCAATTTAAACTATCAACATGAAGTAGCTATGTACCTGTGCACAAACATCTCAGTGAGAAAAGCCTGCGGGAGGGTAATTTTAGAACAGGCCGTGAAGACACCGAGGTACACACGTCACACCTATATGCTCATAAACTTTTATAAAATTACCCCATCAGAAAGTAAGTGCACACATGTATACCTGCTTTTAAGCCTAAGGCTGTGCATACAAGTAAGTAATTTATAATATAGACATATGTGACCATCACTGGGAAAAGGTGACTAAAGTTGCTAGAAACAAAAAATAAGGTTTTGATGAAATCTATTACAGTAATCGATTTATAATACAACAGTCCAAATCCCATCCCAAAGTTACAGAAGTTCAAACATGTAATTTTTACAGGCTGTTTATGGACCATGACATGGTAAATCGGTCAATCTCAACATTTTGCACCTGAGACTTTAGTCACCTTTTCCCAGAGATCATCACAGATATCTCATAATTCCATTCCAACTTCACCCAACCGTCACCCCCGAGAATACCTATGTATACACTGTATAAAAGCATACACTAGGCATCAGCAGTGCAGGGAATTTTGTAAATCCTGTACATTCTTTGGTATTTGTTTTCCAGCTAATTAGGGAGGTTTAGGGACCAAAATAAATCAGTATTAATCAGTGTTTTTTCACCACAGGTACTATTGCTGAGCACCTTCCCTGGTGGAATAAAGTATGCAGGGGTATGTCACTTAGGAGCTGTTAGCTCAGAAAAAAAAACACAAAAACTGAGTAGAGAATACAAGACAAGTCACAGAAAGTGGAAGCAGGGGAAGTGGTGTTTTCGTAGTGTTTACCCAATAAACATTTATTTCAATTTGTTTTACAAAGGGGGTGATTTATCACTATTTATCCATTAAAACCTAAAATCATAAGCCCTAGTTATGAAATTGACTTCTAAATGGATGCAGTAAGCACATACCTGTTCTCATACATCTTCTTTACAGTGCCAGTATGCTCAGTGGTGTGCTGAAGCGGGTTCTCACAGGCTCACCAGAGCCGCTTGTTAAGTTTTTAAGAATCTTAGGAACCAATTGTTAAAGTAGCCCCCCCCCCCCCCCCCCCAATGGCTACTTTAACAACTGGCTCCCAAAATGTAGGCTTGGGCCCCCTCCTGAATTCTCTTTTACTTTGCTGGCGGGGATGCTGAGCCCTGCCAGCCAAGTAAATAGACTGCTGCTGCTCCCCGATCCTTGTGCAGGCTGGGACTTCTCCTGCATGTGAGAGAAGTCCCAGCATGCTGCTCAGAGCAGTAAACAAGCAGCGGGGAGTGGTGGCAGTCCATTTATTGGCTGGTGGGGCTCAGCATCCCTGCCAGCAAAGGTATGCCTAGTGTACCCGCACGAGGGGGAGGGGAGAGAGAGGCATGCTTTGGCCTCTCCAGTCCACCCCTGTCTCCTCCCTAATTACAGGGCTGGCTATGCCCAGAGAGAGAGCCTGTTGTTAAAAATTTACCAGCTGTAATGAGTTTGTCTTGTTGGGCAGACTGAATGGACCGTATTGGTCTTTATCTGCTGTCATACACTATGTTACTATGTGGAAGTAGGCAGTAAGCTGCCTGAGTTAATGTACCAGCAGATCCTATGCACAGTTGGCATTTGGGAAGTGTACATACCATGTCGTGCAGTTCTCTTCAGTAGGAATAAACTCATTCTCTGTGTAGTGGGTACCATTTATATAACAGCCACATTGCTCTTCAGTCACACACTTTCTTTTCTCTTCATCAAAGATGGGTCTGTCAGGAGGACATCTGGGGTAGCAGCCTATCCAGCATGGATCAAACAGGACACATTGCATTAAGATATGTTCATTGTTGCTATTATGTACTTGTAACAACTACAGAACACATGTTATGAGAGAATTTTGCTTGTTGGTTGATGAAAAAAATGCTATTCTATAAGCTGCACTTAAAGTTAGGCACGGTTTAAAGAATAAAGCTTATGCCCAGGAGTCACACCTAACTTTAGGCACAGCTATTTGCACCAACTAAAATGTGATGCGAATGCACATGCCTGAATTAGGTGTGTATCCCCGTTATTCTATAATAACGCGTGTTAATTTTAGGAATGCCCTTGTTCCACCCATGGCCCTCCCATTTCTGCACCCTCTTTTTCAACTCACGCGTCAAATTTAGGTGCAGATCCCATGCTTGAACTTATACATATAAATGCCAATTAAATCTAATTAGTGCCAATAATTGCTTGTTAAAAAGCCAATTATTGGTGTTAATTAGCTTGTTTTTCAATTAAATTGCACGTACAAATTGGGCATCTGCTCAAATTTGCATGCACAATTCTTAGTGACTTTTATAAAATTAGGGGGTTAATGCTGGGTTTATGCAAACATTATAAACTGCTGAATGCTCAAAGGGCTCACACGCCAGTGTTAATTTGCATGCTAAAAATGGCTGCAAATCACATTAAAATGTATTAAAATGGATGCTAATGAGGTCAGTAAGTATTTCTTCCCAATGCACAAATGAAAGTGCTGCTATGCACATAAGGAAATGATGGTCCATAATGCCAAAAACTTACCACCACGTCAAGGGCAGCATAGAAGGTTTTCAAGAGAAGATTTCTTGTCAATTTTTTGCATTGAACTATGGGTTTTGTCTTCTTTTGTAAGCAGAAAGAAACCCATTCATCTTTAAGCAAGTCTGAGCAAAACTGAAAGCGCACATTGGCACTTGTTTTTCTGCATTTAAATGTGAGCCTTTCAAAAATTTTAAATTCAAACAATTTTTGAAAGTCTCATATTTAAAAGCACAGACAAACAGCGCCAATGTGTGCTTGCACTTCCTGTTTTGTCTGGACATGTGCACAAGAGCCACGTTTGCCACAAAATCCTTGTGCATATGTGCCAGACGCGTTCCTCCTCTTGCTTTTGATTTGTTAGCATGAATTAACCACACATATTATTTGCATATAATTTCCTTTGACCATTGCTTAGCTATTTTTCTGCACTGTTGTTGTGCTACAGGGTTTTACATTGTGGGCTTTAGTGCCTAGCTTTGAGCATCAGCCACTTGAAGGATTAATGTGTCTGTTTACCAATGTGTCCTGAAACTGTGTTATTGTACAGTTTTTATATTGCAAGAAAAATTCTGAAGGATTTACTAAACCATGATGCCCTAATACTGCATTTTTGTCAATGTTGTGATTTTTTTCTTCTGTTGCTGTGGTCAGGAAATTCACATTTTCCTGGTTGCAGCAAGGTATAGTAACTAGAACCACCATTTTTTTTTAATAGGCTGGCCCAGGAAACCCCTTCATTCCATCTGCACCTCTTTCCTGCCCTTTGAAAAATAAAATTGGATATTCCCTGCAGCTCTCCTTCTCCATTCAGAAGCTTGGCCCCTTGTGGGCCAAAGCACCCCCCCCCCCCAAGTGATTCCCCAAGCAAACTTGAAATCCCATAAGAGCATCAGTAATCCCAAATTCCTTCTTCCCGAGCAGTATCATTTTACAAAATGGTGCCATTGGACACTAGATGCTGCTTTTGCTCTGCACATGCAGGGTGGGCATTCAACTCTAAGGGGTCCTTTTACTAAACTGCAGGAAAAGGGACCTTACGGTAGCAGCAGGGGCCATTTTTTCTGCATGCCAGGGCCCTTTTTACCGCAGTGGGTAAAAAGCCCCCCCCCCCCCCCCCCCAAATGGCCAGGCGGTAAGATAACTCTTACTGCATGGCCATACGGCGGGAAGCACTTACTGCCACCCACTGAGGTGGTGGTAAGGGCTCCTGCGGTAACCCAACAGTAACCAGGCAGTGAACAGCAATGCCCAGTTACCACCGGGTTAGTGATATGCTAGAAAAAAACACTTTAAAAAACATCAAATTCCCCGGCTGAATATTGACCCAAAGCTTTTCATCACTTTTTTTTTTGGCATAACTTTCTACGAGTTCATTTCAATCAGTACAAAACAATAACACAAGAGCAAAGAAACAAAACAAAACGGGAAAGTAGGACCAAGGATTAAGATGTAAAATGAGAAAGCTTAGTAGGAGGAAAATAAGGGGCAAAGAATAACTTTTCTTTAATGAACAGAAAGTTTTTGAAAGCTATTGAGTTTTAGATGCTTTGTTCTATCAGCAAGCATGTTTCGAGAGTTCTAGAAGTCTGGGGTGATGCTTGTCTGATGTGGTTCAGAAGAACGAGAGCTGGTTCTCCTTTGTACCCTCTTCGTGCTAAGTAGTGGAATGTCAAGAGCATAAGGATCTCACCTTCCAGGTGGGTGACTGTCACGTTACTATAGATGTTATTGATGGAGCGACAAGTTAAGATGCTATGGTTTCCACATGGCTCATAGTGCCAATCACACTCATCTGGTGGGTTGTAATAGTCACAGAAAATTGCTAAAGAAAGAGAGATTATGACATGAGATAAATTCATTCATAAGCAGAGAAAACATCATTGCTTCCTTCCTCTTAACTGGCAGCCAAAACAGTGTCCCAGTGTTTAGCTTAATCAAGGTAGATGCTGCCATATTTTCTACCAGTATATGGAGCCTGGATATCTGACCCCAGATGATGCGTGGTGCTATCCCAAACTTGCGATGCAGTATAAACAGCAGTGAGTTGGTAGAAAGCATAAACAAATCATTATCAAAATTAGTGGGCCAGATGGCCTGGCAAATGTATGAGGATCTGAAATGAGTACAGATAGGAGAAACAGGTGGATTTTTTTTCATGATGCTGCCAGCTCTTACTGAATTTAATATAATGGTTTCAATTTGCTTTATGTGTAGTATTCTCTGTAAATAAACTATCATGTGTAATAAAACCATTCAAAGTGCAATATCTTTTCAGGACACCCATCTAGACCTTCCCTGTAAAGGCTTAGGAGGCAATTTTACAACTGGGAGCCACAATTTGGGCATTAATGATGAGGTTAATGTTTTTCTTCTCTGGTATATATGACCTTCAACATGATCTCAGTATTTCTGTTGCTTCTATGGACTATCTCATGTTCTCCCAGAACACATATTAAAAATATATTCTCTGTATTACCTACACTAGAGAAATCTATTTTTATCAGCAGCTTTTTTTCCCTAAATAATTTCTATGCTAGTGAAATGATGTGTGCTTAGTCTATCAATACAGCAATCCTAGGGGCCCTTTTACTAAGACATGTAAGCATCTACGTGCACCAAAATGGACAGTTACTGCATGCCTCTTGCAGTAATTCCATTTTTGGTGCACAGCCAAAAAATAATTTTTATTTTCAGCTGTGTGTATCGCTGCACACCAAGTTGCATTTGCCGCGCGTAGGTCATTACTGCCCGGTTACCGCGTGAGACTTTACCGCAAGGTCAATGGCTGGTGGTAAGCTCACAGACCCAAAATGGATGCATGATAATTTTGATTTTGCAGTACATCCATTTGTGGCAAAAATATTTAAAAAGGCCTTTTTTACAGGCGTGCTGAAAACTGGATCGGTGCATGCCCAAAACCCGCGCCTACACTACCACAAGTCATTTTTCAGCGTACCTTAGTATATGGACCCCCCAATTTGCTAAATTATATTGTACCATTTTGGTATTTGCTATATCTATCAACTCTCTTCAGGTTTGCTGTAGTAAAAGTTTCTTTCTTATCAAGGGATTTTTCTGCAGCTCTGTTGCAGTGAGTAATCTATTGTGCACTGTAAATTTATTTTTCCATCCATACAAAGAAGGTAATTTTATAAGAGGATATATACCCACTCTGGGATATTTTAGTCATTCATACACAGATATGGCCATATTTTGAAATGACTTCCTTCCACTGATTAGAATGGAAACTTCTTTTGTTAAATTGAAGTCAATACTGAAAACCCTTTTTTTTTCAGTTGGCATTCGGGTCTTCAGATGCGTTTGTGGTTCCTTCCCCCCCCCCCCCCCCCCCAACCTGTGCTCATGGTGGCGGGACCACCAGCAGCTACTCTAGCTTCCCTGTGTATGAATGATTAATGTCTTTTTAAAAATAGAGTTCTTTTCTATTTATATTTTACATTTATTTGGTATTTTATTGTGAACCACTGAAATCATTTGGTTATGTAAAGGCGGTATATCAAATTTTCGATAAACTAGTAACATACATACATAAATGACCTCTTATAAAGAACTACTGGCACAAAAGTATGCACTTTGAAATGATGGTGTAAACTTTGCTGGTGGCTGTGCACAGGGGGTGGAGTTACAGAAGAGCACACTAGTGCCCATACTTGACAAATATTGGCACAGATGTTTATACCAGCCATAGGAGAGTTGTAAACGTTTCACACCTGCCACAGGCTGCTTTATAGAATAGGCTTCAAATGGGTGCCTTAAATGTCACTTTAACTAGGTGCTCCCTTGTAAAATTGCCCAACATGTGGGCAAAAAACTCTTTTCTGAATAATTTCTCTTTGCCTAAAGTAATTGACCCCCCTGCTAGACTCTTCCAATACATCACAAGTCTGCTCTCTCTAGCCTCCTCATTCAGTTATCACCAGCTCTCGGATTCATGTAATTACTTCCTCAAACTGAATATCCCTGTTACAATCAATATCTACTGTATAATTAAAGCATTACTATGCATTATACATGTAATGTTGTTCATCTTGAGTGGGAAAATGCAAATAAGTGTTCTCGTACATCATGCATGTGTCTTGTGCAAGGTGACTTTACAAGAAATTGTGCCATGCAAAGATCTGAAAGGCACTGCACTTACGACATATATCAGGTGTCCTCCAGTACACACAGGCCTCAGCTTTGGTGCATTCCTGGGCATACGCAGCCACTGCAGTACAGAAACACTCACAGTCTCCACCGCTGTCACAGGAGCAGGCATCGTGCACACAGGCTTCATAAAATGGATTTGGATCTACCTATTAAATGGGACAAATGTATACACTATATTCTGGACTTTCTTAGGAGGTACTAGACATAAAGACCAAAGAAATAGTTTTGTTGTTTATAATTCTTGGATTAAAACAGTGCATTTTATTTAAATTGCATTCCACTAGTGTTTGCATTAAGTGATACAGATGCAGCCACCTGTGTGGTGGATGACTTAACTGTGATTTATATCACATAATCTAAATAAGACCTGAAATAGAAAGTTGATAGAAGGGGAGAAGGAGGAGTGCTACATGCAGTGGTAAGAGAGGCTTGAAGGCACATGCCCAAAGAGGTATGTCCAAAGGGGAATGCCCCTTTGGAAGCATTCCAATGTTTTACTGGTACAACGCTGGAACCATACTGAAGCTGTGCTGAAATTCCAGCAGTGGTGTTAGTTATCATTGCTGGTGAAGGATTAACTCAAGTTATTATTCTGTAATATGGTAAAGTGTAAGAGTAAATCGAGGCGCTCTCTCTCTCTCTCTCTCTCTCTCTCTCTCTCAAGTACTGTGGGGCCTGTTGATAAACATATGTGAATAGTCAAGCCTGGGGATAAATCAGTCCGGAGTTATTAATTTTTTTTTCTGAGGGGTCTCTCTTAGTTCGGGCAGCAGCGAGCAGCTAGATTCAAATCAAAATAGGTCCTCACATTCACACAAACTGAAGGAAATAATAGGAGGTATTTCTACCAGCAGGGAGAGTGGATAGTTTTCAAATAGTCTATTTGCTCAGGTTATTCTGGGAGGGGTGGTTTGGGAGTGATCATAATTGTTGCTGGTGAAGAGGCCTAAAAGATAATTGGAGAGAGTACAAGGCACAAAGTTTGTGTAGGTATCTAATATCCCTTGCACTGGTCCTGATTAGATACTATGGGGTTGATATTCAGCTGGTGGCGCTCAGCGTTTTACTAACCACTGTTGGCGTTATGACCAGAAATTAAAAACCAGACCACGTCCAGGATCTGGAACTGAATTTCTGGGTTTTCAGCAGAGGCGTAGCTAGATGGGGTGCCAGGGGAGTGACCACTCCCCCAAATGGACTTTGGACAGCACTGGCGCCTATTTTTCAGGCGGTCCATCGCACCTATGCAGTGTGTGCATCTCCACTCCCACTGGCATCACAACCTGGCAAAGCTTTTGGTTTGTGGAGCCAGCTAATGCATAGCCAGTTAAGTGCGATATTCAGTATTTAACCGGCTATGGGGCACCGCATAAAGGTAAGACCAACTTTTATTCGGTCCTATTTATGTGGTTGCTTTAGCCGGTTAAATGCTGAATATTAGCACTTAACCAGTCAAGTGCTGACTCCACCCCCCGGAACACCCTCCGTCGGTTTTGACATAGGCCCTACCTGGACTTTTTCAGCGGCACTAACCAGTTAAGTACCACTGAAAATAACGGGTTAGCACCAAACAAGCAATTTAACTAGCCAGGAGCCATTTCTGCCTGGTTAAATCGCTTTGAATATCAACCTGTATAGAAGTAGCAGGTTTGCGGTATTTCTTTTCTTTCCGCACAGCAGCCGCACTTGGATCACTTCTCTGAGTCTGCTGTAGGTAAGACTTCCCCCTTCACTGGTAGGACAGTGTCAGACACTCCCAGAGCAGTAACTCGGTTGCAGTCTCACTACCTTCTCAGATTTACCTACCTTCTCAGACACTTGTACCCAAGGGGAAGAGGAGTCCCCTCTTTGAGGGCATTTCTATAATTTGCCACATCCAGATAGGTGTACCAATGCCATGTGTTGAGTGTCAATTCTATAATGGCATCAGTGTGGTAAGAATCTATTACAGAATAATAATGTAAATCCAAATTGGAGTATGCAAGTTTAGGCATGACCATTTATACCAGTTGAATGGCAGGTATGAATGGGTGCACCTAAATGCACCATGTGATGTGTGTAACTTCTACCTAGTATTCTATGTTACACACATAAGTTGGAGACATGCCCATGATCTGCCCACTTGAACACCCCCTTTACAGTCAAACAGTAAGGCACTTATGTGCTCTGTTATAGAGTAACGGGTAATGGACTTGCGTGTGCATGGGCTCATTTTCTCAGCACTTACTTGTGTAAGGTGCTTGGAACTATGGGTGCCGAGTTATAGAACTGCCCTTTTTATTGTCCAGCTTAAAAATATGTTGACTTTCACCAACTTATAATGACCCAATTGTTTTCACCGTGAACCTTTTGATTGCTCATCATCACTTTCCCCATGCTAGTATCTGCAAACACAGACTCTGTAGGGCTTAACATTTGTTTACTATCTCCCAGTGTTCTCCTGTTTTATCTAGAAAGTTTTATCTAGGAAACTGTTTCATTCATATGCTGCCAACTGGTAACCTTTCAGTGGTACCACTAGAACTTTCCAGGGATGCCTCATCTGCTGGTGCAGTTTCTTCTGGAAGTGTCCTAGGATCTTCAGTATGAGGGCTCACAGGACTATCATTGTTTCTTGTGTGGGGTCATCCATTCAAACAGATTTTTTAATACCCTCTATTCCTGTGCTGTTTTTCTACCCTGGCCTATATTTCTTGGGTGCTAGTCCCCGTGGGATTCTTATAACATGAAGGCTCTAACTGGTCTACTTATGCACCAATTGAGCATCACCACGTTTCACATCATTACATTTTCTCCCATCTTGGTTTCTGACTTCAATTTCAATGCTTTCTCATCCTTGTCATCTTGGTTTGAGTCATCACCACTGTGAGACAGGACTGGGATGGAAGTGTAAAAGTCAACACAGAGTTCCTACCTTATGATAACCTACAGTAAGAATGACAGAACTGAAGAGTGCCTTTGTTTGTTCTACCCGGCAGTGCTAGTGCTTTACCAACCTTGCTGTGGCAAATCTTGAACACCTCACTCTTGATAAGACTGCATTGTTTCTCAGCCCAGGCCTTTCTGTGTGGCTTCAGTTCACAGGGTAGGATTTCACGATCCACTTGTGGGCAGGTGGCAGTAGCTTTCCAGCTGTTTCCAAACTCCAGTGGGTTGGTTACCAGGAGTTGATGCCTGGTGGTAAAGTCATTGTTGGATATGCCATCAAAGTTGCCGCACAGGCCACAGACTTTACCCTACAAAAGAAGAAGAAACAGATGCTGAAGGGGGAATACATAGTATGTTTTTATTTCTTTATGAGAAACCCATCTAGAGTGCCAACTGGACTTCCTTATTACTAGGAATACAGAGGACAATATTGAGCAGATGCTGAGTGCATAAAGACAATGGATAATTTATCTGCACATCACTCTTCCCTCTAAGCTAAGTAGGAGTCCTCCACCTACAGTCCTGCCAGTGTGGGGGGGTGATGTTTCACTATCACATTTTCAATAGTGAGGGACAGGCAAGCTCTGCAGGATTCCAGGGGACCTGCCTGTCTATAGTGATTGAAAACACAATATTGAAGCCCCCCCCCCCCCCCCCCACTGGAAGCAATGCAGTTGGAGGATTCCCGCTCATCTTAGAGGGAACAGTGCTGCACACCTTTATGTGTATATTCAGTGACACTGTCCATATAAGTCTGTCAGTAGTATCTGCTAACTGTACCTGGATCACATTGTGTGACCGTCGTAGTATCAATGCATCATGATTTAACACAAACAGCAGTCACAATCCTCTATGAAAATAATATTTTCCATTTAACTCAAATTAAAGAGCAGTATCGCTCAATGCTCATCACTATCTAGGCCTAAATTAGGAGTTGGCATCACTGTGCAGTGATCTGCATGTCTCTTTTTGAAAACATTGCGTAAGCCTTATGTTTTCATTCAATATCATCCTGAGTGATCTCTAGTATATTCACTGTTGGATTCCTCTGTGATCCCATACAGTTTGCAGGCTGAGGTACAGCTGTTTTAAGCTATCAGCAATGCTCTTTTGCTCAGAATAATCAAAGCAAAACAGAAGAACAAACTCCGCACTCCAAAAGCAGACACAGCACAGTGGAGACGACAAGTTAATAATGCATTAAAGTCTTTTAATAAATATTTTCAAAGAACAACGCCGACTCGACACAGGCCGTTGACTTGTCGTCATCTCCACTGTGCTGTGTCTGCTTTCCTATTAATAATGTCATGTTATTCCTCCCACCACTTTCACTAGCCTTTGAACAATGCTTAAGCATCATTCTCTATTACTGGAGAAGATGTGAATTGGGAAGCTCACACATGTACACAGGACAGGTCAATAACTGATTAATATTTAACATTTTAAGCTTCTTTTTCATACTGACAACAACTTAAGCAGCCAGTGAGTTGTTCCAATAATTAGATTGTCTGGAACATCTCATCTCTTATTCCCTCACAGGGTGTTCTTGTATATTAGATGGACCTTAAGGTGTTCTAAGTGTAAGACTGAAGTCTGCTTCTATTTTTCAATTTAATCGTAAAAGTACACATTTATAAAGAATCTACACAGGCAATTCCTAGGTTTTGTAAGAAAAACTAATACAATATATAATATAAGTAACATCTCTAGACAGTATTATAAGATCAGCTTTACCACCCAGCCTTACAAAGCACCCGCACATCATCTGTGAGGGTTCAGCAAATAGTTTCCCAGAGTTTAACAGAATCATTATAGAAACCTCAGACCAATCAGAATCCGGCTTTCTGTAGCATATGAGTCATTCTGGAACACTATTGCTTAACCTAATTATTACAATGCACATTTGACATTTAACCAAAAGTACCGAAGTTTATATTTAATGTTATACTATACAACATTAATTCCCAGCCTTTTTGTACATCATGGTATACCTGATACAGGGGTCACTTTGTTATGGTATACCAATCACCTTTCTCTTCTTCTCTTCCCCTCTCCCCCCAAACCCTCCTCCTCTTTACTGCCAGCAGCATTACCATCCCTTCCTTCCCCTCCAAGTTCTGGCATTGCCACCATACCTTCCCTCTCTTTCCACCTCTCTGTCATCGGCCCATCCTCCCTCCCTCCTACCCCTGAATGTCCACCAGTCAGCAAGAAGAATCAGGCAAGCAGTGCTCTTTACCTGCTGCCACCCCTTCCTCAACCAGATTCCTTCTGAAAAGGGACCTGCATGGGACCCTATAGTTTTGTAAGGTCCACTGGGGTGCATTGTTCCAACTTCAGAAGGAAACCATTGTAGCAGGAGGCAGTAGCAGATATGCACTGTTCACTGCCCCCCTCCCTTGGCTTTTAGAGCACGTCAGATTCAGTCATGAGATATGTCTGAATAAATGCATTCATATTTAACCATGGATAAGGTTGATTTGGTTATCTGTTTATGCTCTCAAAAATTTTGCATTCTCTGCTCCACCAAAGGACACAAGAGAAATAGTCTCACCTTGTATGCTGGAGATAGGTTGATGAATATGGTGGTTTTTTGGTCCCAGATGAGCATGACTCCATTACTGGCCTCAATAACCAGGTACAGTCCTACTTCACGTGTCAGATATGATACATGCTTCCCAGTATCTGTCTGGATTTCTACCAACTGTTTGTCCTCCAGCTTCAGCTCAATATTCTGGAAGACAGAGAATAATACTGTGATGGCATACAGTGATTTCACCTAACATGGGCTGAAGAGTGAACCATCCGATTATTCAAGTGTCAGTAGAATTACCTAGGTAAGGAAAACTACTGTAGCATGGCTGAGATCTCTGACCATTCAAATCTTAAAAATCCAATGCAGTCACTATTTATATCACAGCAGTATCTGTTAACTGTGCATGGATCATGTGGAGGGGCATAATCGAACGAAAACGTCTATCTCCATGGGCGTTTATCTCCGAGAACGGGTCCGTGAAGGGACGGACCGAACCGTATTTTCAAAAAAAATAGACGTCCATGTTTTATTCGACAAGTTGTGAGCTGGGCGTTTTTGTTTTTCAGCGATAATGGAAAATGAAAGCGCCCAGCTCAAAAACGAATAAATCCAAGGCATTTGTTCGTGGGAGGGGCCAGGATTTGTAGTGCACTGGTCCCCCTCACATGCCAGGACACCAACCGGGCACCCTAGGGGCACTTTTACACACAAAAAAAAAAAAAGGTAAAAGAGCTCCCAGGTGCATAGCACCCTTCCCTTGTGTGTTGAGCCCCCCAAATCCCCCTCAAAACCCACTGCCCACAAGTCTACACCATTACTATAGCCCTAAGGGGTGAAGGGGGGCACCTACAGTGGGGGAAATAAGTATTTGATCCCTTGCTGATTTTGTAAGTTTGCCCACTGACAAAGACATGAGCAGCCCATAATTGAAGGGTAGGTTATTGGTAACAGTGAGAGATAGCACATCACAAATTAAATCCGGAAAATCACATTGTGGAAAGTATATGAATTTATTTGCATTCTGCAGAGGGAAATAAGTATTTGATCCCCCACCAACCAGTAAGAGATCTGGCCCCTACAGACCAGGTAGATGCTCCAAATCAACTTGTTACCTGCATGACAGACAGCTGTCGGCAATGGTCACCTGTATGAAAGACACCTGTCCACAGACTCAGTGAATCAGTCAGACTCTAACCTCTACAAAATGGCCAAGAGCAAGGAGCTGTCTAAGGATGTCAGGGACAAGATCATACACCTGCACAAGGCTGGAATGGGCTACAAAACCATCAGTAAGACGCTGGGCGAGAAGGAGACAACTGTTGGTGCCATAGTAAGAAAATGGAAGAAGTACAAAATGACTGTCAATCGACAAAGATCTGGGGCTCCACGCAAAATCTCACCTCGTGGGGTATCCTTGATCATGAGGAAGGTTAGAAATCAGCCTACAACTACAAGGGGGGAACTTGTCAATGATCTCAAGGCAGCTGGGACCACTGTCACCACGAAAACCATTGGTAACACATTACGACATAACGGATTGCAATCCTGCAGTGCCCGCAAGGTCCCCCTGCTCGGGAAGGCACATGTGACGGCCCGTCTGAAGTTTGCCAGTGAACACCTGAATGATGCCGAGAGTGATTGGGAGAAGGTGCTGTGGTCAGATGAGACAAAAATTGAGCTCTTTGGCATGAACTCAACTCGCCGTGTTTGGAGGAAGAGAAATGCTGCCTATGACCCAAAGAACACCGTCCCCACTGTCAAGCATGGAGGTGGAAATGTTATGTTTTGGGGGTGTTTCTCTGCTAAGGGCACAGGACTACTTCACCGCATCAATGGGAGAATGGATGGGGCCATGTACCGTACAATTCTGAGTGACAACCTCCTTCCCTCCGCCAGGGCCTTAAAAATGGGTCGTGGCTGGGTCTTCCAGCACGACAATGACCCAAAACATACAGCCAAGGCAACAAAGGAGTGGCTCAGGAAGAAGCACATTAGGGTCATGGAGTGGCCTAGCTAGTCACCAGACCTTAATCCCATTGAAAACTTATGGAGGGAGCTGAAGCTGCGAGTTGCGAAGCGACAGCCCAGAACTCTTAATGATTTAGAGATGATCTGCAAAGAGGAGTGGACCAAAATTCCTCCTGACATGTGTGCAAACCTCATCATCAACTACAGAAGACGTCTGACCGCTGTGCTTGCCAACAAGGGTTTTGCCACCAAGTATTAGGTCTTGTTTGCCAGAGGGATTAAATACTTATTTCCCTCTGCAGAATGCAAATAAATTCATATACTTTCCACAATGTGATTTTCCGGATTTAATTTGTGATGTGCTATCTCTCACTGTTACCAATAACCTACCCTTCAATTATGGGCTGCTCATGTCTTTGTCAGTGGGCAAACTTACAAAATCAGGAAGGGATCAAATACTTATTTCCCCCACTGTACATGTGGGTACAGTGGGTTTGGGGGGGTTGGACGATTAAGCATTAAGCAGCACAATTGTAACAGGTAGGGGAGGATGGGCCTGGGTCCACCTGCCTGAAGTCCACTGCACCCTCTAACAACTGCTCCAGGGACCTGCATACTGCTGCCAGGGAGGTGGGTATGACATTTGAGGGTGAAAATAAAAAGTTGTGAAACATCATTTTTTGTGGTGGGAGGGGGTTAGTGACCACTGGGGGAGTCAGGGGAGGTCATCCCCGATTTCCTCTGGTGGTAATCTGGTCATTTAGGGCACTTTTTGGGGCCTTATTCGTGAAAAAACAGGGTCCAGGAAATGTGCCCTAAGTTCTAGCTACAAACGCATACTTTTTTTCCATTATCGGCGAAAGGCGCCCATCTCTGTTCGGGTGATAACCATGCCCCAGTTCCACCTTCACCACGCCTCCGACACCCCCCCCCCCCCCCCCGTCAACTTTGTACGCTTCCGCGATGGAGTGCAGTTGAAAACGTCTAAGTTCGGCTTTCTATTATACCGCGTTATTCATTTTTTTGAGATAAACGTCCATCTCCCGATTTAGGTCGGAACTTGGGCGTTTTTCTCGTTCGATTATAAGCAGGATTGTGTGACCATCTTTCATTTAGTTTAATTTAATGAGTGGTTTCACTCAACGCTCTTCACCATCTAGGACTAAATTAGGAGTTGGCATTATTTTGCACTTCTCTTTTTACAAATACTGTCGTGAAATTTTGCTCTCACTTTCCTTTCAGCAAAAGATTTCATCCTTAAAATTGCTATAAATTCTTTTATGCAAAGAATTAAAATCTTGTCACTAAAAAGGTGTTTTTCTCCAGGCCTCGCTTCTCAGCTATTTAAATGATCACATTCACTTGCAAACTTCCTTTACTAGTAGTAATAATTTTTTTTTGTTAAATAGGAGTCCTCAAGTAGATCAGAAGCTCAATATCTCCTGCTTTCCTCACTGAGGTGAGTAAATGGAAGATTTAATTAAACTACTGATAGATTTTTCTGCACTTTTTAAGTGTAATTCACATGAATGTTTATGGGAACTGCATGAATGGACAGTAACTAGGGTTAAAGCCTTGACAACTAGTGCAACTGTTCACAAGTTTTAAACTTCTATTAAGTCCTTCTCTTTGTGTATATGTTCCTAGGGGGCCATTATTCAGTTGTGTCATATCTGCCTGTCTTTAACTGAGGGGCCCTCTTACTAAAAGTTTGCTGCATTGCAGTTCTGCCTCAAATGCATGCCATTTCCAGTGCTATTGAAAATTATTCTTTAATTTATAGTGTGGTGCTAATCTGGCAAAAATTATGCACTGCCTGGTTACCAGACTGCCCCAATTTGACCGCCCCTATCAGACTGACCGTTCACTTGTCTCTTAGATTGTAAGCTCTTTGAGCAGGGACCGTCTCTCTATGTTAAATTGTACAGCGCTGCATAACCCTAGTAGCGCTTTAGAAATGTTAAGTTGTAGTAGTAGTAGTTACCACCGGGTTACCGCAGGAGCCTTTACCACCACCGGAATGGGTGGAGGTAAGTGCTCTGCCCTGTATGGCCATGCAGTAAGAATAATCTTACCACATGGCCATGCCTATTTTAGGAGCTTTTCACCCACTGCGGTAAAAAGGGACTTGGCGTGTGGCAAAAATGGCCCTTGCCGCTACCACCAGAGCCCTTTTTACTGCAGCTTGGTAAAGGGACCCCTGAATGCGCAAAGATTTGTTCACCTATGTCCGAGGAGCTGAAAATCATCAGGTCAATAATGAAACATCATGACCTCTTTTTACAAAGCCATGCTAGCGAACAGCGGTGCACCAAATGCAACAACGCCCATTCAATTCCTATGGGCTTTGGTGCACGGTAATCACTACCGTGGCTTTCTAAAAACAGCCCCATGGATGGTTTTAAAATAACTGGGCCTGGTATTTAAAACTATTCCAGACATTACAAACAGTGCCAAATACCCGGACAGAGCAGCAAGCGGCCATGCCACCTGGGTATCAGTGATTTCGAGTCCACTGTCTGGGTAACAATCCAGATAACTTTAGAACAGCTTTCAATAGGTCAGAGCAAAATCAGCTAAGGAAGATGGTGTCTATATAATGAAAATATTCTGAAAACAGGTAATTTATAATGCACTTCTGTAAATTTGGGGCAAAGATATCAGGCAAAATGGAATATTTTTTCATGAATAATTCACAAAAAATGAAAATTCCAGGAGTTGATATTCAAAAGTATTTATCAGTACCTTCTACTTGAATAAATACTCTGAGAAAGATATTTAATGGCACTATCTGTTGACAGCACTGAATATCTTTACAGACCATCATGTCACCATCAGTGCTGGCATTGTCCAGGGCCAGAGTTCGGAGGAGACCACATTTATCTGGGTAGCAGCAATTATCTGGTCCCCTACCCGGATAACTATTTGGGACAGAAAACAAAAAGCAGTTCTAAGTGTATCTGGATAAGCTGTCTGGATAGTGACTGATTATCACACTACCTGGATAGTGCTGGGCACTCACTGCAGATATTCAAGGGCAGCCTTTATCTGGATAATGCCTCTAAATATCCAGGGGATTGATATCCAAAGCAATTTAACCAGATAGAAACGGCCCCTGGCCAGTTAAATCACCTGTGTGGGGTTAACCGCTAACTTTTACTGGCACTTAACTGGTTACTGCCACTGAAAATAACCAGTTAGTGCCAAACTGAAAACCGGCTATTTTAGGGGCGTTCTGGGGGCTAAATCGGCATTTGACTGGTTAAGTGCCAACATTCAGCACTTAACCAGCCAGGTTAACTGCATAAATAGGAAACAAACAAAGCAGATCAGTATATGAAAAAAACAAAGTTTAATGGAAAATTGTTGAATAAAATTAGGAAGCCTGACACAGGCCGTGTTTCGCCTAACTGGGCTGCATCAGGGGCTAATGGATATCGGTGTAACCATATGATTTCCACTTAAAAATCTATTTGTTGAACTCACATATGTAAAGTGGGATTGGAAGACAGCTTTACCAGAGGCAACTCAAAAAGAAGAATCACACCGAAGCCGCGGGTTGACGTCTATCACATTCATTTTTGTTTGTTTCCCATCTTGGAGTTTGCGGATCGGTTGCCCTATTGTTTTCTTGAACCGTATAATTAAGACACATAAATGTCAGTCTTTATGCAGTAACCCATAGCTGGTTAAAGAAGATTTTAGTGAATGCTAAAAATTAGCGTGTGCTAAACACTAAGACACCCATTATATTCCTATGGGTGTCTTAACGTTTAGTGCACACTAATTTATAACGTGAGCTAAAAACGCTAGTGTGCCTTTGTAAAAGAGGGCCCTAAGTGCTGAATATTGTATTAGCCAGCTCCAGAAACCCGGAAATACGATGCTGGTACCTAGACATGGCCTGACATTGTATTTCTGGGTCTAACGCCAGTGGTGGTCAGCAAAAGGCTGAATATTGAGCCCCAGATCTTTTTCCTATAACAGCTGGTGTTTTAAAAAAATTGCCGACTGCCGAGGGCTGAATATCTGAAGGCCAATTTCCATCCTTTTCACTTTGGTTTGAAAATGCTTCATATCCTTATTGGTCCTTACTCTATGTACAGTGACATACAGAGAAAGAGAGAGCAAATGAAAGTTCACTGTAGCCAAATGGTTTTAATATATGTTAAAATACAGAAATGAAATAACTGACAAAAAACAAAAGAAAGGCAAAATGAAATAAAAATGTTTCCCTTACATATCCTTGTTCCTGAGTCCACATCATGATTCCTTGTTCTAGAACTTTCTTTCCATTGAAAAATAATTGCATCTTATGCTTTGTGAACATCTTTGAAGTATGTGTATCTACTTATCTGCTATATAGAAGTAGATTGCAGAGAGCTTTAACTTTTTTCCATGTAAGCTAGGAAAGCATATACTTACTCCAAGAAACACTTTAATAGCCTTTGAGCAGGTAACGCCTGTGGTTCCGCATGGAACATTCTCGGTAATGATGCTAAATGTGCCAGTACCCTGTTGGCTGCCACAGTAATCCTATGAAAACAGGAATGCAAAAAGCATACATAAAATTAAACAACAAACTTTTCTAACTGTTAAGCCTCTTGATAATTGAGGGATTAGCACTAGTCTTGGTAAAAATTAGATATTATCTGTAGTTATTCCTGCTTAATTTTATCCCTTAAGTATTTGCATTACTTTGCCTTCCCCTCCCCCACCCTTTCTCTACCCATAGCTGAGTCACCTGATCTCTTGGAGGCAGGATCTAAGGCAAGAGCAGTGTTGCCAGATGGGCGGTTTTACCGCCCAATTGGGTGGTTTTCCACGACCCGCCGCAGGAAATTTTTGCCCGCGGCGGGTTGCGGTTTTTTGGGCTTCTTTTTTGTCTTTTGGGCGGTTTTTTTGGCGGTTTTTTCGGCCGCGGGGGGCGGGGTTAGTGAGGTTTTGGGCGGGGTTAGTGACGTTCTGGGCGGGGCCGATGACGGGGGAGGCAGGGCCGATGACGGCGGGGGCGGGGTGATGAAGCGGGGGTGGGGGTGTCAGGGGCGGGGTTTGAGTTTGGGCGGGTTTTGAGCTGGATTTAGGCTGGTTTGGGTGGGAAAAAAATTTTCCACCTGGCAACCCTGGGCAAGAGGTGTTCTATTAAAACACTGGAGATTGGTGTCACAGCTAGCACATTCCACAGCCCTTGGTTCCTTAGGCCCTTCCACCCTGCCCCTCAGCCCATCCACCGCTAGGGTGACACTTCCTATATAGCCTTCCAAATCCATTGCCTACCCCCTTCATAAACTTTCTCAATTACAGCCAGATTTGACACAATTTCTCCTTGCTTTTACTTGAGTTGTCTGCTATCAGGTACAGTTACGGATTTGATATAAACAAGGTTTCTCTTCCTTTTGTAGTACAAACTTCCATACTGTATATAAAACCAGGTTTACTGTTCCGTTCTTATATACATCTAAGAGAAGGATATTAGTTTGCCTTCACTTTTCATTTAATTAAATCAGCTTCCTCTAGGCTTTGTTTTTACCCTCACTTTAAGAAGGTAACAAGTAATACTCTTTTTTGCCATTAGGGGACCTTGATAGGTCCTTCGTTTCTTTTTATCCCCAGGTACAAACAACTCCTGCACTTGAAATATGACAAGGAAACATTGTGCCCCTAAAGCTGCGGCTCTCATTACAGCTTCTGCTTCTGTCCAGACTGAATGCTTGGCCTAAGGCAAGATTCTGGTTTCATGTGATAAATGCATGCACTTTGATTCCCTCATGAAAAAAGTGAAGAACTAAGACAGGGGGTGCCAAAACTAAGAAGCATCTGTGACAAATAGAAATTCATCCCAGAGACACATGTTGAAATATTGGGGATCTCCAGCGAAGGTGGTTTTGGCCTCTGAAAGATAGTCAAGAAGGAAGCAGGTTTATAACAGGGCAACAACATTTATGCACTCAGTTTGCATGGGCAGTGAGCGTAATCTATACCAACTCTTACATGTGTCAGTATTCTTATAGAACAGTAGTATTGGAAACCTAAATGTAAGCACCTACGTTTACGCCAGCTCTGTGGATACATGGGTGCACCTAAATGTGGAATTTTCACTTGTAAATTACAGTATTCTCTAAGGCCCCCTTTTACCAAGCCACGCTAGCGGCTGCCGGTATGGTAATGCCAACACAGCCCATTCAAAGTAAATGGGCTGTGTCGGTACTGCCGTGCAGTTTTCAAAAAAGGGGGGGTAAGTAACCTGCCACACCTCTGACACCCCCATGCCCGTTCCCTATGAATACCCTCATGCACTTATTTATTAAACCATTTTAGTCCAATAAAAACGTATCACTTTATTTTCCACTTTTTAGTTTTCTTAACCTTTCAAGCTGATTAACGTGACCTACTATACTATTTTCTGCAGGATGCACTGAGAAAGAATATTCTTAACTTTGTAGAAGCAGCTCTGAAAATTGCACTTGTGTGCACCATGGGGGAAAATGTGTCCCAAACCTGAATTCAGAGTCAGACTGAGACACAAATCTTTATTAAATTACCTGGGAAGCAACATATTCACAGTTGCCGTCAAAGTCATAGAATTTGCCATCAAAGGTAACGTAATGGCCACTTCCATAGATTGTACAGGTCCCGTAGCACATAACGTTGGTGCAGCTCCACTTGCCTCTTTGACATGTACTGTAAGACAACAAGGAGGAGATGTGAGCCATGCAAGAAGATTTATAAATTAATGCTGGCCTTTTTCATCCTAAGAGCTTCCAATCAACAATAAAAATGTGCTGACTCTGTTGGATGCCTCAAAAAGCACCACTAAGACTACAGGAAATTGTTGAGCATTTAGGTACTGTTTGTCATGTACAGATCCACATAAAACAGAAATATAAATACTAGCATAGTGGAATAGGGAACATGAGTTTTAAAGGCTATTTCTATGCACAAATAGACTCTGACAATTGACCACCCTCTCCCCAGGTAAAAGGTAAATGCATGGATCAACAATGGGTGTATATTTACTCTTGAAAATAGAAGGTGGAGGTTCCTGGAGGTAATGACATCCATTATTTTGCAATTTCAAAATCATGCACATTAATTTTCATGGAAGCAGTGCTACAGAAAAAGCAGACAAATCTCTGTAGATACTTTTCCCCCAGCAGTTTTCAAAGGGAAAGTCTTTTACTTTGAGAACTGGTTAGGAGTCTGCAGGTTAAGGGATACCTAGTCTGTCAAGTTTAGTTTTCTTTAGGTAACCCTGCAAGCTTCTAATAGTGATCCAGGGGGATGGCAAAAACTGTGATTTACACTGAAAGTTTACTGTTATAATAACAAAAAAATGAATAAATAATTAGGGGTAATTTTGAAAAAAATGAGAAACCAGATTTTCTATGTTAAACTTAAAGGCAGATTTCTCCAGCATTGCTGGGTACTATCCACACAGAGGTACCATTATGCAGATGAAATAAGCCTGCTGCCCATCAGTGCTCTCGTACCCCCACCTGCTACAAGTGTACCTTTCCACAGCTTCCCATTCATTTTCAGTCCTTTCCATAATGAGTCTTGATGAGTCAGTGGCAGAAAGTAATACCTTACCATGTGTTGCAATCCACCTTGATATGAGCTCCATGGGAATAAAATATTTCATTGTGAACACATGGGCAGTCATCTTCCTTGACACAGACCCCTTTGCCATCATCCACCAGTCCTTCTGGGCATACACATCCAGAAACACACTCTGCGTGAAACTGTGAACAACAGAGGCAAACTCAAGACATATTCATCTAATCAACAATCAGAAATAGATTCATGTTAGTTATTCCAGGCACTGATTGTTAATCTAGCCATGTCATGCCAACATGTTCAAAAACAAGTGGAACAAAAATTTATAATAGCATTCCAAGGTTAACAGGCCAAGTAGGTGCTTATTTAGGCGCTATTTTATAAATACACATAGACGTCTATGAGGTAAATTTCAGAAAGTATTTGGAGAGGGAATTCATGTCAGAAGATGGAGAATTCCTACAGTATTTTACAGAAGGCTCTGCCAAATGTACAGCCTCTTATAAAACAGATCCAGGCTGCCTATATATGTCTCTCCATGTGCAGTGGGAGCAGTAATTTTGAAAAGATGCCAATGGGGGAAGAATTGTGGAAATACCCTCTACATATACATGGGAGCAGTTTTTCAGAATTGCTGCTCCTGATAGCCCCGGTCGGCAGTACCTTTCCTCCTTGAACAGACCCCCAACTGCAATTCTCCCCCCCCCCCACACACACACACACACAACACACACACGCTCCTTAAGCATTTGATCTCTTCTAGCAAGAAGTCCTGCCACCAGACCCTCATTGCATGCATAAGTGCTATAGGGGTGAATTTGGGCTTGTGCAAAATTTGCATATGCAATTTGATTCAATAACAAGCTAATTAGTGTCAATAATTGGCTTTTTAAGAGCTGTTATTGGAACTAATTAATCTTAATTGAACTTTACGTACACAAATTTAGGCACCTAAATTTTACGTGCAATTTGAAAAAGGGGCATAAAATGAGAGGGGCATGTGTGGAACAGGGGCCTTCCTAGTATTTACATGTATTGTTATAGAATAACGTGGATGGTGTGCACATTTGCACCACATTTCAGTTGATGCACATGACCGCACCTAAAGTTAGACGCGATTGCCGGGCATAAGTGCTATTTTATAAGCAGTGCCTAAATTTAAGCATGGCTTATAGAATAGCACTTTTTTTCAGCACCATATATAGAATTCACCCCTATAGCACTTATGCATCCCATAACAGATCAATAATTATATTAATAATAATAACAGATCATAATTAGGTCAATTATGTACTTAAGTGCTAATATTTTGTGCAATTACACACAAAGGGGCATAAACCCTTGATTGCCTTGTTATAGAACTGCCATTCATATTTTTTAAGCTCCGCTAAAAAACTGAATTCACAACTCTAGAATTTAGAAAAGACAACCTAAAATAAGAGCAGGATAGTAAGAATGGGAAAGAAAGATTGTCTTAGTTGAATCTCATGTTGCCGTGATTTGGTTTGAGGATGGGTATGGGTAAGGGTCATGCGTTTGATATACTGCCTTTCTGTAGTACAACCAAAGTACTTTACATATTATCTACAGGATCTTCATTTCCTGTCTGAGTAAATTATACTGAAAATGGAGACAGATGCTACATACGTATTCTATATTATGTGCTTGACAGCTTCTCTGTACTGGGAATTCTGATGATCCAGGGAGGAAACTGTTGCAATCTAAGTAGATTTTATCAGATGAGCATGCTGTAAGAAATAAAACATTATTATAAATAGGTCTGATAGGAAAGTGGACGGGGCAGAGAACGAAGGAGTTTTACAAACCAACAAAGTGGCAGTCAACAATACTGAAATGTTTGTGCTTGATTCTATTGAGATTACAAATGCTTATGACATCAAATAGTTTTCATTTATAAGTATGTTATGGAATTTGTTTGTATCAGTGATTGAATCATTAAGTAAGAATGTGACTCCATATTGAGGATAGAATCACATTAAGCAATAATATTCATGCCCTTGCTATCACTGTTAACATCAGACATGACCTTACTTACTGTCATTGATGTGTACCGAGATGCAATGAAGTTTCCCATTCCGGCAAGTGCTGAGAAAGTGAAAACAAATATAATAGTAATATAACAACATAAAAGGAAAATTACACATTTATAAAGTACTAAGATCATACAGACAATTGCCACCAGAGGTGGTTATGGTAGCTAGTTCTAGGGGTGTGCAGTCCACAGTTTGTTGGGTTTTTTTGTTTGTTTGTTTGTTTTCGCATTGTTTAGTTCCCTGTGTCATTCACAGGAAATTTTATTTTGTATTTCTGGGGCATTGTCAGGAACAGGCACACTCTTCTTAAAGATTGCGCATTGTTTTACAAAGAATACACACTGTTTCTTGATAATGTGCATATGTAAATGCTATCAGAAAACAGGACAAATTCTTTGGAAAAAGTGCACATATTTTTGAGAAAGAGCACATATGTTATCAAGACTGCACACTGTTTCCTGATAGTGTGTACACTTGGGAAGAGTGCACACTCTTTCCAAAGAGAATTCACTGTTTCCACCACAGGACAAACATGGATTTTTCCTGTCATTTGAGGGAAGATGACATGAAATGAGAAATGTAATTAACACTACTCATGTCATTTCAAATTAACGCACACCTGTATGTTTATGTTCATGTTTATTTGGCTCTATGTACCTCCTTTCGTGACTCAACAAACAAAATAGTTTTACAAAACAAATTAAGCAACTAAGAAAAAAAATAAACAGAATGCCAAAATACAAATAGTTGGGGCGACTGTATGTGAGGAAAGAGGGGTATAGAAAAGAATCCAAAAAGAGCATAGAAAGAGAACGCACACATACACAAAAAAAGCAACAGAAGAAGGAGAGCAGCACGTCAGGCCTAGGCTTAAAGTGACCCTGCCGAGATACCAAAGGCGTGAGTGAACAGACGTGTCTCTTAAGTGCTATTTTGAAACTAGGGATTGAACACTTGGATCAGAGAGAGAGACAGAGAGCGGTAAGGGCTCCCCCCCCCAAAATGGCCACGCGGCAAGTGAAGCACTTGCCGCGTGGCCATTTCCTGAAGAAAAGAAAGACCTACCTTTTACCCACTGTGGTAAAAGGGGGCCTCGGTGCGTGCCAAAAACACATCCCGATGCCAGCACAGGCCCTCTTTTGCTGCAGCTTGGTAAAAGGGGCCCAATGTTTGCAAAGAAAGAATGCACACTCTTTCTTGGTAGAATGCACATACATCTAACTCTAGTTCTTCCTATTTCTGACCCCATTTTTGATATTAGAGCATTTTGTGTTAATATAGTTGAAAAATGGATAAGCACCTATTGGCTAAAGCTGAATCTAGAGAATATGAATATTTTAAATTTCTTATCTGCCCTTTCAGACTACGCTCTATCAAAACCTAAATATTAACTCAACCAATTTTTCTTTAGTTTCTGAGATGAATGTCCTAGGCATAATTTTGAATAGCACTTTGTCGCTGTTGGATTACTGTAATTCAGTCTATGTTGGGCTTCCTAAGAAACAGATATTGCAATTACTGCAAAATACTACTGTTAAGATGAATTTTGGGTATCATAGATATGACAGCACTACACCCTTGTTGAATGAATTGCACTGGCTGCCAGTTTAGGCTAGAATTATATATAAGATATTTTGCCTGGTTTTTAAATCTTTAAATGGTCATGGCTCTGTTCATTTGTATGACTTAATATGTTGCTCTATTTCTCATTTGACATTTAGAATTAGGGATAATAACATCTCATGTATCCAGCTACTTGACATGTAACATCTAAACGTAACCATGAATGATCGTATTCATATCAAGCAGTTCGCTTTTGGAATTCTTTGCCATCAGATTTAAGATCAGAAAGCTTTTATGGTTTATTTTGCAAGAACCTTAAAACATTTTTATATAGTGATTATCTGGTTGTAAGTTCAATTTAATCAATTTATTTGTAACACATTGCACAACCTCTTTTTAATTATTTTAATTATGTTTAATTATTATTTTCTGTACACTGCTTTGGGCCCTGGAGGAACTAGTGTTATATTAAGTGCCGGATTAGATTAGATTAGATATTGCCCAACATTCAAAAATAATTTTCTTGTGTTTGAGACGTGTTCATAATTGTTTTATATGTGTTCAATTTAAATTACTAGCTCAGTTTTAAGCCAGCTGGATTATTGCAATCTTTTATAGGATGGCTGTAATTTATCACTTTTGAGGAAACTGCAGACATTACAAAATAGGGCGGTCAGGTTGGTCTATTTGGCAAAAAAATAAGATACAGCTACTCCTGCTCACTGGTTGCCCATTCAAGCTAGAATAACATTTATGATCTGTATAATGGTATTCAAAATTTTGTGTTTCTGCCCACAGTATGTGCTTTTGTTGGTGTTCCACCCTACTATTAAGATACGAGGAAGGGAATTTTCAATATTTTGACACACAACAAACAGGACTTAATAAGGATCTGGGTTTTCTAACCCATTATAAACCATAAGCTGTATTTCTCTGTTTATTTCTCTGTTTATTACCCTCCTCTCACCTACCAACATCCATTCTGTTAGAATATCAATGAAATGCTTTGATGTCCCCATGCATACCCCCATCCTCCCACTCTGTCAGACTGTCAAAGTAATGCTTTGATGTTCCTTTTATATATACTATCTGCTACCACATTTGCTTATTTCCGATCTGATGAAGAAGGGCAACCTTCGAAAGCTAATCAAGAAATGTATTAAGTTATGTCCAATAAAAAAGGTATCATCTTATTTTCTTTTCCATGTTTTATTTTGTTTGATTTCTATTGATAACCAATATGACGTCGAAGTCCAACTTTGGCTAGTTGCTAGATGTTTTTGTGCTCTGTACATTTATCTTTTTGGTCCATTAAAAAAAAATGTCCAAGTGAAAAACACACAAAATCAAGCCATTGGGCTGTAGGAGGAGCCAGAATTCTTAGTAGAGTGGCCACAAAGACAATTCAGGAGAGCAATGTAGCACCCTAGGGGGTACTGCAGTGGACATCAAATAAATGCTCCCAGGTAAACATCTCACCATTGCTCCCTTATCTTGTCTGCTGAGCCCCCAAAAACCCACCCAAAACCCATTACCCCTAACTGTACACCATTGCAATATCCCTTACGGGTGAAGTGGGTACAGTGAATTTCTGGTGAGTTCTGGAAGGCTGACAGTTTCCATCACAAGTGTAACAGGTAGGGGGAGGTATGGACCTGGGTCCACCTGTCTGCTGTGCACTGCACCCACCACTAGACTACTCCAGGGACCTGAATGCTCTTCTAATGGACCTGAGTATAACATCTGAGGCTGGCATAGAACCTGGTAAGTAATGTTTTTCAACACATTTTTGGGGGGGTTGGAGGGGGTTAGTGACCACTGGGAGAGTAAGGGGAGGTCATCCCTGATTCCCTACAGTGGTCATCTGCCTGCTTATTTTCGAAAGAGAAGGGCACCTATCTTCCGACACAAATCGGGAGATGGGTGGCCTTCTCTCAGGGCCGGCCAAATCGGCATAATCAAAAGCCGATTTTGGCCGGCCTCAACTGCTTTCCGTCGCAGTTTCAGCCAAAGTTCAAGGGGGCATGTCAGCAGTGTACCAAAGGCGGGACGGGGCGTGGTTAACAGATGGCTGTCCTTGGCTGATAATGGAAAAAAGAAGGGCGGCCCTGACGAGCATTTGGCCGACTTTACTTGGTCCCTTTTTGTTTACGACCAAGCCTTGAAAAGGTGCCCAAACTGACCAGATGACCACCGGAAGGAATCGGGGATGACCTCCCCTTACTCCCCCAGTGGTCACCAACCCCCTCCCACCCAAAAAAACAAATTTAAAAACTTTTGCCAGCCTCAAATGTCATACCCAGCTCCATCACAGCACTATGCAGGTCCCTGGAGCAGTTTTTAGTGGGTACTGCAGTGCACTTCAGGCAGGCGGACCCAGGCCCATCACCCCCCCTCCCACCTGTTACACTTGTGGTGGTAAACAGGAGCCCTCCAAAACCCACACGAAACCCACTGTACCCATATCTAGGTGCCCCCGTTACCCTTTAAGGGCTATGGTAGTGTTGTACAGTTGTGGGGAGTGGGTTTTGGGGGGCTCAGCACCCAAGGTAAGGGAGCTATGTACCTGGGAGCAATTTGTGAAGTCCACTGCAGTGCCCCCTAGGGTGCCCGGTTGTTGTCCTGGCATGTGAAGGGGACCAGTGCACTACAAATGCTGGCTCCTCCCATGACCAAATGGCTTGGATTTGGCCGGGTTTGAGATGGCCGCCCTTAGTTTCCATTATAGGCGAAAACCAATGGCGGCCATCTCTAAGGGCGGCCCAAATGTTGAGATTTGGCCAGCCCCAACCGTATTATCGAAACGACGGCCGCCCATCTTGTTTCGATAATACGGTCGTGTACGCTTCTTTATGGGGCCATCCCTAGAGATGGGCGCCCTTATAGATGGGCGCCTCCATTCGATTATGCCCCTGCTGGTCATTTAAGGCACTTTTTGGGGCTTATTTGTTAATAAAACAGGTCTAGACCAAAACATCCAACTTATAGCCCTGGATGTTTTTGTTTTGTTCCATTATGGCAGAAAAACGTCCAAATGTTAAGAATGCCCAGATCCTGCCTTTAACATACCCCTGACATGCCCTCTTGTGATTTGAACACACTTCTGACAGACTTCATAGAAAAACATCTAAAAACTTTTTTTTTAATATCAATTTGGACGTTTTTGTGCAAAAAAAACATCCAAATGAGGATTTGTGCCACTTTTTGAATGTTTTTCTCTTTTGAAAATGAGCCCCTTAATATGCTAAGAGATCCTATATATTACACTTCCCATCGTCTAAGGCATCCAGTACCTAAGAATTTTTAAATTTCGTTCACTTATCTGGTAACAAGGATCTGGAACAGTTTACCTAGAGACCTTAGATATTTGAGGATCTATCCAAGGTTTAAGAAACAATTTAAAACATGGTTTTTAAACAACATCTTGGCTAAGTTATCTGAGCCTGTTATCACTGCAAGTTTTTATTTTACTGTAATTCTCTGGGCTATTCTCAGTTTTCTTGGTATATAATCTGCATTGAACTAATTAGGTATATGTGGAATATAAGTAAATAATAATGTAATATAATGTACATGTACGCACTATCAGGAAAGAGTGCATACTATTTCTTTAATAGTGCTCCTTCTTTTCAAATAGCGTGCACTGTTTGCAAAAAGTGTACACTCTTCTGAAAGAGCACGCACTCTTAACAACATTGTTCCTGTAACACACAAAAAAAAGGTAACCCTGAACAAAGGAAATACACCTGTGAATGACATAGGAAATAGCATGAAATGGCTTCTCATGCATAAGTAGTGGAATTTGGTATGACTTCAAGCACCACTGTATATCTTCCATTTCAGTAGATTTGTGGTTTTGAGGTGTTCTTGACCTGGACCTCTGCTGGAAGTTGTATCTCACACTACGCCCATTGCTTGACAGGAGTTTATGATGAATGTTAACAGTCAAAAGAAATGTTTTTGTTTTGCTCTCTAGTATGTCTAAAAGGTTGGGTGGAAATGGGAGGTCAGCTCTCCACTGCTTAGCCTAGTCCTACAGACAGTCAAATCACCTAAGAAACACAGGATAATGACAGAAAAAGACTTGCTATCACTTTAGTTTCCTTCCTACTGTTCTTCCCACTTGAACTCTAATTTCACCTTCTTCCCAGCCAGTGATTCTCTTTGATTATCCCATGCTTTGTAGAACTATTGTTATATCTCCATCTACAACTTCTTTCAACTAAAAAGAAGCTCTGGAGTATGGGGGCATAAGATGAAGGTAAAAGAGGATAGAATGAGAAGAAATCTTATGAAATATTTCTTACAAGAAAACATGGTAGATGTGTAGAACAATATATGTGGCTTAGTAAAAGGGGCCCTAAGGCAATTGTTCCACAGGAATTAACTGATAGTTGAATTAGGACTAAGACTGGCCCAGTGGAAATGTTTCAGATTTGCAGATTTGAGTACCTTGGATGAATTTTCCATTTTTCCCAGTTTGAACAGTCTGATGGAAGCTCACATATTTTTTTATAATAAGAATAAACAAAGATATTGAGCCTTGACATACCAGCGCTCATCCTGTTTGTAGACAACATCTCCAGGGTTCAGATATGAGCTCTTGAAATAGCATGAGCAATCCGAGTCTGGCACACAGTTGTTCTTCTCATTTATGTAGGTGCCTTCAGGACAACCACAACCATCTACGGGGATGAACTCTGCTGAGCAGGCCTTGTCAGTGTCACTGAGAGAGCGGCATGTTGGCTGGCATGTGGTAATGTTATACAGAAAAATCTGGGAGGCAGGGCAAGAGTTCACACCTTCATCTGGCAGAAGATAGAAAAGAACAAGCAAGTTGATATTGAAATCAAAGTTTAGTTTCAATATTGTATGATTAGGATAAGATCTATAGGAAACCTGTAGCAGTGGTACATTATTCTTTTTACCAGGGAAGCAGGAGTTCAGGCCTTGAGTGCTGCAAACAGGACAGGTTTTCAGGATGTCCCTAATGAATATGCATGAGATAGATCTGCATAGATACTACCTCTATTGTACGCAAATATATTTCATGCATATTCATTAGGGACATTCTGAAAACCTGGCCTGTCTGTGGTACTTGAGGCCTGAACTCCTGCATCCCTGCTTTATATTAAAACAATACAACAAACCAATGATTCCCAAATCTGCCCTGGGATAACCCCAACCAGTTGGGTTTTCAGGATATCCACAATGAATATGCATAAGATCAATTTGCATACTAAGGAGACCTCTCTATCTCATGCATATTCATTGTTAATATATAAGTTACACACAGTTATATGCATATTCATTGTGGATATCCTGAAACATTGACTGGCTGGGGTTCCCCCAGGAAAAGTTGGGACCCCTATAGCAAACACAGGCTGCAGAATACTGTTGACCCAAAAATTACAACAGTGAGCAATGCAGAATTATGTTGACCCTTAGCTAAAGATAACGCTGTTTCCCTACAACCTTCCCTAGGGACCAGAAGATTATGTGATTTACTGTATCATCCACCCGTGTGAAAAGCTGTATGTTGGGCAAACATCTGGACAGCTGTATATGCATCTGGTGTAACTTAAGAGTGCCATCAAGACTCAGAAGACTACGTCACCACTGGTGATTCATTTTGTCACAAATTGACATCTGTTTGAGACACTACGATGCTTAGTACTACAACAAGTTACCCCATTGGTGAGAGGTGGTGATAGATGCAGCCTATTGCTAATGAAAGAGCAACAGTGGATTTTAGATTAAATTCATTGATTCCACAGAGTTTGAATGCTAAACTTGAATGGTGCCATTTTTTGTGACTCTGTGTTTTTTACGGTTTGTTTACATTTTGATTTAATTTTGTCTGCTTTTCAGTTGGCACTCTGCCAATTGGCTGTTGCCTCTCTAAGCATCTGACATCATCTAAAGGTTATTTAGAGGGATCGCCATTTTTTCAGGAGGGTGTCTCCATAATTCCGTTAGCTTTTTTGAATGGAGTTTAAGTAAGCAATGTAAAAATTATACCATTAGGAAATCCTAGAATGCATGATGTTACTCTTTTCTTCTGTTTTGCAGATTCTCCAATTTTTCCACTGCTTACAGATAAGAATATAGTGAATCTTTTTTATGGTTTTAACATTAGTACATAGCCACTAATGCATAAAATAGAAAATCAGCCATTTTCTGACCATGACAAAAAGTGGCCTTAATGTATGGGAAAACCCCACTTTTTGCCGCAGTTTTGTAAAAGGGCTCCTAAGTTACTGAAAAACCTGTTACAGTGTGACAGGAGAGGGGTGTTTATGTCAGCCTATGTTTAAATACTGGCTATCCTGGAGTGCAGTTATCCTTTTGCTTTAGGGGCTGTTATCTATTTATTTATTTATTTATTTGCTACATTTGTACCCCACATTTTCCCACTTATTTGCAGGCTCAATGTGGCTTACATTATATTACAAAATATATAGTTATGAACAGAGTAAGAGGTTTGTTCTAAATTAACATATTACTACGTAAGAAATAAGGAATATACTGTATGACTGTGGAATAATTTACATAACACATAATTTAAAAAACAATAATATATGATGACCAATAATGATAATAAGGCTAATATAATCAATTCAGAGGGATCAGTAGGTGGTTGGTTTAGATATAGAATAATCAAGCTCTAAGGAGGATTCTTATTGTAAGTTTTTTCAAACAAGTGTGTTTTCAGTAGTTTCCTGAAGTTTATCAAGTTACGTGTTATTTTTATAGTGTTCGGTAGTTTGTTCCATGCAGGACAATGAAGGTATAGCCTACAAATGCTTTGCCAGAGTGTTGTGGAACAGTGCCTTGAAACTGTTGGAACTCTCTGGCAAAACTTCAACTAAAGATTTTGCTTACATGATTTTTTTTTTTTTTGTGTGTAAGTGTTTTCCCTTACTGAGTTGCAGGAAATACAATACCTGAACAAAAGAGATGTGATCTGATTTCAAAACTATACCAATAAACTGGCTTACACATTTATGGCAAGTGTTTATTTTAATTATCTAGAAATAATAAAAAGATATAAGCAAAATGCCTCTTAATTTGCACAGAAAATCATGAGATACAGGATTGCAACATATAATATTAAGGTTAATAAGAAAACCCAGTAACGCAAGTCACATCTGTTTATACAGGTAGCCTAGACCAGTGGTTCTTAAGTGACCTGTTTGCTTTTCAGGATATGCCCAATGAGTATGCATGAGATATATAGGGGCCCTTTTACCAAAGGTAATGGGCTTGCTGCGTGGCAACCCGGAACTACCGCCAGTCCAACGCAGCTGCCAGTGGTAGTTCTGCCCACAGCGCGTGGCATTTCCAGTGCTGCTGTAATTTTTGAAAAATTAATACCACAGGGGATTACTCGGCAGTAATCAGCACTACCCGGTTACCACCGGGTTAGCGCGGGAATGACGGTAAGTGCTCCCTCCCCCCCGAAATGGGCACACAGAAAGTGCAAACTTACCACATGGTCATTTCTTTTTTCCACCTTTTTACCTGCTGTGGTAAAAGGGGACTCTGCACATGGCAAAAACTCAAACTGCCGCTAGCGCAGGGCCCCTTTTACCGCAGCTTAATAAAAGGAGCCCATATTGCACACAACAGAGATCAGGTATGTAAATACATCTTATGCATATTCACTGAGGATATCTTGAAAACAAGAATGATCAGGTGGTTCTTTGAAAACTGGTCAAGAACCACAAGTGTAGACTTTAGATTGTAAGCTCCTTTGAGCAGGGACCGTCCTTCTTTGTTTATTTTGTACAGCGCTGCGTAACCCTAGTAGCGCTCTAGAAATGATAAGTAGTAGTAGTAGTAGTAGTAGTAGTAGACTGTGCATAGGATTAGTTAAAATTCTAGAATGCCTATGGAAGTGTTTTCTGCCCTGAAGGATGTCACACCTGCCGTATCTTCTCAGTACATTTCTTTCATGCTTAACTTCTGCTGAACTATTAGTCTAATTAATTTTTCTTACTTGTCCTTGTACTTTACTAGTTTTAGTACTTATTGCTGTTGCAGTGGCGTTGCTAGGGTGCCTGACACCCGGGGCGGATCGCCGATGCGCCCCCCCCCCGGGTGCAGCACGACCCCCCCCCCCGGCGAAAGGCCACCTCCCCCCTGGTGAAAGGACCCCCGGGTGCATTTTTACCTGCTGGGGGGATGCCACGCGCCTGTCTGCTTCGCTCGTTTCATGCTCCCTCTGCCCTGGAACAGGAAGTAACCTGTTCCAGGGCAGAGGGAGCACGGAACGAGCGGAGCAGACAGGCGCGCGGCACCCCCCCAGCGGCGTGCATCCGGGGCGGACTGCCCCCACTACCCCCCCCCCCTTGGTACCCCACTGTGCTGTTGCATTATTTCATAAATAGCACATTGAAAGGTCCAGGTGAGGAGTGCTGGGCATGTGTGGAATTGTGGGATTTCATAAGTAGTACTTGGGTGAAGTGTGTGTGAATAACTTGATAGGGTATGAGTATGCAGAGAATGAGGCTATGGGTATGTTGGGGGTCTTAGTGTAAAGGAATGGTAATGCTGGTGGGTATGGCTGTGGGTGCTGACTGTGTGAAGGGTGTGGAGGTGTCATTCCCTCCCTTCCCGTTTCTTTCTGTTCACTCTCCCTTTCTTCCCAACTGACACCCTTCCTCTTGATTTGACATTTAGTGGGGAAGTTATCAACATGGGCTACCATTAAGATATGTTATTTTACTGTTAACCCTAATTATTAGTAACTAGGTCTCATTACACAAAATGGAATCTGTGCTAAAACAGCATGCGTTGGTGGTAAAATAATATATCTTAACAGTAGCCCGCATTGATAACTGTACCCCCTACATCTCTCTTTTCTAGCTGGCTCTTGCTCCTGAATTACTGTTTGTCTGATCACATCTTCAGCTGGTGGAAGAGTAGGAAATTCATCAGTCATTATCATTCTGCTGCCTGGGGTCTGGCCTTTGTTTAGTTGGCAGAAGGGTTGGAAACTCTGCTTGCTCTTCAATCATTGTGCCAACATGGGTCTGGCCTCCACTTCAGATAGTGGGTGGGTGGGAATTTCTGCCAGCTCTTGTTCTTGTACCACCAGGGTCTGCCCACATTTCTAGTCACTATCTGGGGGGGGGGGGGGGGGGGGAGGCAAGGGTAAAGGGGAATCTGCCAGTGTTTCAATTTCATGCTCTGCGGGTCTAATCTCCTTTCCAGCCATTGGGGGACAAGAACCTCCACTGCAAGCACACACAGATTCTGCCTTCACTATTTTTATTCTCCAGTGCCCCATGAACCTCTTTCCCCCCTTCACTAGTTGACGTTTTAGTTTCAAAACCACATGCACTTCTGAAACTACAAACCTCATGGATATGGAGGGACAGGCAAACAGAGAGAAAGAGAGACAGACTGTCAGCAGGGCAAAATGTGCCAAAAAATCCTTAAATTCTGATGTTGTGGCAATTGGAACATGTAATAAAAATGTTAATTTTGTAATATGTATTTTTATTATGTTATGCAGGTGATTGACCCCTGCTGCAGGGTTTGAAAACATGGTCATATTGTATGTTTGTGTTAACTTGAAGTTGGTATTCTGCTGTTCTCAGAGAACTCAGCCTACCAAAATACCACCTATGAACTACCTCTCCATACATACTATGGGGTAAGACCAAGACTGGCTCAGCACCTCTGCCTGGACAGAGAGTTATATAGCCACCCTATGCATAATATACCAAAATCCTGCTCCCCAGGTCTTCTTTTCTACTTACCGCAGATGCCTTTCCTCCAGTTCCACAGTAGGATGCCTTTGGCAGCGCAAGCCCGAGCATAGCTGGAGAGGGCAGCACACATGCAGTTCTCGCTGTTCCTACAGCTACAGGTATCATATTTACATCTCTAAGGTAAGGAAGAGAAAAAAGCCAGTGTTGAGAGGAGACTGGACAGGAGGGAGGAAACTAATAGTTTTGAGGGGGTAAATGCACACTGATATCAGAGAAAAAACTGACTTCTTCACACAACTACACTCAAAGAGCAGACAATTTATTACAAACTGTTTATGAAATGCTTCTGGAACAAGTCAGTTGCAAAGTCCATGGGCACTTTTGTACCCATGATGTACACTCCAGCAGGGCATTTCAATGTGAAAACAAGTTTCCAGGTCAGCAGATACAAAACACAACAAACTGTATGGAGAGTCTGATAATTTGACCCTCTAATTCATACCTTGTAATATTCAGTTGGATCGATGGTTGACTGACATTTGGCAAAAGGAGTTTCAGGTTTTTTGAGCCAGGAGCACCAGTGCTCAGCATAGGTTTCTGTAAGAGCAGAGGGAGAAAGAGGTCTTATTCAATAGTCACTTAACTGCTTTGTCATCTGTCTCATTCCAGTAATTTTGAACAATAGTTAGAATAGAAAAGCAAGTAGAAAACCAAAGAAGATGACATTGTCATAAAATTCATGAAAATCAACTAATCTGCGTATTATTAAGTGAAGTTTTAAAACAGAAGGCTCAGTCTTTCTCACAAGCTCAGGGCCCTGTTTACTAAGCCACACTGTAGGCACGCTAACTTTTTGGTGCGTGCTAAAAATTAGCGCACACTAACAATAGAGACACCCATTATATTCCTATGGGTGTCTCTAGCGTTAGAGCGTGCTAATTTTTAGTACGCGCTAAAAGGTTTGCACGTCTACAGCACGGCTTAGTAAACAGGGCCCTCAGGTTAGACACCTCCTAAAACCTACTGAAGTGCAGTTCACCCCTGCTGTTACTACTGATAACGAGGCTTCCCCAGATCATGAAAAAAAAACAAAACAAAAAAAACTAGACAGCACACTATGGCAAACATGATATTTCCTCTGCACAGCCACTAAACTGTTTAGAACACCACTCGTGTCTTGCTGACACCCAATACTGAGCAAACCCCTGCATTATGTCCAGGGAGGGATAGTTTGTATAGATTTTAACACTACTTATTATTTGAAAAACTGGCTACTCTACTGCAAGCCTGCTTCCACTAAGCTACAGGAGAAACTATGGACCAGCAAAGGCTTGTGCTGCAAATCCATAAGAGCGATGTGGCAATAACTGAGGACTGTGTTTCTCATGCGGGAGGGGGGGGGGGAAATCATTCAGCCTTGAAAAGAGTGGGGATATCTAGAAGAAGGTGGCTGTACATTTCCTTTATTTATTTACATATTACTGACTAACAGCATTTTGCTGTTCAAAACAGTTATCAAGTGCAAGCAATTAACCACAAAGATCAACCAATGTAACACACACTATTCATCCACATATATTCAAAACTGTCTTATAATATCTGCTTGTCATGCTATTATCTTGTTTATCATAATCATATTGCTTGTTATACTACTATCTTGCTTTTCATTATCATATTGCCCAAGATTCCTCTGTAACACTAAATGTCTATTTCCTAATGTCTTCCATTTTTCAAGATGTATTGTAAGCCACATTGAGCCTGCAAAAAGGTGGGAAAATGCAATAAATAAATAAATAAATAAATAATGCACAACAAACCACCAGCAATTCCATGTAAATAAAACACCTTCTCACTATCCACTGATACAGGCAAGGCATATTTTGAATCTACAGTAAGAAAGTAGTGGCTTAATCAGAAAAAAAAAGTTTTCATATTTCTAGTATCTGATACCACCTGTCAAAAATCTACTCAAAACTGAAAAAGGGGTAGTAGATTACACTCAAGGACATCCCACTGTTTTCTCAATCCCCCATTCCATCCAGTAAGCATTTATTAAATTTACTCTAATACTCCTTAAAGAATAATAGAGTTTAAAGTTTCTGGGCCTCTAAAGTGCCACTTGCTACCAAAGTCAGAAAAGGCTACCAGACTGTCCATATTCTGCATATTTATCTCTACATAGCTCCATCTCACATTTAGTCCAAGTGCAATGAAGCTTGCTGCTACAGATGTCCTATGAATTCAGTGTAGGGAAGCTCTGTGTGATAATCCTTACCACTCTCAATGCTGAGACTGCAGGGATCCTCCAACCAGTCAGTCTTGTCATGGCAACCGGCTTGTGCTTTCCAAGTATTGGCAAATGCAGCTGCTGTTGCTTCCACTAGACCTCCAGCACTCTGGAAATCATCTCCCTCCTTGGCATTGAAATTTCCACAAAGACCTGTGGATTGGAAAGGTGGGGGGGGGGGGGGGGGGGGGGGGGGTCAGGTGCTATAATCTAAATCCTGTGTATGTTATTTATTTTAAATAAAATAAAGATCAATGGTCAAACAAGATCAGTACACTCAGAACTGATTAGGTTGTTTTATGAGGACATCTGATTATCGGTACTTTAAACAACTGTTTATTGTCTTCAGACTATTCACTCTGTGCCTAATGTAATAACAGTGCACCTAAAATTGTGTATTACATTTTAATGCAGATTTTTTTGTGTCCCGAGTAATTAGTAATGAAATATATTCAGCGGGGATATCCCCAGTTAGCAGCTATTGAATAACCGGTTATATTGCACGATATAATTGGCTAGCTGCCAATTTTTAAACTGGGTATCAAACAGAGGAATATCTTTGGCTGGTTTGAGGATAACCGGCTAAGTCTGAATATTGACTTAGTCGATTATTTTCAAACCAGCCAAAAATAAACCGGATATTCAATGCCAGTCACTGGAAATGTCCTGGCATTGATTCTCCGGGCTTAGCGCCTACCACAGGAGTTAGCTGGTTTAACGCCTGCGGTTGAATATCGGCCCCATGGCCTACATTTTTCAACAAATTATTCACATATGAAGCATAGATTGCTAGATTTTTATTAAGTGACATCCAAAGAGCAGCCCGATCTATCACTCTCAGGCTTATTTTCGAAAGAGAAGTACACCCATCTTTCGACACAAATCACAAGATGGGCGTCCTTCTCACAGGGTCGTCCAAATCGATATAATGGAAAGCCGATTTTGGGTGTCCCCAACTGCTTTCCGTCGTGGGGACGACCAAAGTTCCCAGGGGCATGTTGGAGGCGTAGCGAAGGCGGGACTTGGGCATGTCTAACACATGGGTGACCTCAACCCATAATGGAAAAAAAAGGGCATCCCTGACGAACACTTGGACGACTTTACCTGGTCCTTTTTTTCTTACAACCAAGCCACAAAAAGGTGCCCGAACTGACCAGATGACCACCGGAGGGAATTGGGAATCACCTCCCCTTACTCCCCCAGTGGTCACCAACCCCCTCCCACCCTAAAAAAAATTATACCCAGCTCCATGACAGCAGTATGCAGGTTCCTGGAGCAGTTTTAGTTTGTGCAGTGCACTTCAGGCAGGCAGACCCAGGCCCATCCCTCCCCCACCTGTTACACTTGTGGTGGTAAATGTGAGCCCTTCAAAACCCACCAGAAACCTACTGTACCCACATCTAGGTGCCGCCCTTCACCCATAAGGGCTATGGTAGTGGTGTACAGTTGTGGGGAGTGGGTTTTGGGGGGCTCAGCACACAAGGTAAGGGAGCTATGTTCCTGGGAGCATTTTATGAAGTCCACTGCAGTGCCCCCTAGGGTGCCCGGTTGGTGTCCTGGCATGTGAAGGGGACCAGTGCACTACGAATGCTGGCTCCTCCCATGACCAAAGGGCTTGCATTTGGTCGTTTCTGAGATGGGGGTCCTTAGTTTCCATTATTGCCGAAAATCAGAAACGTCCAAGTCTAAGGACGGCCATCTCTAGGGACGACCTAAATGTCAAGATTTGGGCGTACCCGACCGTATTATCAAAACGAAAGACGGACGCCCATCTTGTTTCGATAATACGGGTTTTTCCGCCCCTTCACCGGGACGTCCTCAGGAAAACTTGGGCGCCCCTTTCGATTATGCCCCTCTCTGTCTCCTATCAGAACTTTGATCTGCATGCTCTACAACAAAAATGGCCTTTTTTGTTCCTCCATGTGAAAGAACTGGGACTTGCTGAAGTACTCTGGCTCATTTCTCAAGTATGGCCCCCTTAGCCATTTTGGACCAAATCCTATAAATAGCACCAACAAATCATTGCCCAAAAAATTAACTAAGGGCCTGACTCTGTATATGGTGCCTAAAATTAACACACACTAGGAAATTACAACTAAGTGTTTCTAAATACCACAAGTAACTATATGCACTGTATTTAGAATATGCTTAGGCATAGTTCATGCGACTGAATCTACCCATGTCCATTTACACCAACAAAGAGTTGGTGTAAATCCCTGAACACAGATTTACGTGCACTGGCCCATAGTTTATAACAACGCGTGTAGATTTTGGAATGTCCACAAAACACCCATTTCCATGCCCCCTAAGCACGCCTCTTTTTGCCTGTGCACATTAGAATTTAGGCGCAGTACATTACAGAATATGCTTAGCAAAATATGCGCATAGATTCTAATTTTTGTCAATTAGGGCTCTTTATTTCTTGTTAAGAGCTGTTATCAACACAACATCATGTTAAAACAATTAATCTGCGTGCGTAGTTATAAAATATGCCTAGATTTATATGTGGAATCGTGCGTAATTCGAGGCATGCTATATAGAATCTGGCGGTAAACGCTGTTCTATATACAGCACTGAAAGTTAACAGCACTGGTTAATAGAATAGGCATAGCGCCAGGATCAGCGCCAAACTTTAGACACAAGGATTTACACCAATTAAACCCTGGTGTAAATCCTTGTGCCTAAATGAGCCGTGGACCCCTTTAGTCTATAAAAGTGCACATGAATTGTAGGAACACCCCTAATCCACCCATGACCCTCCCATGGCCATGTCTCATTTTGGAGCTACACACAAAATTTACACATGGATCCCCACAAAATGCATGCATAAATTTCAATTAATGCCAATTAGTGCTGATAATTGATTATTAGCAACCAGTTATTGGCACTGAGTGGCTTATTATTCAATTAAATTACACCCACAAATTGGGCATATGCCCAAAGTTACACGTGCAATTTTAAGCTCCGTTTATAGAATTTTGAGGTTTGTTTCAAATCAGAAATATAGCCTGCTTAGTTTCTCTGTTGGAGAAAGCAGGGCTAGTTAAGCCATACCAATTATAGAATAAGGTACAAATCACACCTTGAAGAGTATTGCGAGCAGATCGCTCCATGGTGAGATACAGCTGCATGATTGGAGCCAGCTGGATTTGCATTTGGAGATCAAAAGATGTTTGCACAATGATATGGGAGGAAGTTGGTTGCAGGATGGAAAAGCTTGCTGAAATCACAAAACAGAAAGATTAATTTTATTTCATATTTATAAAATGGCCTGTGAATTTCATTCACTGTAACTTAGATTATAAGTCCTCCAGGGACAGGAAAAATACTTACTTTACCTGAATGTAACTCACCTTGAGCTACTACTGAAAGGACGTGAACTAATTCTAAAAATAATATGTAAAATATGAACATTTCCTTGTCTCCCCAGGACTAAGAGAACTAGAGGCAGACTGAAGAATGTTGATCAAGATTTACAAAAAAGCAAATCAATACAAAAACTCAAGTAAAACACAGATTCCAAAATCATAACACATACAATAATCATAAAAGGCAAAATCTCCGGGGGGAAAAGAAAAGGAATAATTAAAATAGGATAAATTAGAATAAAGTTTAAACCTCCCATTTCATACCCTTCAAGGCACACATAACCAAAAGTATCTATTTGAGCTCAACTCTCCCCACACCCTCTACCTGCAAGATACAAAGGAGATGAAAGGAATTACCATATAGAGATTCCTAGCTAAAAGTGCAATGTGCATCATGAGAATTGAGCGTTGCTGGCACTTTTTCACCCTCCCCTCCCCCGCTGTTCCTACAGGGATGAAAATAATGTAAACATAATTTTATATAGGTAATTGTGCATTTCCCAGACTAAAGTTACCCCCTCAGTTTGGATGCTCTTTCTGTTGTTAGAATCCCATTGATTTAACTTTTAGTTTAGTTTCCAGGCCAAAAAGGGCTAATAAAGGTAACCGATAGGCTGTATCTGTGAATACATTACATACTTATTATTTGGTAGTAAATAAGATTGAACAATTCAATGTTTACTTTCTCTCTACAAAACGTTTGTGCTCTCCAGGTGCTATAAATATGTTTTAAGCCACTGGCTCCATACATGATTGCATGTGTTTCTGAACTATTGAAATGCATAGGGTGCTAGAAATCTGTCTAGAAAACAGCTGTCACAGCTTGATGTGATTTATAATTATTCGTGTTTTGATGTGCTGCACCCATAGTTTAAATCATACCTTTATGAAATCCCTTTCATCTCTGGAGGATGAGGCTCCGTCACTGGCCACAGATCAGACTGTGCACCTACAATTTATCATGGTCTGCTCTTAATGGACTTCTAAAGTCAGGTATTAATAAAAGTGTAAACTGGATAATTTGGAGCTGTGTATATTTTCCCTCTATTTCTGATCACTCATGATTGACTCACAAAGCCATTATGCCATATGAGTTTGTCGGCCATTATCGTACTTTCAGACAGTTTGGTTTTGTAAACTCACTTCAAAAGGCATTCTAGCTTTTTTAGTCTGTTGGGGAGTGGAATAGTATCAGGTTGAGAACCAGGGAAGCCAAGGTTCAAATTCTGTCTCCCACTGATGTTCCTTGTCACCTTGGGCAAGTCCCTTTAAACTTCATTGTCTCAGGTAGAAATTAGATTGTAAGTCCATTTGGACAGGAAAATAACATGTGTATCTGTTTGTCAGTTGGATTTGGAAAGGAGTAAAGAAGTAGATTAGTGGTTAGTGCAACAGGTTAAGGACTGGAGAAGCAAGTTGATCAAATATTATTGATGTTCCTTACCCCCTGATTCTATAAAAGTCACCAAAAAATTCATGCACAAATCTAGATATATGCTTAAATTTGCACTCTCAATTTAATTGAATGAGCCAATTAGCACCAATAATTTTAACAAGCAATTATTGTCACTAATTGAAATCAACATGTGCACATATAAATTTAGGCACGTGATCCGCACCTAAATTTTATACGTCTCAGAAAAGGGGGCATGGAAATGGGAGGGTCATGGACGTTTTAGAGCAGAGCGTGGGCATGGATTCCAGTTACATACACAATTATAGAATAAGGGGGTTCTACGTGTAAATTCAGGTGCAGGCATTTGCACAACATTTTCATTGGTGCAAATGACATGCCTAGATTTACACATGACCCCTGTGCTTAAGCGCTATTCTATAAACTGTGCCTAACTTTAGGCACAGCTTATAGAATAGCGCTTAAGCATTTTTGTCGATACTGATTTAGGCGTGATTTATAGAATCTAGCTCTTAACCCTCTATTGCCTCAGGTACGGATTTAGGTGGCAATTCTATAAATTGGCACCAATATTTAGGTACCTCAATGCCATGCACATAGCGCCAATTCTATAATGGCATCTTGGCAGCTAGATTCCATTATAGAATACTAGGATATGCCAGCATTGATGTGCCTAAAGTTAGGAGCTAACATTTATGCCAAATTAGTGCCAGTTGTAACTGCTGGTGCCTAATTGTGCCCTGAATTGAATGTTACTTATAGTATTCTTTAAGTTACATGAATATCTCAGACACATGCTCATGACCGCCCATACTCTGCCCATGTTTACACCCCCTTGCACATATGCACTAAGATAGGTTCATAATTGCCAATTAGTGGCGCCAATCATTCTATAACTTTCTTGGAAAAATTAATGCCTATCTTTAGGGGCGTAGCCAGACTGACTTCGGCTGGCGGGGGTTGGGCTCCCCCGCCAGCAAAGGTAGGCAACAGCAACGGCGGGCGGGTGTTGAGAGGGGGGTTGAGAGGGTCGTCAGCAGGGGGGGTCCGGGCCAAATCTACGGGGGCCCAGGCCCCCAAGGCCCCATAGTAGCTATGCCCCTGCCTACCTTAGATACCAATTAGAGTGCATTAGTGGCCTAGTGGTTAGGGTGGTGAACTCTGGTCCTGGGGAACTGAGTTCAATTCCCACTTCAGGCACTTCTGGGCAAGTCACTTAATCCTCCATTGCCTGCCATGAGTGGGAAAGCACAGGGTACAAATGTAACAAAAAAAAATTATAGAATTTCCCTTTTAGATTGTAAGACCTCTGAGGGCAGGAAAATACTTTGTGCACCTGAATGTAACTTTCTTCAACTACTACTGAAAACATGCGAGACAAATCTAAAATAATTTTTTTAGAACCCCTAAAATCCAAATCCAAGTCACTTTACTCTCCGTTCCCCCAGGTACAACTTAGGAAGTAACATCTGGGTAGGGAAATATCTCATCTACCTGAATATAACTCACCTTCAGCTTGGAATTGGAAAAAAGTAATTAAGTACAAATTTTAAAAATATAGCCATCATCGTACTGTAGATCTTCCCTGAGACATGCTGAGAGTAATTTTATAAAGGTTGTTCTGTGCATAAAACCTGTTTTGCATGCGTAAAATGCCCCTTTATAAAACCACATGGCAACATCTGCAGGTATAAATAGATGTGCTGACAAGATGGTGTATATTTATATTCTCGCTGCTGCACGCATTCCCAAAAACACAGTTTGGGAAGAACAGGGTGGAATTATGATTCATCACAGGTCAGGAATCTTGGAATACTGCTAGACTCACTCTGATCCCACAAATTCAAACAACCTTCAAAAATTTTCTCTATCACCTACGGCAGCTAAGAAATCTTTCTCCATATATTGAATAGACGAGCCTGACCACAGTGGCCCATGCTATGATAACATTATGACTAGACTACTTTAATGCCCTATACACTGACCAAACCAAAAAGTGTTTGTATCAGCTCCAACTAATTCAGAATGCTGCAGCATGACTAAAAGGCTGCAAGTGGCGTGACCACATTATGCTCTTACTGCAACAGCTAAACTGGCTGCCAGTACCTTACAGGGCTAAATTTAAAACTCTATGTTTGACTTTCAAGGCCCTCAGAAAAAAATGGGCCAGAATACTTAAAGAATAAGTTAACTCTTTACACACCTTTAAGACTTCTAAGGTCCTCTCAAGGATCATCACTATTTGTACCCTCATCAAAAGATGTGATACCCCCAGTGAGCCTTCTCAGGAGAAGCCCCCACACTCTGAAATTTACTCCCAGAGGGGCTACGTATAACTCGAGACTACCTCTACTTCAGGAAGCAGGTAAAAACCTGGCTCTTCTTCCAAGACTTTAATACATAGAGTGACTAACTATACACTCATTCTGCACCTGGACTAGCTTGCTACACACACTGTAACTTAAATCACTTCCTTATCTCTTGCTTAACTATACAAAGAAAGTGCCTTGAGTTCAGCCAACCATCAAATTATCCCATTTGACTCTGTACCATGCATCTTGTTCCCATCATATCTCTGCTCTTGGTCCCTCTGATATATGGGTAGCCATATTGTAGAAAATCTTTAGCATCATATCTATGTTAGTTGAATGTTCTAATGCATGCTTATTAGGTGTATCATTAGTATTATGCTAACTGCATTATATCTCTGATATTTGAATTCAAATGCTGTTAAATGTGTACATTTTTTATACTGTTTCACGGTAGTTCTATTATTAGGGTTCAATTTACTGTTTTCAAGTTTACCTCATTTATTGTATTTATGGTTTATTCTTGGTTATTTTACTATTGTTATGCTGTTAACAAAATTGTAAGTTTGAAGTTAAACAGTACCTGCTGTACACTGCCTCGGGTGAATCACTTCATAAAGGCGGTTAATAAATCCCAATAAATAAATAAAATAAATGCATATGTTTTATACAATATGCAAGTGTACACATAGGACTAAATTCTATATATGGCATATAAATAATTGGCGCCAAAAAAACCCGTGCTCAGTGCTGTTCTATAAACTGCACTTAAAGTTAAGCATGGTTTATAGAATAGCGCTTATGCCCAGGAACCACAACTACATTTAGGCACCAGTGGAAAAATGGTGCAGATGCTCACGCCTAAATTAGGCATGGATCCCACCTTAGTCTGTAATTACAAGCGTAACTGAAAGGAACACCCCTGATCTGCTCATGATACCCCCCCCCCATTTCCACACCCCCTTTTTTGACATGCATTGTGACAAGGCTACATCCCCGATGTATAGAGTGAAACAGCAGAACCATGAACTACATATCCCAGAATGCATTTCCAGTCCTAGCAGTGAGATCCCAGGGGATAGGCAAGCTGGCCATATACCGTCTCTGACCATAAGAGGGAGGGTGAATGAAGGAGCCAGTTCCCGGGACCAGCAATCTGTATATCATGCTGCCCACCTGTAATAGGGAGAGGTGGGCTGAGAAGCAGGAGGAGGATTGGATGGAAGAGGGAATTAATCAGCCTGAGCAGGGGAAGAAAGCGGAATGGAATGGGAGCTTGAGAGCTGAGGAAGGCAGCCCCTGAAAGTTTGGAACCTACATGGTTTTGGGAATTTATTTTGGTTTAAACCCTGCTTAAGTAAAGAAGCCTGGTTTTCTTTTGGGGAAACCCTGAGTGGTGGGGGAATTACTACCCTGTTTTGAAACCTGATTATTGTGAGAACCTCTGAAGTTGGAAGGCTTGTTTATGAAGGAGGGCTGCCTGGTGGGAAGAGGGGTTCAGTTCAGGAGGAGAGGAGCAGTGCAGGCTGAAAATCCTTGGGCAAGATAGGTCCCTAAAGAACTGAAGCAGGCTGAAATACCTTGGGTGGAAGGAAGTCCCAAAAGTATTGAACCTCCTGAAAGTAAAGGCTGCTTGGTGATTAACACTGTCTTGAGGGGAAATCCTGCTTGTGGGACAAGTACTATTTGTTTGCTACTGACTGAGACCACAAAAGCAGGGATTTCCAAAGGACTAATGCATTCCCCTCCGGGAAGGGGGCAAAGTCTTTGTGTAATTGGTTGATGTACTAAGCAAGGCAGAACAGCCCTGCCTGAGAAGCAAGTCTCTACTCTGGAGTGAAGTTTTGTTTATGAATCTGGAAAATAAAGGAATGTTTTTGAAGTATTTCCTGGTGGCAGTTTTGTGAAGTTCTGGCTATTCAGGGAAGGCAGCTTCCTTCCCCATACTGAAGCAGCGGGCCCGTTTACAATGGCACTATCCCAGATGGGACCTAAACTGTGATCCACACGGATAAGAGGGACAGAGGACCCTGGTGGGCCCTTACTACTGTGCAGACCAGCAGGCACCTCAGGTAAGCTGTACCTAGGGGGGCCAAGGCTGGATAAAGAGCAGGGTAAGGGAAGAGAAACCAAAGGGTGGAGAACCCAGGCAGAGTAAAAGGGGACCCGCTTAAAAGATAGCGCACTTGGGTCGTGTGTCTGTTTGCTTCACAGGATCTTCCTCACTGCCAAGGAGAAGCAGCAAGAGAGCTCGCAGCAGTGGCGTAGCCACAGGTGGGCCTGGGTGGGCCGGGGCCCATCCACTTAGGGATCAGGCCCACCCAACATCAACACATATTTAGTGCTAGCTAGTGGGGATCCCAAGTTTGCCAGCTGAAGACCTCCCCCTGATGGTGCTGAAAACACTGCTTTCCACTTCAGCAGTCTAGGTTTCCTAAGCTGCTGATATTGGCCTCATCACATTGGTGGGGGGGGGGGGGGGGAGGAGAACACTTGGTGCCCACCCACTTCTTGACTAGGCCCACCCAAAATCTGCTGTCTGGCTACGCCCCTGGCTCGCAGCACATCTTACATCAATTGGTGAAAGCATCCAAGGAACAATAAGGGCCCCTCCTAAAAGCCCTACAGACCCAGATGCAAGCCATGGACGTTCCTGAAGCCCGTCGAGGGGGCCAACACTGATAAGGCGCATTACTCGCCTACCCAGGTAAAGGGTACCTAGGGGGGAGGCGAGGGAGGATCCAAGAAGCTAAGAAATAGAGCAAGTGTAGGACCAGGGAAACAGACAGTCCGCACTTGGAGTCTTCTCTTGTGTTGCAGGCTATATCCCAGCAGACAATCGAGGAGGACGTCGGAGCCCTGGGAAGGCGGGGACGGTGCTGACCGAAGAGAAAAGTCCAAAGGCCCGAGGAGCCGGAGCCCAAGTCGCCAGCAGAAGAAATGGACATGGCAAAGTTGGACACCATGATCCAGGTTCTGGGACTTGGAGAGGGACTTTGTTTAGAGACTGTTGGGACAATGTTTAAGCCTGAAGGGGTGTCTGGGGAAGACAAGACCCCAAGGAGAGGAAAAGTGGCTGAGCCAGTATGTTACCAATGTGGGGAAATGGGCCATGTTGGAGAGTGGTGTCTGGCAGTATGCAGTTCAGAGGATGAACTGGGAGACTGGGAGGAGGGAAATCCTACAGTCAGTTGGTGGGGGTTAAGTAACATGGCAGGCAAGAGGAAGCCCAAAGGCCATGGGAGTCGGGAGGTGACCCATTCCTCAGGGGCAGACTTCATGGTGAGGCCGGGAACCCAAGGAGAAAGAGGTGGCTGCAGGGAAGAGGTCAAGAGGAACCCGCTGCAGGGAAAGCAACCCATGTCCCAGGGAGAGGGGAGGCCACCAACCTGAACAGTGCCAAGAGGGAGGAGGGGTGCCTGGACGAGAGAGGAAAACCCCAGTTGCAGGATAGTGGTGGTCCTGGTAAGAAGGGTAAACCTTCTAGGAAAGGGGGGGTAGGCCCGGGTGAGAACTTCCCAGGTGACAGGATAAAAAGTAGTCCTGATTGTGTAGGGGAAGTCAATGTACACTGTGAGCAGTGGGATGAGACAGCTGAAGATAAAATAGGCTGCCCATGCTCTGGTGAGGAACTGGCAGTATTTCCATGTGGTGGGGAACCAGGGAGAGTTGCCCCAAGGGAGAAATACTGGGAAACCCAGGGAAGAGAAGGTAGTAAGTCATTCACCCTGGAAAGGGGATTAAAGGAATCTCCCAACCATAATCCTGAGTTTGGTAGAAAGCTCCAGGAGGAAGCCCATAAAGAGAATGAGAACCCGCTGTTAAAATCCCTTAAAGAGAGTTTCTGGCAGGTAGAATGGGAGCTACAAGCCCTATGTAAACCTGGGAAACTCCATAGGTACCCTGAGCAACGTCTGAGGGAGGTTCTGGAATTTAATAAGGGACTGATGGTAACCTTAGTGGGCAATATACAGCAGCAGGAGGAGTCCCATAAGGTATTGAAGTCTGAGCGAGACTGAACAGAAATGGGTCCTATTCGAGTCAGCATGTAAGAAAGAAATGGCTGCTTCAGTGCAGGCCTTAGAGGCCAAATGGGCAGAGTCCCTTAAGCAGAAGGAAGGCTGTGAGGCACTGCTAGCCACGGTTAGGGCTGAGCTGCTCACAGAATGTAAGCTAAGGAAGGAAAAGGAAGCAGAGGTAGTCCATCTTACAGCCACCCTGAAAGAGACCCAAGCCTTAAATGAAACCCGAGTAGCTAAGCTGCAGTCCACACATGAGCAAGAGATAAGGGACCTCACAGACAAGTTGCAACTGGACCAGGAGCAGAGAGTAAACCTAGTTAAAGCTGAGTTCCGGAATGCTCGCCTAGAATGGCAAAAAGAGCAGGAGGCCCTAAGGGAAAGTATAAGGGAACAGCAAGCCTTGATTCTACTCCAGAAGCAAAGGGAAAATAAGCTCGTCACCTCTGTAAAGGCAGAATTAGAAGAAGCCAAGCAGGAGGTGAAGCAGAAGGAAATGGAGTTGGCTAAGAGGCAGGAGTGTGTTAAGGAGATGGGTAAACTACAGCAAACAGCTATAGGAGAGCTGAGGGGGATCTTAACCCACGTAAAGGCTGGGCTGGGAGAATTGAAGGGCAACAGGAAAGCCAGGGAAGTGCAGCAGGGACATACTGAAGTGGTGGCTCAGTTAACTGTGGCATTGCAGCAGATCCAAGCTGAGGCCAGGGGCCTGAATGAGCTTAATAGGGAGAAGGTAATCCAGATAGAAGACCTGCACAAGGGATACACCCAAAGGATAGAGGGGTTATTGGTGGAGATGCAGACAGCCCAGGAAAGGGTACGGTACCTTACTCAGAGGAACCTTGAGTTGGAAACTCAGATAAAGGAGTTGCAACAGGTTCAAGCACAGGGGGCAGCTGAGTGGGCTGTTGAGAGGCTGCAGGCCAAGGAAACCACAGAAAGGGCAGAAAGCTGCAGGGTGGCCCTGGAAGAGAGGTGCAGAGTGTTGACCCTCGCAGTGGATGTCCTCTTCCAGGATGGGCAGAGGAGATTAAGGGAGGTTCAGGAAGCAAAATCCTGCATTTTAGACCTCCAGCAAAAGCTTACCTGTCACATAGGGCAGATTCACCTTCAGCTCATTGAGAAGCACAGTGCCATCTTCTTTGAAAGTCACAACCTGAAGAAAATCAAAATGGAAGCCATGTTAGCACTGAGGCCCTTCCACAGAGCCCATGCTGAAGGAGCAGGAAGGGCATAGTGTATCATGAAAACATATTCCATCCTAATGTTGTACTGACAGCACCAATTTGTTTTTCATAGATACAGCACACCAAATGCCTAGGTGATGCAAGATGTCATGATATTTTGTGATAGGGTCGCAGCATTATAGCAGAATCTATTGTAGTCTGTGAGCAAATAGATATCGTTTGAGCTCACTAACAGGAAATATAAAAGAACAGAAACAGCATATCAAACAAAGTTGTCAATTAAGCCATATAACGTTTGCAGTTAGTTTTGCTACTAGTCTCTTGCTCTAAGCTATATATAACAGGAGTTTAAAAGTACCCACAAAAGGATAACATATTTTCTTACAGTATGTTTTCTACTGCTGAACTACTGATGGTATAGAGGTTATTGACCTATATCTTTCCTATAGGCCCTATCTGTTCATATAGATTGCATACATGTAAAAGTGGTGATTTTACATGTAGATAGTTCAAGGGGGAGTGGTGGGGGCAAGGGAGGATGAAGTTTGGAAAAGATCTGGGCAATACAAAAATCTATAGGTCCATCCCCCATATACAAAGAGTATATACATATATGGAAAAAGGTTTCCCTGTCAGGTTTAGAGGCACACACATGTTTTTTTTTTTTTTAATTGCATATTTATTCTAGGGCTTTACATGAGGCATTAAGGGGGTCATTCTCCTTAATTCCAGTTGTTTATTTTCACCTCCAAAATTAAACCAAATTAAAACTGTGGCCTCATAATTATTGATTACTTAAATGGCAGCACTTACATATCTACATTTATAAAATGGGGTAGTTGCACGTGGGAGTGGAACTGCCTACATGTAAAAAGGTCTGAAATTTCCAGTTTGATGTGAAGATGCCAACACACACACACACACACATGCTTGCACACACAAACATGTGCACACACACACATGTGCACACACATGTACACACACACACATACTCTCTCTTTCCATTTTCTGCCTTATACATCGTTCCTGAACAGATTACTGTCTGGTATTGCCATCTCCCAGTCTCTGTAATAGAAAGAGTATTCAGATCTGCCTCCATCGTCATGGCTAGTAGGTCTGGAATTTGATTACATGCACTATGAACATTTGTGCTCATAGTCTTTTAGATTTTGCTTTTTGCTTTCTATCCTCTCTGTATAACTTCATACCTGCTCCTTTTGTTTACTTATTACTTAACAGACTTATGAGATCCTCAGTGCTGTGGCTTTCTCCACTGACTTCATTTGCTTGTCAGAGGTTAACAACCTCATTCAGTTGGCTTCCATCCATGTTGAACTACATTTATCGGTCTGTTTTATATATTGTTTGGCTAATGGATAAGGGAAGATGGATGAATTTTTTTAAGGTTTTAATGTTATCATTGTGTTATTGGTGGGTTGAATACACTCTTGTTTTATTGGTGTTAGGGGAGGGAAGTTGTGTTTATTTGATTTTATTATTTTGTATTACTGTAAACTGCCTGGTGTCTTTTTGAAAACTGGTGATATATCAAATCAATAAATCAAACCAAATGATAATACAGTGACTTCTAGCAATACTCTTGGAAGTATATTCTAGTTGTCAAGGTTTCTTTCATTGCAAGAGAGCAGTAATGGAACAGAGCACACAATGATCAGAATCATTAGGGTAATATAAACAGATCTCGGAGAAATGTTTTTGCTATCAAGTTCCTCAGTTCTGGCTTTCATTTCCTATTGAACTTCAAAGTTCCTTTAGTTATTTTTTTGTTTCAGAAGAATTTGAGGACTTTTTTTGTTTAAACAGTTTATTTCTTAATTTGTATGTTATTTTTTTTAGGCTTATAGCATAGTTTTTGTTAACTGCTTTGAACCACTGATAAGTGGGTGTTGGCGGTATACAAGAAACATGTCACATCACTTATGATTTCAGCAACAGTGATACAGAATGGCACTGTTCAGTGAATCAGCGGTGAAACAAGGAGCTGTGGATCCCTTTGTAGAAGTACATAGCTCTCTCTATGTATCTATCTGTGCCTCACACTCTCTCTCTCTCCTTTTCTGTTGAAGTGTACGCAACGTTTGTCAGAAATACCCAACAATGGTAGTGCATGCACCCAGAGCTCCATCAAGTATTCTGAACTGGTGCTTACATTGCTCCTGCTATCTGTTAATAACACCACTGTCTTGAGACAAGTCTCTCTCTCCGTGGTGCCGCAGGGGGCCAGCTCTCCGATCACTACATGGGAGTCATTCGCAAGTCCCTGAAACAATGGAAAAACAAAAAAAGATCAGATTTGTTATCACAATCAGACATTCTCCTTCTATAGAGTCCAACAGCCTGAGTGAAAATAGAGCAACCTATGGTAGCTATCAGTGCCGGCTGTCTGTAGTGGTTTGGCAGTTGATTAATTTAATGAGCAGATTGAGCTCTTGAGGTCAGAATGTAGGCAAAGATTCTGGACTATGTAAGGATTATTTGCTTTAGAGCTGTGACAAAGCTGGTGGGATATTTTATGACAGGGATGTATATTGCAAGAGCCATGCATTCTTCTTAGGATATTGGGGTCACAGTACCTTGGAAAACACATAGTAGCAGTCCCCATGGAAGGTGTATTTCTTGCCATCGAAGGAAGTGAAATGAGCTCCTCCTTCTACTGAGCAGGTGCCAGGACAGGGCAGGTCCTTGCACACCCACTTTCCAGAATTACACACACTGTGAAAGCAGAGCAACACAAATCAGAGCTGGGTTTCATGGCTTTCAGCAAAGAGTAGGTTAGCTTGTAGAATAATGGTTACTGCTACAGTTCCCAAGCTGTAGATCAGTTGTTTTGTAAACATGTATGAAAAGAAATGCAGGACTACCACAACATAGAGTCCCCTTGGAATTAAAATCAGAATACATCTTATCCCCACAGTGTTAATACTTGAAATGGAGGAAGTCATTTTAGAATGGTTTGGTGGCATTTTCAAGTGTAAAAAGCTACTTTACAGATCTAAATGGACATGCGCTTGTAAGTAGTGATTTTTGGAAGTCATTACTGACATGTTTATGTCCACAGCATGTACAGATTCCAAGGGAGCATGGTGTGGCATTTTAAAATACGTATGTTTCAAAAATCATCCTCATCATCATTTATATGATTATATTCATCCTCTGAATCAAATGTAAGGTGAGCTAATGGCTTGATTTAGACCCAGTGTTTCGAGGAATGAGTCAGATGTTTCAGACTTTGCTTCTTAATTGGCTTCTCTTGTACGAGTAATTTTACAAAGACCAGCATTTGCACATGTATTTGCCGGTACTTACACATGAAAGTTGCAAAATGTGGAACTTCAACTTTTAAGTACTGCTGTTTACATGTATAACGTCCCAAGTAAAGTTGCATACCCTATCCTCCCGAATGCCAGCTGGTAGACATTTCAGTATTCACCTGGTTGAGAACCTCAGGTATGAGAGTGTGGGGAGGGGTGCCCCAGTTTTTGACCTCTTATGGGCCCTACTTGTGTAGATTTGCCTTGGACCTTGGACTCCCTAGGTGTGAACTCAGTGTACAACCTCTTCACAAATGTGAAGGACAATTCTATAACTTGGTGCTAGAGGCCAACTAATTTCATTTTTGATTTTGGTGCTACTTGCCAAATCCATAATTCAATCCTGTTTCAGTTTTAGATGAAAACGCCAGTGTGTATTCAGCTGAAACTGAAACATTGATGTGCCCTTCAAACAGGACCAGCCCCGACTCCTCCTCGGACAGAAGTAGCCACCCACCCACCTATCCATCCATCCATCTGTAGGCCTCCTTGGGCCTATCTTACAATTGTTGGTAGTCCAGTGGTGCAGTTGAAACATGAGCTATTCCCAGTTGCTCCTGTCCATGCTGGTTCCATTGTCAAAATGGCTGCCATGATATTGCTGCATGAGGTCATAAAAGCCATGTTGACAATGGAGTCAGCATGGTCTACAGGTGGTGGGATCTAGAATCGAGACTGCTGCTCCTGTTTGGGGGGGGGGGGGCAGGAAGGAAGAACGGGATCATAGTGCTGATTAGGGGCAGCAGGTTGTAGCGCTGATTAGGGATGACTGGTTTCATTTTCGGCTTTGGCTTTAGCTGAAACTGAATGATGAAATTCAGTCACAGATTCAGTTTCAGCCAAAACTGAAAAAAGCGGTTTTGGTTGCCCTCTATACTTACACACCATTTATATGCCCCAGAGGCACCAAAATAGGCAGTTATGTATGTAGCGTGTAACTACAAGGGAGGCATACATGTGACTGGAGCAAGGAAGAGGTATCAGCAGTCTCCAATGTACTATAAGTTACACATGTCGTAATTAAGCACACCCATTTATGCCAGCCATTGATCTGGCGTACAGGGTCACACCTAAATTTAGATGTGCCAATTCAGGTCTAAACAAGTATTCTATAACGGCATCTTGGTGCAAAGATGTCATTATAGAATTGGTGTACAGCATGTGGTATCAGTACATATTAACTGGAGGTGACAAATTACAGAATTCACCCCCCCCCCCCCCCTGAAAAGTTCTTTCACAATCCTCCTGCTGGGAAGTGGGGTTTTGAAGGTAGGGAACAGGCAGAAATATATACCAGGATCTCATTTTGAAGTCTCAATGTGCTCTTTATCTAGCACCCACAGACATGCAAGCTAAGTGAAGGAGTGAGGCTGGCTGTGGAGTGAGAAACCTTCATGATGCCTTTCTCCAGTCGAGCACCTATTCCCACCTTTGTGGTGGTTTAGTGGGGAGTTAAGTATGTGTAAACTGTATCTACTACCTCCAAATTGGCATGAAATAAGAGGTGGTATATCTTCTGCCCCTGGTTCATGTGTTCTTTTGCTCTTTTCTCTCCTTTCAGAATGAGTATTACCCCTCCCCCTCCCCCCCAGCTGGCAGTGCTTCTTCTAACACAGGGCCCATGGTGATCAACCTTCTTACTTTACCCTAAAAGCAGCCCTGGGAACTTCTTGAAAGTATTTACAATTATTTTTCACCTGTCAGTCACAAATGTACATACCTACTCTTACTGCAGTCCTTTTACAAATATAAACTAGTCAATAACCATATCGAATTTTTTTAAAACACTATGAAATTTGTGACTTTTCCAGGGATACCTAACAGGATTTTTATCACTGCCCTCATTCCTTACCAGTCCTCGCATTCAGTGCTTATCTTTTGTCCTGGTGAGTACAGCTTTCCATGTAGTTTGCAGTGACACTTGCTCACTGGCACACAGCCAGCCCCGGTGAGGTCATCAAGCACAGTCCCTGGAAAACACAGAACCCAACCCTTACTGACTACTGCTGATCCTCCAGTACCCTGTACAGTATCTGCCACACCAATGTTACACATGCAGAAGGAGCCCAAAGGTCTGGGCGGACAGTTGGAAAGAGGAATAGCAAGCTTTTCTGCAGAGATAGGTAATCAATAGAAATCAAACAAAATAAAACATGGAAAAGAAAATAAGATGATACCTTTTTATTGGACATAACTTAATACATTTCCTGATTAGCTTTCGAAGAGATAGGAAACACTGGGCCTCAAGTGCCACAGTGAAGGCAGAGAATGCATATTCAGTAGGGATATCTTGAAACTAAACTGATTTGTGGCATTTGAAGGCTAGCATTGCCTGCTAGGGATGGGTTATCCTGTGTAATGGCATGGGAAATATGAATGCTCAAAATGATTGCACCACAGATATGACTTCAAGAACCTCAGTGGCGACTCTTTTCACATGGATACACAGAACATGATTCGCCTGACATGTCACATTTATTTATTTATTTATTAAGATTTATTTACCACCATTTTGAAGGAATTCACTCAAGGCAGTGTACAATAAGAAGAATAAATCAAACATAATTCAGAAAGGCTGCACACGCTTTCCTAATAGTGCACTCATGTGTGAACCATGACGTATACACAAACCGTCGTGCATTTACAAACCATTGGAAAAGAGTGCATACTCTTTACAAAGAGACCATATTATTTTGAAAGAGTGCACACTCTTAGCAACATTGGTGTTGAAATGAAAAGTAAAACTAATCAAAACAAAACAAAAGGAACAATGCTGCAAGCGACATGAGAAACGAAACAAAAATGTATAGGCTGCCCATCTCTATTGCCTACCTGTGCTCTACAAGTAGAAAAGATTTGAACAGGGCTGTTTGGGGTACTGTAGTCTGAGAAAGATTGAGAAGACACAGAATACATGATCAGACTTAAGTAGAAGATGGAGAAAAGAAGCCAAGTAAGGATAAAAGTAGTGTGGTCTTGCTAAGGTTACCTCCTGATACCATGTCATAACAGGCTTCTCTATTTAAAATATGCGTAGGTTTCTAGTTTTGATTTTCTTGGAGAACTCAATGGAATAATAAGAACCATAAGTCTAGTGTGGTCAGTGTTGTCTCATATCCACTCACATAATTACCAAACCCATCTACCCAGGTAAATGGACTATTTGAAAACTTCTCACCCTCTTTGCAGGCAAAGGTATGCACCTATACACTGATGGTTCTTTGAGTTTGTGTAACTGTTTCGCTTTATACTTATACTTTATTAGATTTGCTAGGCTGCTCTAGCTGCCTGGGCAGAATAGAGCAGTGTACATATACATGACTAAAACATAAAGAAATTTTTGACAGAAAAGATATATAATCACTCAGAAGAAAACAGCGGAAAAATCCAGTCACACAAAGAAAAATTTAATGCATTCATGCTGAAGAAAGTATAAAGCACACAGCAAAGAAGACGGATAATAAAGGAAAGTATAAATCACACAGGTAAGACAAGGGTTGGTTCACCTAATCAACTGGCAGCAATTTCCGACTAATTCTGACCTTCAAAAGCGCCAGGTTTTCAGATTTACCTTAAAGTTTTTAAGGGACAGTTCGCTACAAAGGGAAAGAGGCAAAGAATTCCAGATATGGGGAGAGAGGAAAAAGAAGGCACGATGTCTGGTTGTTTCTGCTTTTTGAAACTCCCTAGAAACTGCCACCCTAGACAACTGCCTAGTCTACCTAATGGTTAAGATGCCTTTGGGTTTGCATGACTGCCCTAAGCTTGTTATACTTGAGATCAGGGCCTACCTTCAGGGCAGAAGCAGCCATCCATATGATGCTCTTCACAGAGTCGGCGGATATCCAGATGGGAGCAGGTGTTCATGCATGGAGAGCCACTTTCCAAGTACACCATGTTTGTGGGACATTGCTTTGCTGAAATGCAGAAATCCTTGCTGATTCAATGATTCAATTATGAGACGAGTTAAAATTGTATGCAGATCTGTCTCATGCAAATTCATTAATGATATCCTGAAAATTCAACTGATTTGCACCCTTTGAGGCTTAAAGTTGGACATCCGTGGAGGGGACTTTTTGATATGATGTCTAAGTCCAATTTTGAATGCACATGAGATAGAGCTGCATGTATTGCTTCTGTGCATGCAAATCTATCCCTGTATACTCATTGTGGATTATCTGGAAAACCAAACTGGTTACGGGATATTTCAGGACTGGCTTGAGAAGCTCTGCTCTAGGACCATAGCTGTCCCCATCTCAGAATCCATGTTTCAGACTGCAAAGAGTATTTGTCTCTCTCCTTTCCTTCTTTGTTCACCTTCCCATAAAGCTTTCTCCAAATCAGTTTTGACAATAACCATTTCAGTGATGAAGTTAATAATATCGATATGGTAAAATACAGATCTTATACTGAAGGGCTGACTCGTTGAGTCATGATACACAGTGTACACTGCCAAAGAGTTCAGATTTCTGTTCAGAACATTGAATAGCTATTGGAAGCTCTTTGTCAGGCAGTGGCACTTCCCGTAGATTGCTATGGGTTGCATACGGAGTCCTGGAACATTTTAGCAGCTTGTACTCTAACGAGGTACCAATCTGCTAGAATTCAGAGGGAAAGCAGAGGTCACCAACTTAGAATGTCAGAAAGAGAATGCCATAGAAAAGCCACAAGTGTAACTCAACCTAGTATAATAGATTTATTAAGCCAAGGAACAAAAACTTCCTGTTAAGCCACCTGAGAACACTCTGAGGCAGCAGACATATAATATAGTATGGGTATTTCATGTTTTCTATTAGAGTTCCTTGCTTAAATCTTTCACGGTCTCCTTGTTAACTTAAACCTTGTTATTACTTCCTTGTCTCTCTGTCCTAACTAGATCATAAGCTCTTAAGCTCCAAGGGGCAGGAACTGTCTCATATGTGTCTTTGTACAGTTCTGCATGTCTGGTATGTGCTATATAAATCCTGATTTATTATTATTAATATTATTGTTAATACTTTTAATATTAAAATAACTACATTGCACCTTCTCCAGATACCCACCAATATTTAAAGAGATATTCCTGTCTTTTTCTGAATTATTCTGTACTGCTTTATAACTAGGAAAAATAGAATTCAGAAGCAATCCAATCAACACAGACAAAAAAAGGACTATTGCATGTTCTTTGTGATCTGTGGAATCCCTCAGTCTTCTGCCAAATGACAGCAAACCCTTCTGGGCAGTAGGGGAAAGAGATTCTGATGCACTACTTTACTTCCTGGGGAAATAAGATCATGCACCAGCCACAAGGAATGCCCCCAATACATCAGCACCAGTTCAGAGGGTAAATAAACTGGACCCAGGGCAGAAACTAAGGAGCGGGCCCAGCAGCCAGACATCCTGATGCTCTGTCTCAGTGGCATCACTCAGCTTTGTCACAGGGGTGCATTGTAATGCTACTTGTATACCCCCCCCCCCCATTAAAATTGGCCCTGCAAGACTGTCCATGTTATTTTTGTTTCCTGTGATCCTAATATAGTACATTTTTAACACATCTAGCAAATAATTTTAATTATATTCAGTGGTACTACATGTTTAGTTAGTGCCATTGAATATAATGGTATGCTTAAATGCCCTACTTATGTGTATACTTTCTATATATAAGCACTAAATAACAGACAATATCCAGCTGATATTCAGTCGGCAATGGTAAGTGTTCTTTTAAACATTGACTTCTGCTGGCTAGATTAGCTTTGGATATTCATTGCTGGGCCATGTCCTTGGCCACCAGAACTTATGCGGGTCCTGGCCGATATTCAGCCAGGGAATGCATAAGAAAGTTATGTAGGCCCTGGCTGAATATTGGCTGGGACCCACATAACTATTTTTGAGTTTAAAAGCCCTCCCAATCCCACTCCAGGGCTCCCAAATAGCCTCCTTCCTACTCTCTCCTCCCAAGCCCATGAGCATCAATGCATTTCCTCTCCTTCCAAACAAACCCCCTCCCTCAACTCCCTCCAGGTCTAGGTAGGCCCCCTTGGGCCTACCTGTCTCCCTGATGGTCCTAGTGTGGTTGTTGGGGACAGGAGTGAAGCCCCCTCTCTCCTGCCCCTTTGTGGCTGCCCTTGCAAAATGACTGCTGTGATTTCTCATAAGTGCAGCTGCAAGGGGCAGAAGTGAGGGGGCTTCACTTCTCCTGCCCCCAACAACCCCACTAGGACTATCAGGGAAACACGTAGGCCCGAGGGGGCCTACCTAGACCTCAGGGGGGGTTAGGGGGCTCATTCAGGGGGGAGGGGAGGGGTGTTAATGCTCACAGGCTGGGGGGGAGGGAATAGGAGGGAGAGGGCTACCTGGGAGGTCAGGAGTAGATCAGGAGGGCTTTTAAACACAAAAATAGTAATGCAGGTCCCAACTGATATTCAGTGCCAAGGTCTGCATAGCTAAGTAGGTGAACGTATTCACCCGTTAACTATGCAAGTACTGGCACCTGTTTAACCCCCGGCTCTTCCCCAATACCACCCCAGTACCGCCTCTGACCTGTCCACTTTTTTCTTGGGTGGTGTCTGGGGATATTCAGCAGTACTGTCCTGTTAAGCGCTGTTGAATATCCCCACTTAGTAATAAAAAGAGTGGTTAGAACAGTGGGTTGAGAACCTGGGAAGCCAGGATCCAATCCATCAATTCTCTTTGGAGTTTTTTTTCTAAGCTGTGGTAAGCGCTAGCACATGCTTACCACAACTTAAAATGGCTAACCACAGGACGCACTCAGGCATCCCGTGGTAAAATTCCAAATCTGCATGCACTAACCATGCGCTAAAAAAATATTTTTTTCATTTTTGTTGGAGAGGTGTGTCTGCAGGGTTGAGAGGCAGCATTACTGTGCTAATCAGGTAGCGTGTCTGCATTACCATATGCTAACTGGTTAGAGGAGAATTACTGCATGAGCCCTTACCACCTATAACATAGGTGCTGGTACACACTCCTGCAGTAATTCTTTTCAGTGGCCACTCACTAATGGCAAGATTAGCACATGGCCACTAATAGATAAAATAGGAAATCATTTATTTTCGCGCTGTGGAAAAAATGGCCTTAGTGCACAGGAAAAACCTGCTTGAGGGCATACTAAAGCCACTTTTAGCACAGCTTAGTAAAAGAACCCTTTGTGATTGGGACAAGTCACTAAGGGACCCTTTTACTAAGGCATGTAAGGGCCTATGTGCGTCCAGCGTGCCTCAAATCGGCATTACCGCCTGGCTACCACGTGCCCCAGGTGGTAATTCTGAATTTGGTGCACACAGAAAGCACGCAGTACAAAATATTTTCTATTTTCTACCACGTGGTTCTTACCCAGCAGTAAATGACAGTGGGTGCATGCTGCATGCCTACCGCCCTAGTAGAGTATGAGACCTTACTACTAAGTTAATGGGTGGCGGTAAGGTCTCAGGCCGAAAATGGACGTGCACTGGTTTTTATTTTGCCACACGTCCATTTCCGGCCCCTTAAAAAAGGGCCCTTTTTCCAGGACACAGTAAAAAATGGCCTGGCGCACGCTCAAAAGACGTGTGCAATTACAGCTCCTTATTTTTGTTGTGGGGGGGGGGAGGGGTTTGAATGATACTTTGATGCCTGCTGCTTTGAATTTTGTTTTACTTTCCAGTTTCTGATATTTTATTTGATTAATCTGATTATGTACTCCTTCAGTCCTTTGGTTCCTGAATGACATTTTTCTTACGGTTCTTGTTTTTCCGCTAGAATTTTATTTTGCTCTCCTAATTTTTACTCATATATTATGAGGAAAAGTTAACAATGTGGGTTACTGTTGATGTCTTATTCTGCCACTAATGTGTTATTTTAGCACAGATACCATTTCATACAATGAGACCCAGTTAATAATAAGTGGGGTTAACAGTAAAATATTAGTCTTAATGGTAGTCCACGTTGATAATGGTCCCCCTTTATGTCCTTTGTTTTCAGCTATTTTAACTCTGAATACTTGTAGAATGCTTATAGTAGAATTAAACAGTAGCAAACAATCTTGGAGATAGAATATTGGAGCTATCCTTTGCCATCCCTTCTCCCATACCCAAACTTACGACAGAAGTTTTCTGTTCTCCAGTTTTGTGGCCGACCACCGGCATGAGAGCACTGGCGAGAGTACTCAGAAATGGTACTACATATGCAGAAGGAGTCCTGAGTTTTCTTGCAGGAGCACATATCTTGCATGCAGGCCTTGATGTAGAGTTCTAGGTTCAGATGGGTCTTGCAGTCATCAAATGCCGACATCGTCAGTAGCTTCTCACATTCGGAACGCTAAAGAAAGTCAGAACAAGAGGAAGGTCAACGGAGTCTCCAAATTGCAATGGTATCATCTCTTTTCATTCAGCTTCTCTTGGAGGTTATTTTAAATTATGACTTCCAAAAGCTAAATCTGATTCAGAAGAGTTTAATGGCCTAGGGGCTAGTGTTCTGCAAGGCTTGTCCCTCGAAACCCAGTGAGTCTCTAATGAATGAGATTTAGGGGCTCATTTTAAAAAAAGAAAAACATCTCAGAAATGGCATAAAGTGGCATTTGGACGTTTAACTCCCTAAAACATCCAAATCACGATTTCCAAAACTCAGATTTGAGAAGTTTTTCTCTGCAGTGTCTACAAATCACAAGAGGTGTATTAGGGACATGATGAGGGTGGGATTTTGGCATTCCCAAAACTTGGACATTTTTCTGCCATAATGGAACAAAGCAAAAATGTCCAGGGCTAAAATGTAGACATTTTGGTCTAGTCCTGTTTCAATCACCATTAAATCACAAAAATGTGTCCTAAATGACCAGATGACCACTGGAGGGATTAAGACATGATTTTTCTTACTCCCCCAGTGGTCACTGGCCCTCTCCCACCCCCAAAGATGTGAAAAAAAAAACAGTAAGTACCAGTCTCTTTGGCAGCTTCAGATTTATGTCCAGGCCTATTAGAGCTGCAAGCAGGCCCCTGGAGTAGCCTAGTGGTTGGTGCAGTAGACTGTAGAGAAGGGGACCCAGGCTCATATCCCATTCTAACTGGTACAGTTCTGGTGGAATGTGTGAGCCCTCCAATACTCACCAAAAACCTACTGTACCTACATATAGGTGATACAGCCGTAAAGGCTATTGCAATGGTGTACAGTTGAGTAGGTTTTTGGTGGGTCTTGAAAATCTCCCCATACAATATAAGGAGGTAATGGTGAGATGTGTACCTGGGACCTTTTATGTCAAGTCCACTACGGTGCCCCCTAGGGTGCCCTGCTTCTCTGCTGGGATGTCTATTTGGCCAGTTTACTGAATACTGGCCTCCCCCACCCCCACCCCGTACATCCCAATAGCTTGTTTTTATGCGTATTTCCCTTGGACTTTTTTTTAAATGGTCCTGAAAGATGGACACACTGAGCCCAAAAACATCTAGCAAATGGCCATTTTCAAAATAAAAGGACATTTTCTGGTTTGAAAATAGCTTTGTTCACTACTGGATTTTTAGACATTTTCTGCAAAACGTCCAAAATCAGATTTAGATGTCATATTGAAAATACCCCTCCACATACAGTATTAAACTTGCAGCCATCAGTGTTTTTTAGGTACTGACTGCTGTGACTTTTTCTCTGCCTGGATACTTAGTGAAAAGCCATAGTTAGATACCGGAGTTGAGCATCCAGGTATTTAGTAACGACCAGAAGTTATTTGGGTACTGCCAATATTCAGTGCAGGAGCCGGGTTGCTATCTGGACAGCTGAATCAGTGGTACCTGGATCACTTCCAGCTTTGCCTTGGCTTCACCCCCAGAGTACCCCAGCATACCCAGATAGTATGGAGGCAATCAGACTGGATTTTCAGCAGCACTATATGGGTAAATGCTACTGAAAATCTGGTGAAAACCCAGTGAGATTTTTTTTCAAGTTGAAAATGTTGCGCAGATTGCAGGACCTACTTTCTAGTTTGAATTTTACGACAGTGGTGCAGTCACTTGTGATGCCTGTATTTGCTTACTGCAATTTGTTACTGTTGGGTTTATTTCTTTATCTGTTGAAACCTTTGCAGTTAGCTCAGAATGCATCAGCTAGATTAATTTCAGGGGTTTCTAAACGCCCATATTTCTCTGATTTTGTGTGAATTACACTGGCTACCAGTAAAGTGGAGAATTCAGTTTAAGCTTTGAGTGATTTACAGAGTTATTTTATTTACTACATTTGTATCCCACATTTTCCCACCTCTTTGGCAGTACCCAAATAAAGGGCGAGATACCTACCCCTTTAGCTTCGGTGTTTATTGTCCACTATGGCTTCTTAGATCTGCTGATAAACTGTTATTGATTGTTCCTTCTTATAAACAGGTCAGATTGGAAGATATTAGATCTAAAACTTTTTATATTGAAGATTCCTGCTTATGGAATGAGTTGCCAATTGAATTAAGAAACGTTGAGAACTATTTGCAATCTAGAAAACTGCTTATGACTTATTATTTCTCTCAGGATAATTATTGATGGCCGATGCCCGTTGATTGGGAACTACTAGTTTTAACTCTTTGTTTTTTACTGTTTTGTATTGAAGATGTTGTTTTTGTTTAAATAAATTGTATAGGTTATTTTTGTAAACCACCTAGAATATAGGGTAGTGTGGTCTGTAAACCGTGTTATATAAAATAAAATAAATAAATAAAATTTATCCAGGCAGGAACAGCCCCTTAATATTTAAGAAATCGATCACATTGAAGTCCAGAGGGATAATGATGATAACTACAGAGTAAAATGTTCCCTTTCCAAAGAGTTGGTGGATATATATGTATATTGTCTAAGGAGTCCACTACTTTGAGATGTCATGCCTGTCTTTCCCTTCTCTCCTTACCCAATAGTTCTCCTTGCTTGTGTTTCTCCCTGTTTCCTATGTATTCTCTCTTGCTTTCTGTCCTATGATTAATGGCATGCTCTTCTTTCTTTTGAAATAAATTTTTTCAATGTGCTTCTTCACAAGATGCTATATATTATCCTGCTTATTTTCGAAAGAGAAAAATGCCTATAGTGCGACCTAAATCGCGAGATAGACGTTTATCTCGCAAAGGCGCCCAAATCGATATAATCGAAAGCCGATTTTGGGCGTTTCCAACTGCACTCCGTCGCAGAAATGAATAAAATTGACGGGGGTGTGTCGGAGGCATGGTGGAGGTGGAACTGGGGCGTGGTTATCGGCCAAGGAGAGATGGGCGTCTTTAGCTGATAATCGAAAAAAAAGGCGTTTTTACCGCGAATTTGGGTCACTTTTTTTGGACCCTTTTTTCTCAAGAACAAGTCCCAAAAAAGTGCCCCAACTGCCCAGATGACCACTGGAGGGAATCGGGGATGACCTCCCCGGACTCCCCCAGTGGTCACTAACCCCCTCCCACCAAAAAAAACCCACTTTACAAACTTTTTTTCCAGCCTCTATGCCAGCCTCAAATGACGTACCCACCTCCATGACAGCAGAATGTGTTCGATCCTGTCACAGCCTTTCCCTGGGTCAGATGTGGCTCTCGGGTGCAGTACAGGGTCACATCAGCATTGCATTGTGGTGGGTGTAGGGTATTGGGCTCCGTGATTTCATTAGCTTGTGTTACAGTCTCACGATGTTGGTAGTTGGTAGGCTCTTCTCCCATGGTGCTTTTCCCCCTGCCTATTGGGTCAGAGTGTGCCCTGTTGTGTTTCCTGTTGTAGTCCATGCGGTAGTGGCCATTTTTGTAAGCCAGTTTTAGTTCCCTTTCCTGTGTTAGCCACGTTAGAGAACTTAGTTCTTACCTTGAATGTGGCTGAAAGAGGGCATTGTACAGCATTCTGCCAGCTCTGACCTACTGCTCATCTCAGTACCAGGGAGACTCGTTGCCAGTGGGGCACAACCTCTGATCTGCAGTTAACTGTGAGTAAATGCGGTTATTCCAATAAAGGACGTTTTCGGAGAGATTAGTCTTCAGGTGTCAACTGGTGTGCCAATGTTATATAGCAGCAACCAGTCCTAGAGGCCTGCGTGTATGCAAGTCCCTGGAGCACTTTTAGTGGGTACCGCAGTGCACTTCAGCTAGGTGGCCCCAGGACCATCCCCCCCCCCCTCACCTGTAACACTTGTGCTGGTAAATGGGAGGCCTCCAAAACCCACTGTACCCACATGTAGGTGCCCCCTTCACCCCTAAGAGCTACGGTAGTGTTGTACATTTGTGGGTAGTGGGTTTTGGGGGAGGGGGGTTGGGTGCTCAGCACCCGTGGTAAGGAAGCTATGCATGTGGGAGCGTTGTCTGAAGTCCACCACACTGACCTCTAGGGTGCCCAGTTGGTGTCCTGGCATATCAGGGGGGCCAGTGTACTACGAATCCTGGCCCCTCCCACAACCAAATGGCTCGGATTAGGACGTTTTGGAGCTGGGCATTTTTAGTTTCCATTATCGCTAAAAAAAACAAACGCCCAGCTCAAAAACGTCCATTTTTTCGAAAATACGGTTCGGCCCGCCCCTTCACGGACCCATTCTCGGAGATAAACACCCATGGAGATAGGCGTTTCCATTTGATTATGCCCCTCTATGTCTTTTATTAGACCTTAAACATTAAGGTATGATAGAGGTCTATAAAATAACGAGTGGAGTGGAATGGGTGGACGTGAATTGCTTGTTTACTCTTTCCAAAAATACTAGGACTAGAGAGCACACAATGAAGCTACAAAGTAGTAAATTTAAAACAAATTGGAGAAAATATTTCTTCACTCAATGTGTAATTAAACTCTGGAATACGTTGCTAGAGAATGTAGTCAAAGCAGTTAGCTTAGTGGGGTACAAAAGAGGTTTGGATAGCTTCCTAAAAAATAGTCCATAAGTCATTATTAAGATGGACTTGCGGAAAATCCACTGCTTATTTCTAGGATAAGCAGCATAAAATGTATTGTACTGTTTTGGGATCTTGCCAGGTACTTGTAACCTGGATTTACCACTGTTGGAAACAGGATGCTGGGCCTGATGGACCTTTGGTCTGTTCTAGTATGGCAACACTTATGTACTATGTAAAAGTCTGGGGTTGAATATCATTATTATGAGAGCATTTGTCTTTCTGTAAAACAAACACCCTGGCAGTAAGGACAAACAGTGACATAATTGCAGCCAAAGGATACAGTAAAGAGCTTCCTACAAAGCTTGTTCAAAGGCTGCCATTAAACTATTAGGAGGTGTAGTTCTCAATTGTTTTTTAAAGGCTCTTGGGAAGCTGCCAAGTTCAGAAATAGAAGCAGTAAGCCATGAGGATGCCCTAAAATTCAGAATGTTGAAATGAAAGTGATGCAGCTACAGAAGTCCTATATTCTAAAATTAGCCACAGAAAACCAGACCAATACATCATAAGAACCTATTTGGTACCTGTGAAATCACACTGCTTGACAACTAGTCCACGCTAGCCTAATAACATGTTGGGGTTCACTTTTCCAGATCAGTACTCAATAGAAGCTTGCAGATTATCAGTGGCTTCTCCTATGAAATGTACATAGCTCTAGGATAGAAACCTTGCAAATGTTTAGCACTTCCATCTTGATATCTTCATGAGGTTATTAGTTTTGTCCTACTGCAAATATGGACTTGTAGTCTCAATTTTTCTAACAAAATCAAAACTATAACTTTAAGCATGATTTTGAGCAAACTCAGTCAGCCGACAGCCCTATCCTTTCATCCTATGCTGAGAACCCAGCAGAGTGTTATCTTCCTCCCTTACCTCCTCAGTTCCAGGCTCAATATGGGTAACACAACTCTATTCAATGCTCCTTTTCTCAGTTCTTGGGTCCCTTTACACCTTCCTTTATGCTGTTCAAATATCAGATACATTAACTCTACATTACTATTTACTCACATGCTGGGAGCAGACAGACATACTCTGTGTCTCATCTGGATCTCTGCACTCATCATTTGGCTTGTGAACCTTCTGTAAGTTTCCAAATGTGACTGGGCCATAGTACATATCTGCAACAAGAAAGCATGAAGAAAGCAATGGTACCATCCTCTAGAGAAGGAGCAATTTTTGCATCATGTGGATTGTGATCCAACTGCATAAAGTCCAATTCAGGTATTTGTCAGAACTTGGGCTTTTTGGACCATGATTTGCATTTGGACTTTACCAAACTAATAAAAGCCTGGTAAAAGTTCCACATTTCTTCAATCATGATATTAGAATGATATGTGTTATCATTCTCTCCTGTATGGAAAGTCAAATGGACAACATAATTTTCTATTTTCCTTCAATGAAAGGGTAACACCTTCAAACAAAAGTGTCCCTCTTAAGTAAGTCATTCATCTTAATAGGCTTCAACATATTTACCCACTTATAACTACTGAAAGGCATAGAAATGCCACTCACCGGTGGCTCAGCAATGTGAAAGGTATCAAGCTCTGATCATGTAGTTTAGCAGGTCTATAACATTGTAAAATGTTTAAAATTTTGGATTAATCTCACTTAGTGATATTGTATTTTTTTCTTTCTTTTGTATTCTGATGTAGTTTATACTTTGTATAGGATATTTTGTTTTCTTTTATTATTCAATTTTGTAAAACACCAAGGTTCATTTTTTTTGGATTATGCAGTATATAAACCTTAGCTGCGATAAGAAGATAAGAGGTACCAAGTAATATTCTACTAAAATGATCACAGTGAAACCATCAGAGTTTCAAGGAAATGTTAAAATGTTCATGATTCTTTTTAATGTTAGGTTTGGTCCTCTGTACCTGGATTAAACCATACAGGCACATAGGGGTAAATTCAAGAAAGATTACCAAAAGCTAGGTACCAAACATTTGGTTGCTAAGCATCAGTTCTATAATAGCAGTTCCAGATAGAACTGCTGTTATTGTAGACTAGCTTAACTTTAAGCTCATAAACTGGTGTAAGTGCTTGTGCCTAATTATAGCAATTAGGTGCATGACTGCATGTATTCAATAACATGTGTGTGCAAGTCCTGGGCATGCCCCTGACCTACCTATGCTCCTCCCCAGTACACACCGCCTTTGCAGTTGCATGCTATGGAGTTTGCACAAACATGTTATAGAATATTGACTAAAGGCAGTTGCACACGTAACGGCTAAATAGTACAACATAGCACCAATTAACATTACTTAGCGAAATATTGGTTGATAACACCAATTAGCAGCTCACTAAGGGGCCCATTTACAAAGGCGCATAGAGGGGCATAATCGAACGTGAATGCCCATCTCCGTGGGCGGCCATGTCCGTGGGCGGCCATATGAAAGGGCGGGACAAACCGCATTTTCGGAAAAAGATGGGCGCCCATCTTTTTTTCAATAATACAGGTTGTGCGGGGCAAATGCCTAGGATTTGGGCGTTTTTGAGCTGGGCGCTATCGGTTTTTAGCGATAATGGAAACCGAAGGCGCCCATCTCAAAAACAAACAAATCCAAGGCATTGGGTCATGGGAGGGGCCAGGATTCGTAGTGCACTGGTCCCCCTCACATGCCAGGACACCAACTGGGCACCCTAGGGGGCACTTTTACAAATTACAAAAGAATATTAAAAGAACTCCCAGGTGCATAGCACCCTTCCCTTGTGTGCTGAGCCCCCCCCAAATCCCCCCCAACACCCACTGCCCACAAGTCTACACCATTACCATGGCCCTAAGGGGTGAAGGGGGGCACCCACATGTGGGTACAGTGGGTTTTTGGGTTTTTTGGAGGGCTCAGCATTAAGCACCACAAGTGTAACAGGTAGGGGGGGATGGGCCTGGGTCCACCTGCCTGAACTGCACTGCACCCACTAACAAGTGCTCCAGGGACCTGCGTACTGCTGTGATGGAGCTGGGTATGACATTTGAGGCTGGCATACAGGCTGGAAAAAAAGTTCTTTTTTGTGGTGGGAGGGGGTTAGTGACCACTGGGGGAGTCAGGGGAGGTCATCCCCGATTCCCTCCGGTGGTCATCTGGTCATTTAGGGCACTTTTGGGGGACTTGTTCGTGAAAAAAAGGGTCCAAAAAAAAGTGCCTTAAATTCTCGCTACTGGCGCCCATTTTCGATTATCGGCCAAAGGCGCCCATCTCTCCTCAGCCGATAACCATGCCCCAGTCCCACCTTCACCACGCCTCCGACACGCCCCAGTCAACTTTGGCCGTTTCTGCGACAGAGTGCAGTTGAAGGCGCCCAAAATCGGCTTTCGATTATACAGATTTGGGCACCTTTGCGAGATGGCCGCCCATCTCCCAATTTGGGTCGAAATATGGGCGCCCATCACTTTCGAAAATAAGCTGGATAAGGACCTACGCACATCCAGCGTGTGCCAAATTAGCATTACCGCCTGGCTACCACGTGCTCCGGGCAGTAATTCCAAATTTGTCCGAACTGAAAACACACAGCAGAAAATAATTTTCTATTTTCTATCACGGGGGCGTTCCCAGCAGTAAATAGCAGTTGGCGTGCGCTGGATGGTTACCACATGGGTAATGTGTGAACCCTTACCACTAAATCAATGGGTGGCATTAAGTGCTCAGGACATAAATAGAAGCGCGCTGGTTTTCATTTTGCCACATGTCGATTTCCTGGCCCCAAACCCTACTTTTTCCAGACACGGTGGAAAAATGGTCCAGCGTGCATCCAATACACACACCCACACTACTGCAGGCCACTTTTTGGCATGCCTTTGTAAAAGGACCCCTAAAGTAAGTTATGTGCTGAACTGACCTTATCCTATAATTTGCATGTGCAACTTTTGGGCTCATTTTCGAAAGAGAAGGACGTTCATCTTTCGACATAAATCGGAACATGGACGTCCATCTCCCAGGGATGTCCAAATCAGTATAATCGAAACCCGATTTAGGACGTCTCCAACTGCACTCCGTCGCAAGGATACCAAAGTTCAAGGGGATGTGTCGGAGGCGGGACTTGGGCATGCCTAACACTTGGATGTCCTTGACCCATAATCGAAAAAAATGAGGACGTCCCTGATGAACACTTGGACGTTTTCACCTGGACCTGTTTTTCTTAGGACTAAAGCACAAAAAGGTGCCTGAAATGACCAGATGACCACCGGAGAGAAGCTGGAATGACCTCCTGTTACTCCCCCAGTGGTCACTAACCCCCTTTCACCCTCAAAAAACATCTTTAAAAATATGTCCTGCCAGCCTCTATGCCAGCCTCAGATGTCATACTCAGGTCCATGACAGCGCATGCAGGTCCCAGGAGCAGTTTTAGTGGGTACTGCAATGCACTTCAGACAGGCGGACCCAGGCCCATACCCCCCTACCTATTACATTTTTGGAGGAAACAGCGAGCCCTCCAAAACCCACCAAAAACCCGCTGTACCCACATATAGGTGTCCCCCGTCACCCATAAGGGCTATGGTAGTGGTGTGCAGTTGTGTGGTAGTGGGTTTTGGGCGGGTTTGAGGGGCTCAGCACAAAAGGTAAGGGAGCTATGTACCTGGGAGCAATTTATGAAGTCCACTGCAGTGCCCCCCTAGGGTGCTCGGTTGGTGTCCTGGCATGTCAGGGTGACCAGTGCACTACAAATGCTGGCTCCTCCCATGACCAAATGGCTTGCATTAGGACATTTTTGACATGGATGTCTTTGGTTTCGAAAATCACTGAAAGTCAGAAATGTCCATGTCTAGGGACGACCAAATCTAGGGATGTCCAAATTTAAGGATTTGGACATCTCTGACAGTATTTTCGAAACAGAAGATGGACGTCCATCTTGTTTCAAAAATACGGGTTTCCCTGCTCCTGGATTTCGCCGTTTTGCAAGGACATCCAAATTGCAACTTGGACATCCCTTTCGAAAATGTCCCTCTTTGCATACTAAGGGCTAGATAAAAAATCACCACCGAAAAAAATGCTCTTAGCACTTTTCTATAAACCTCAACTAAAGTTACATGCAGCACATAGAATACGCATAGTGCCCCTCCCTGCAACTAAAATTTAGGTGCAATCATTTACACCAACTAAAACCTGGTGTAAATGCCCATGCCTAACTTAGGCACAGATCAGGCATATTCTTTAACAGTGTGTAAACGTTAGGAATGCCCATGACCCCTCTATGCCCCTCCCATGGCCACACCCCCTTTTGATATCCACACCACCTTTTGATATCCACATTAAAATTTCTGTGCACCACTTTACAGAATATGCCTAGAAAGTTGAGTGCGTAAATTTTAATTAGTGCCAATAATTGCTTGTTAGTGGACAATTATCGGCACTGATTGTCTTGTTAAACAATTAATTTGTACATGGCAAAATTGTGCACGCAACTTTACTCACCATATATAGAATCCGGAGTAAGCATATAGTTGAGCATGTGAGTTTATAGAATTTGGGTGATAGCCTAGTATACTAAACTGTTAACTTGTAAAATAGTGTGTGCTGTTAGCGCATGAGCATGGCAAGTATTACCATGCTGGCGTGACAGTGTGTGCTAATTCACATCTTAACAGCATGCAGTGTTGCTGGTTTGGAGGTGGGAACTGGGTGAGTTATGGGCAGACTTAGGGCATGAACCACACATTGCATCAACATTTTTGTAGTAAAAGCAAATGTTTACTGCACTTCAGTAAACAGGCCTCCTATTATATATGCTGTTTTTTAAAGATTTCTGGCATCAGAAAATTAGAAAGAAAGCTAATCAGTGGCAGAGTGAGGATATTTAGGAGTTATGAGTTGTAGTTAACCAGTTAAACCAGTAGACCGGACCTCCTCTTAGACTCGTGAGTCCTTATTGTGGACTCTTTGAGGACTGTATTACAACTGTAAATCTCCAAAAGATAGCCCCTTCTGAGCCCCTCACCTTGATCTATAAACTCGTTGTAAACTGGAACGCCATTGTAATCCCCACACAGGCCGCAAGTCCGGTTGTTAAACCTAGCACTCAGCTCCAGCTACATAGGAGAAAAGATCACAGGAAATAACTGATCAGAAAATTAAAAAAAAACAACAACATTTCCTGATATCTATGAAGGTCTAAAGCAAAATTTCCTGCATCAGACATAGGTGATAATTGAGCCATTGTAGAGCTTTGCCATTAGCAGAATATCAAATTTATTAACGGATTTTTACCTGGTGATCATGCCCCACAAGGGGTAATTTTATGAAACATTTTTGTATGAGGAAATAGGCATTTATAAAATTGTCTAGACAACTGTGTATCTTTTATGTATATGGTACACACACATTTAAGTGCTATACCTTTAGAAAATGGTCCACCCTCCATTCAGGTAAAATGAATTCACTGCACAAGCAAATTTACCCAGAGTAGTGGGAGGTGCTCCTGAGAGTGACTTCAGAAATACATACATACTTTGGAATTTTCAAATTATACAAGCATGTTTTTCCCTCAGGAAAATTACCAGTATAAATTAGCAATATATGTGCAGGTAGTTTTATTGAGGCAATTTTCAGTGTGCTTTCATTTTGGAATATTGCTGAAGAAAAGTGTACCCACAGATACCTGCACCTCCTGTTCAGTGAGTATCGTTTGGAAAACAATGTACATATTTTTCAAAATACAAAAGTGTGCTTTGTTTGAGTTCTCACCCCTGGGGATACTTTTGATGAATATGAATGGAAGTGTGCATGCTGTGAGACTGCACATATACTTTTGCTCACATATAGGGTGTACAATTTTCAAAAAAACAATTTCTATACATACTGTACAACACAGCTTTACTTGTGGGAATAGCTTTGAAAACTGCTCTCCATGGATAGATAGGTTTTATTCACAGAAGAGAACATTTTGAAAATGCTTTAATCTTTAAGTATGGAAAAGGAATGGTCACTGGGGGCAGAGCTGGGATGGACCAAGTCAGGTACACACATGGATTTCACTTTGAATCTTTGCACAATCATTATCCTTCATGTTTTGCACCTGCAAAGTGCAGTGCAAAAAGTCCCCACAAGACCAGTTACCACAGTGTTTTCAAAAGGGTTGCAAACTGTTGGTTTTTTTTTTAGCTTACCTGGATGGATTTTCAGGACAGGCTAGCTGCCAACAGAAGTAACGATCTGGCTCCGTAAAAGCCACTAATTAAGGTTTCACCCCAACTTAGACTGAGTGGGACTGTTGCAATTTAATGTGGGGCGCACAGCTGGCCTGTAGGCACTGGCAGGCCCTACAGTTCCCACCCCTTCCTCCTGCATGGGCTTTCTGTTACCATGGAAACGCATGCAAGGGGTGGAGGCACTGGAGGGCTCTCAACCCCCCACTGAATTGTTTTTATTTCCTATTGTTGCTGCTACAGCTATCACCAGACTTAGAACTACAGCCACAAAAACTATGGGAAGGAAATAAGTTGGGAAGGGGCCGATGTTGCAGGAAAAAGAAGCTAAAATAGTCCATTTGGGGGGAATTAAAAAGAGAGAGGCAGAAAAGGGACCTTCAGCATGGATGGGATTGGAAAGGGAGAGGCCAAGGTGGTAGGTGTTAGAAGCAAGACTTTGTGCCCGATGGGCATAGTAGGTTTCCTTAGTGAATACAATAGCACACTGGAAGGAAAAGAGCATGACTTTTTTTGAATGTATAAAGTCAGTATGGGAATAGGATTTTAGTCATAAATACTGGAAGGGTAGATGTAATGTGTAAGAAGTTCACTCTGGAGATAAGCCAAAGTCAAGGTTTGGTATGTTCTAATGGATGGGAGGAGTGGTGCAAGGGTATCCAAAGCAGAGTGCAGTTATACAACAAAAAAAATGGCTTTATTAACAGACTCAGACGGTGTGGAGGAGAGGAGAGATGACACAAACACAGAGAAGAGGAAAGTCCACAGACTACCAGAAACCCAATAAGGAGCAGAGGTGGTGCAAAAATGGAGGCAAAATCACAGGTCCAATTAGAAATCCTTTATTAGTTGACCCAACACAGCCGTGTGTCAGCACTGTGCCTGTGTCAAGGCTCAACAAAGTAAAACAGGCATTTGTCCCAAACTCACAACATCCATCATGGAAGCTGTTCAAATCCTCAGAATAGCATGGTGTTCCAAAACACGCCACCTTGTACACTAATAAAACAGTAGTATGGAAGGTGGTATTTTTCAGAACACTACACTACTCTGAGTATTTGAAACATCTTCTATGTAATTTGGATGTTGTGAGTTTGGGACAAATACCTGTTTTACTACAAGTTGATGACCCTTAATGCTGGCATAATGCCGAAACATGGCCAGTTCAGGTCAACTAAAAAAGGATTTCTAATTGGATCTGTGATTTCACCTCTGTTTTTGGCCACCTCTACTCCTTTTTGGGTTTCTTGGAGAGAAGAAATGAGCCAGTGGTAGAGAAGATGGAGAATTCAATAGTCTGTAGAATTTTAAAGGTGTTACTGACTGGACAAGATCTTGGGAGAGGGTGGTTAAGTGTGAAAGATTTCAGATGAGATAAAGAAAAATAGAGATAAAGAAACCTGAAAGAAAATAATGGAAGAAAGGACTATGTCAAAGCACTGGTCTTAGGAAGCAAGGGTATAATTACAAGTCAAATGATGACATTAAGGCATAAGAATTAGAGGGATCATAAGCAAAGAAGTTATAGTCCCCAAGATATGAGAAAGGCACAAAATGGTTTTAAAAAAGAAGAATTTAAAGTCAGTGTTGAAGGAGGATGGGAACTTACCATGGGGTTAATATAAGACAGCAACATAGGGAGATAGTGTGATAACAAAGTAGAGGGAGTGGGCCTCAAGTATAAAAAAGGAGTAAGAGAGAAGAAGGGACTGAATCTTGTATATGGGAAAGTAGCAGCCTGTACTTCCGTTACAGCCTATTAAGTAAGAGAGAAATAAAAAACCTCTAGGACAACTGAAGCGGGTTCCTTAGGGAAAAGCTGGGTATCAATCAGTGTGGGAAGATGAAAAGCATGAGAGATACAGAGGTAATGAATGTACATAAAACTACAGAAAATCAAGTGGCATTCTATAGGAAAACATGAGAATAAGAAAGAAGAGAGAAGGGAGGGTGGTATATAAGAAATAAAATTAAGGGTTCCTTTTACAAAGGCATGCTGAAAAATGGTTTGCAGTAGTATAGGTGCGGGTTTTGGGTGAGCGCTGATCCATTTTTTAGTGCGCCTGTAAAAAAGGCCTCTTTTGTTTTGTCAAAAATGGACATACGTCAAAATCAAAATTGCCGTGCGTCCATTTTGGGTCTGACCTAGCGGTAAAGAATCTGGACGGTAATGACCTACGCACGTGAAATGCCGGACGCGTGCCAGAAAATAAAAAATATTTTTCAGACATGCGTAGCAGACGCATGCCAAAATTGAAATTACCGCAAGGGCAGTAACTCCAATCCGGCACGCGTTTGGCGTGCAAAGGCACCTACACGGCTTAGTAAAAGGGTCCCTAAGTAAATAAACGGGAAAGGGAAAAGGGACTTCATATACCACCTTTCCGTGGTCTTTGCAACTACATTCAAAGCGGTTTATATAGTATATACAGATACTTATTTGTACCTGGGGCAATGGAGTATTAAGTGATCTTGTATATAGAAAAATGGAAATTGGTCCCCCAATGAAGAATCACTGCATTACCACACACCATTCTGACAGCAGCAAAACAAGATTTCCATATAACACTACACAGCATTACATACCATAAGCGCATCTTCCAGGTTCCACATCAGGACCAGCCCTGCTTTGGCATAAATCTTGACATAGGCATCATTTTTGTCTATCAGCACTCCAAAGCTATAGTATGGGGTCTTTGCACTGTAGGGAAAAGAAAGCACAAGATCAACCTATGTTTAAGACAGTGTAAGAGGTCACCCACATTTTTCTTCTAGGCTCTCCAAAAATCAGCATTCCAACTTGTAGCATAATAGTGCTTCACTGAGGGAATGATTATGATATTATAAATGAAAGTTTCCGAGGATCCCTCAGTATCCAGCACAATGCAACATTCAGCACATTAAAAGATAATCTGTAGCCTGTCATTAAAATTAACCACAAAACCTGAAGATTGAAAAGTGGCCAATGTAATGTTAATTTTTAGAAAGAGTTCCAGAGGTCATCTGGGAAACCACAGACCAGTAAGCCTGACATCAGTGATGGTCAAAATGTAGAAATGATTACAAAGAACAAATTACTGAACACATGGAGGGGCATTTATGAAAGTTTGTCCAAGCCAGAATAGTGATATCCAAGTCAGAATGTTTCAAACGGATGCACATCTCACATGTATTTTTGAACTGGAAATATGTCAAAATTTCCTGTTTTGAAAATACGTGAGATGGATGTCCATATAGAAACATCCAGTATAAACATCCATTTTACAAACTAGAAAATCGTGATTATGCATGAGGGAGAGGGAAACAAGGGGCATGGACATCTGTATAACATCATTCTTTGAAAATGGCCACATAAACATCCCTGAAAAGCAGAAGGGCAGTCCAGTGGTTAGTGTAGAGGACTGTGAACCAAAAGACTCAGGTTCAAAGCCCACTTTAATGCTTTTATTTTGTAACTGTGAGCACTTCAGGAACAGCAACATGTCTACTGTACCTGTATGTACACCACATCTATAGCCTTTAGGCTTGAAGGTGGCTTATATATTTAGTGGTTAGTGCAGCAGACTGAGATCCTGGAGAACTGGGTTAAATTCCCATCCTGGGTAAGTTATTTAACCCTCCATTGTCTCATGTACAAAACCTCAGATTGTGAGCCCTCTAGGGACAGAGAAAATACCGGCATATAAAACCAAATTCACTAAATAGCACCAAAAAATTGGCACAAAATAATAATAATAATAATAATAATAATGTGCTAAGCTGTATCCTGTAAACGGCACAGAAAAGTTAAGCAAGGTTTATAAAATATGCTTAACACTGGGATCGATGCCTAACTTTAGACGTAAGGATTTATGTTAAATAAACCTTGGTGTAAATCCTCACATCTAAATTAGGTGTGGATCTCCCTTATTCTATAACAGCGCACATGGGCCCCTTTTACACAGCGGTGGTGAGCCCAACGCAGGCTTAGCACTCGCTAAACAGGAAGTACTGTTATAAATTAGGCAAAAGCCCTTCTAAGCAATATACAATAACAACAATACATCATGAACATCAACAAGAAAACCTAGAGACAATAGATAAAACCCCATACAACAACTATAAACCAAACAATTGGGACATGTTCAGCGGTGGTGGTCAGTATTATTTTTGATCTCTCTCTGTGGCATTTTAAAGAATGTGGTTCATTTTGTAAAATACATGTAAGACAGTAGGAAAATACATATGATCTTCCTTAAATGTGCAGCAGCAAAAAACATTTTAGAAAAAGTCACATGGATAGTCCTAATTTCTACGCAAATTTTAAAAAAGGCCTTTTTCACAGACATGCTAACAGTTAACGCGTGCTAATTTTGTGCACGCTCTAAAAACACTAGCGCACCTTAGTAAACAGAGCCCTTAGGGGTCCTTTTACAAAGGAGCACTGAAAATGGCTTGTGGTAATGTAGGCGCGGGTTTTGGGCATGCGCTGATCCATCTTTCAGCATGTCTGTGAAAAAGGCCTTTTTTAAAATTTTTGCCGAAAATTGACATGTGACAAAATGAAAATTGCCGCGCATCCATTTTGGGTCTGGGACCTTACTGCCAGTCATTGACCTAGCGGTAAAAACTCACGCGGTAACTGGGCGGTAATGACCTACACATGCGAAATGCCACTTGGAACGCGTCGGTTATACGCACACGAAAAAAAAAATATTTTCCAGATGCGTGTATCGGACGCGCGCCAAAAATAAAATTTCTGCAACAGCCACATGGTAGTTGGGTGGTAACTGCATTTTGGCGCACATCTGGCGTGTGTAGACGCCTACGCGGCTTAGTAAAAGAGCCGCTTAATTTCTTACCTTCTTCTTCAGACCATTCTATGGCAAAGGCCAATAATTCTTGGAAAGTTAATTCTGGGCATTCTTTATGTTTGTGTTTTACTTCTCAATGTAGGTTATCATTAATTATTACTTATTACTTTAAAACTTCTACATCAGAGATTGCAGTAGCTGTCTTTGATAAGATTTGATTCATTCTCTCACTGAGATCACAACCAAAGAACGCACTGTTACTCCTGGTAGTTACAGATAGGTGGCAATTTTTGCTGTCTATTACATTTACCTGCCAGTATTTCCGTGTATGAGTGCCAAAGAGGGGCATAATCGAATGGCGCTAGCGAAATCGATGGCCGGCCATCTTCGGGGCCGGCACCGTAAGCGGGTGGAGCCAAGCGTATTTTCGAAATACGTTTGGCGCCGGCCAAATTGCTCGCCGGGTTTGCAACAGGATCGCCGGCTGATCGCCATAATAGAAACCCGACCCGGCCATCTCAAACCTGCAAGGCATTGGGCCGTGGGAGGAGCCAGCATTTGTAGTGCACTGGCCCCCCTGACATGCCAGGACACCAACCGGGCACCCTAGGGGGCACTTAAAAAATCTTAAAAAAAAAAAATTAGTTTCCAGGTACATAGTACCCTTCCCTTGTGTGCTGAGCCCCCCCAAATCCCCCCCAAATCCCACTGCCCACAAGTCTACACCATTACCATAGCCCTTATGGGTGAAGGGGGCACCCACATGTGGGTACAGTGGGTTTTGGGGGGGGTTTGGAGGGCTCAACATTAACCACCACAAGTGTAACAAGTAGGGGGGGATGGGCCTGGGTCCACCTGCCTGAAGTGCAGTGCACCCACTAAAAACTGCTCCAGGGACCTGCATACTGCTGTCAGGGAGCTGGGTATGACATTTGAGGCTGGCATACAGGCTGGCAAAAAATGTTTTCATTTTTTTTTTTTTGGGGGGAGGAGGTTAGTGACTACTGGGGGAGTAAGGAGAGGTGATGCCCGCTTCCCTCCGGTGGTCATCTGGTTAGTTGGGGCTTTTTTGGGGGGGACTTGGTCCTAAAAATACATGGACCAAGTCCAGCCGGCGAAATGCTCGTTCAAGCCGGCCTTTTTTTTCTCATAATAAGGTGAAGCCAGCCATCTCGTAACCCCGCCCTGCCCCCCTTCCCGCCTTCGCTACCCTACCAACATGCCCCCTTGAAGGTTGGCCGGCGCCACAACGAAAAAGCAATTGGGGCCGGCCAAAATCGGCTTTCGATAATACCGATTTGGCTAGGATTGAGAGATCGCTGGCGATCTCCTGATTTGTGTCGCCGGCGATCCCTTAGGTGGCTGGGAGGGGATCAGTGACCACTGTGGGAGTAAGGGGGTTATGCCTTAATCCCTCCAGTGGTCATTTGGTCATTTAGGGAAACTTTTGGTCACTTAGTCATGATTGAAACAGGTCTAGCAAAAAACATAATTTTGGCCCTAGACATTGTCCATTTGCTCCATTATTGCAGAAAAACATCAGTCTTTTGGTGCCACCCATGTCCTGCCCAAAACATAGCCCCAAAATGCCTCCTTGAAATTTGGATGGCTCATGGTGTCAAAAAGCACAACTTGGATGTCTTTGAGAGAAAAATGTCCTTAACCACCTTAAACGGCAGTGGGTGTGTGCTGCATGAGATCTTACAGCTAAGTCAATGGGTGGCGGCAAGTTCTCAGGCCAAAAATGGACACATGCTGGTTTTCATTTTTCTGCACATCCATTTTCTGGCCCCTTACAAAAAGGTCTTTTGTTCAGAATGTGGAAAAAAATGGCCCAACACGCACCGAAAAGACACACTCGCACTGCCACAGGCCACTTTTGCCATGGATTAGTAAAAGGGCCCCTAATTTTGAAACTGATATCCAATAGAATCACGTAGGAACCTTTGAGCAAGCCTGGCTTCCTTACATAAGAATAAATAATTAGGTATATTCTTTAAATATTCAATTGGACAGGTTTTTAGTACTATTATTTTTACTAGTATTACAAATTCCAGGGATAAAAGGGCTCTACTTTGTCCCAGGTACTGCAACAAGCTTTTAGGTCAGGTGTTTGTGTCTTTCGATGAGTCGCCATTGGAAAACACACAATTTCCAATTGGCTAGCAGATTGGGCATAAGTGAAGGAAATTGGAATGAAGTGAGGGATTGGAGAACGGCGGATGTGGGCCCTCTTCACAAAAGTGGTGATAGGGAAGAAGCTGGAAACTATAGGCCAGTAAGCCCAACTTCGGTTATTGGAAAAGTAATGGAAGCGATGCTGAAGGAAAGGATAGTGAATTTCCTGGAAGCCGATAAGTTGCAAGATCCGAGACAACATGGTTTTACCAAAGGGAAATCGTGCCAAACGAATCTCATTGAATTCTTTGATTGGGTTACAAGAGAATTGAATCAGGGACAAGCTATAGATGTAATCTACTTAGATTTCAGCAAAGCTTTTGACACAGGAGGCTTTTAAATAAACTGGATGGACTGAAGATAGAACCCGAAGTGGTGAACTGGATTAGGAATTGGTTGACGGACAGACGCCAGAGGGTGGTGGTTAATGGAATTTACTCAGAGGAGGGAAAGGTGAGTAGTGGAGTGCCTCAAGGATCGGTGCTGGGGCCGATTCTGTTCAATATATTTGTGAGTGACATTGCTGGAGGGTTAGAAGGTAAAGTTTGCCTATTTGCGGATGATACTAAGATCTGTAACAGAGTGAACACCCAGGAGGGAGTGGAAAACATGAAAAAGGATCCGAGGAAGCTAGAAGAATGGTCTAAGGTTTGGCAATTAAAATTTAATGTGAAGAAATGCAAAGTGATGCATTTAGGGAATAGAAATCCACGGGAGATGTATGTGTTAGGCGGGGAGAAGGATCTTGGGGTGATAGTATCTGAGGATTTGAAGGCGACAAAACAGTGTGACAAGGCAGTGGCCGTAGCTAGAAGGTTGTTAGGCTGTATAGAGAGAGGTGTGACCAGCAGAAGAAAGGGGGTGTTGATGCCCCTGTATAAGTCATTGGTGAGGCCCCACCTAGAGTATTGTGTTCAGTTTTGGAGGCCGTATCTTGCTAAGGATGTAAAAAGAATTGAAGCGGTGCAAAGAAAAGCTACGAAAATGGTATAGGATTTGCGTTGCAAGATGTATGAGGAGAGACTTGCTGACCTGAACATGTATACTCTGCAGGAAAGGAGAAATAGGGGTGATATGATACAGACGTTCAAATATTTGAAAGGTATTAATCTGCAAACGAACCTTTTCCGGAGATGCGAAGGCAGTAGAATGAGAGGACATGAAGGGGGGCAGACTCAAGAAAAATGTCAGGAAGTATTTTTTCACGGAGAGAGCAGTGGATGCTTGGAATGCCCTCCCGCGGGAGGTGGTTGGGATGAAAACGGTAATGGAATTCAAACATGCGTGGGATAAACATAAAGGAATCCTGTTCAGAAGGAATGGATCCTCAGGAGCGTAGCCGAGATTGGGAGGCGGGGCTGGTGGTTGGGAGGCGGGGATAGTGCTGGGCAGACTTATACGGTCTGTGCCAGAGCCGATGGTGGGAGGCGGGGATAATGCTGGGCAGACTTATATGATCTGTGCCGGGGCTGGTGGTTGGGGGGGCGGGGATAGTGCTGGGCGGACGTATACGGTCTGTGCCCTGAAAAAGACAGGTACAAATCAAGGTAAGGTATACACTAAAAGTGGCACATATGAGTTTATCTTGTTGGGCAGACTGGATGGACTGTGCAGGTCATTGTCTGCTGTCATCTACTATGTTACTATGTTACTATATTGACAGACGTGCATTGAGGCAGTGTACTGGAAAAACAGAGTGTAAGTAATTAAGGGCTGAGCTCTGATGAGAAAATTGTTTTACTGTAAGTAAAGTCTCCTGGAATCCCTAAGCACTACAAAAAAAAATCATTAAACTGTGGAGGGATTTTAATGACACTCCACCCCATTCTGTGTGCCTCCCATATGCTCTAGTACATACATAGGCTCCCCCACTCAAAAGAGATCATTTAGCATTCAGGATATTCCAGCTGATAAACTATGCGCTGGGTAACCCTTTGCAAACAGAAGCTATTTACACTGGAGTCTAGCCAAGAATGCATCTCATTAGACAGCTGTCTACAAACTCTCAACCCTTATTTACTGTTCCTGTAGTCTTTAGGAGGATTCTTTTCCTTAGAATTGAAAGACGTGTTGTGTACTTAGTACATTAAAGCATGAGGCTGAATTTTAACTTTTCTATAAAATATAAATAAAAATTTTTTTGCCCATTTATTAAAGAATTTGCTGACCGATGAAGAGATATCAAGAGCAATCTAGCCTTTATGAAACGAGTCGCTGCTGAGGTCATATAAGCAAAGTAATGATTGAGCCTGATTTATCATTGAAGTTTCCAGATGAATATTTAGCACTGGGTATTTAACTATTGACCTGACAACAGGTCTGGCACATCAAAAATGGCTACATATTTCATTTCTGTCTTATTTTACTTTGTATCCACTCAGTCTCCCTTTTCAAGCATTTTAATAATAACAATAATAATAATAATAATAATTTTGGATATTAAGGCTGTCTTTCTAAATAATGTTCAAGGCATATGCAGTATATTCCTAACCCAAAGAGCATACAGTCTAACTAGATACCTGAGGGAACATAAGATCATGCGACTTGACTAACATCAAAAAGTGGCAATTGGTGAGAATCATCTTGCAGAAGGATTTTTTTTGCATATTTTTCATACAGGGCTACATTCTATACATGGCGCCTAAAAAATATGCTTTGGAAAAAATGCTTGAGCGGTATTCTATAAGCCGTGCCTAAAGGTCAGTGTGGTTTATAGAATAACGCTTAAGCAGAGAGGTCACACATAAATTTAGGTGCCGCCATTTGCAAATGCCCAAGCCTAAATTTACACATGCAGCACTGTTATTCTATAACAGTTACGAGCTACTCAAACCCACACCCCTGATCCTATGACCCTCTCATTTCTGTGCCCCCTTTTTTTTTGGACCACATGTAAATTTTAGGCATGGATCCCTCACCTAAATTTACACAAGTCCCAATTAAATCTAATTAGAGCCATTATTCTAATAGGCTCATTATTCTATTAAATTGCATAGGCAAATCAGGAGTGCGCCTAAATTTGCGCACACAATTCTTGTCACCTTTTATAGAATCAGGGGGATAGAGGTTTGTTTTTAATTGACAGGGTACCTATGTTTTTGTCAACTCATGAACCCACAAAATTTTTCAAGCATGCGGTATCCACATATGCTATAAAAATGCTATAAAAAGCAGCCTAGTTTTAGATGGCAGGAATATGCATAAACGACATAAAATACTAACTAATGGAAAAGTACATTCTACCTTAAAAGTATTTACGCGCATTGGGCTAGATTCTATATATGGCGTCTGAAAACTCCTTGTGGAATACAGGCGTATTCTACTCTGCTTAGAATTATGTGCAGCACAGAGAATATGCCTAGTGGCCACGACTGCACTTAAATGTAGGCACGTCCATTTATGCCAATAAATACTGGCACCTAAATTACACACAGAGCAGGTGTATTCTATAATCATGCGCATAGTTTTTTGGAATGCCCATGACACACTTATTTCCCCACCCATAGCCATGTCCCTTTTTGGATCTGCACATTAGAATTTAGGTGCAGTGTGTTACAGAATACGCTTAGTGAATTAAGTGCATAAATTCTAATTATTGCCAATTAGTGCTCACAATTGCTTGTCAAGCGCTGTTATCAATGCTGATTGGCTTGTTAAGCTAATTAAGTTATGTGCATTGTTATAGAATACTCGGATTTTGGAGCAGAATGCTAGGCACAATATGTAGAATTCTGGGGATTCTGGCTAACATAGAAGTGTGGGCATTTATACCAGCTATATGGCTGGTGTAAATGATTGTGCCTTAAGGGCCAGATTCTATATATGGGGCCTGAAAAATCCACATGGAAATGATTTCTGCCTAAGTGTATTCTATAAGCGGCACCTAGATTAGACGCGGTCTATAGAATTCGCTTAGTTGATATCCTAGCGCTTAAAACTATATGCCTCCATTTACACCATTGAAAATGTGGCATAAATCCTGGCACATAGATTTAGGTGCAGAGGGCCATATTCTATAATAGTGCAGGTAAATTTTGGAACGCCCATGAAATGTTCATTCCCCCGTCCATAACCACACCTCTTTTTCCTGCATGCATTAAAATTTAGGTGCAGTGCGTTAGCAATTTGTGTGTGTAAATTCTAATTATTGCCAATTAGTGCTCATTATTGCTTGTTGTGTGACCACTGGGGGAGTCAGTGGAGGTGATCCCCGATTCCCTCCGGTGGTCATCTGGTCAGTTCGGGCACTTTTTTGGGACTTGGACCTGAAAAAAAAGGGACCAAATGAAGCCGGTGAAATGCTCGTTACAGATGGCTTTCTTTTTTCCATTATCAGGCGAAGCCGGCCATCTCAACACACGCCCCTGTCCCACCCCCTGCCTTCGCTACCATGCTGACACACCCCCTTGAACTTTCGCCGGCCCCACGACGGAACGCAGTTGAAGCCGGCCAAAATCTGCTTTTGATTATTCCGATTTGGCCAGATTCAGGAGATTGCCGGCCATCTCCCGATTTGTGTCGGAAGATGGCTGGTGATCTCTTTCAAAAATAAGCTGGTTAGAATACCAGAGAAACTAAAGAAACAGATCCAGGAGACAACAGAGTGAATATAAATGCAGATTTCCAGAGACCCTTGAGAAATGTAGAAAAGCCGACTGTAAACCCACATTGGTATCTTCCGCCTAGAGTAACATGAGAAGAGGTATAACAGTTCAGAGAAAGGGCCAAAAGGTGTGTGAAGGCCCCCGGACACAAAGAGAAGCTGTGAGGACTGTTAACAATATAGAAGTTTACAGTGAATGCTTGGGAACTGTGTTACAGAAGAAGTGAAATGAACAATTTTGTGGCTGCATCAATTGTTACAATAAATGTAGTTTGCTATTTGGAACACCATCTGGGGGTCTGTGAGTTTTTTTGGAAGTGCACCTGCACCTAGAGCCTTTAAGAGGTGGATCTCTCTGCCCTGCTCAGAGAATCCACCCCAAGTTTTCCAAAGGAAAGGAAGAGATGGGAACCTGGACTAGTGAATCCCCAGCATGTTAAAGGAATGCCCAGGCATGGGGATACGTATCAGTATTGATGTTTTAATATGACAGCATAAAAACAGCTTACAAGTTAATTTGTTCTCCCATTACTGCATAAAACCCAAAGCCAACACAATTTAAAGGCCATTTCAAGCAAAGTGTCCCAATGACAACAACTGAGATGTTTTAAGTAGATCAAATAGATCACATTTTAAAGCACAAAGCACAAAAGTAATACTTTTTTCCAAAATCTAAGAAGGAATGCATTCACAAAGGACAGTTGGCACTTTTGGATAGTTAGGTGATATATCCACCTGTGAAAGTCTTTAGAAACAAACAAAAGCTAAAGTATAGATGAAACCTGTTAAACTAGAATGAGTTTTGTTTGGGTTCTCTTGGGCAATTGTAATTAGAGCAATAGGTTTTGGGATGCTTGTCTTATTAGCGATGAATCATTTCTTCTGCCTTTCTCTTCTACTGCAAAGCAAATATCATTTGGAAATGGTTTAACTGTATTCAGAAAAAATTATCATTATTTTTAGTTTGCATTGAATTGTATAAAAAGAGGGTGAGTACTATGCTGTCAAATGAGAGGAAAAACACCAACACAAAGAACACCAAAGGGAATATAGTAACCCGCAAGAAGAGAAAGAGAAGATAATAATTTTAAGGGCTCTTGTAATGAGGAAGCCAACTTTAATCAAAGGCCAGACATAGCCCAAGTTTCTGCAAAGGGGTCATATGGGGAAAAATTCAGTAAAGGTCACCCAAAGTTAGATGCTAGGATGATGCACACTAAGGGCCTGATTCTAAATATGGGGCCTCAAATTAATGTGCATTAGGCAATCACGCCTAAGTGTATTCTAAATACCACGTGTACATCTATGCACAGTATTCAGAATGCGCTTAGGTGTAGTTGATGAGACTAAATCTCATCAGTGGAAGAGTGGAGTGGAGGAGTGGCCTAGTGGTTAGAGCACCGGTCTTGCAATCCAGCAGTGGCCAGTTCAAATCCCACTGCTGCTCCTTGTGATCTTGGGCAAGTCACTTAACCCTCCATTGCTTTAGGTACAAACTTAGATTGTGAGCCCTCCTGGGACAGAGAAATATCCAGAATACCTGAAGGTAACTCATCTTGAGCCACTACTGAAAAAGGTGTGAGCAAAATCTAAATAAATAAATCTACAAGCATCTATTTATGCCCATAAAAAGCTGCACGTAGATTTATGCGCACTGGCCCATATTTTATAACAACGCAGCTAGATTTAGAAATGCCCATTTCCATGCCCCTAAGCATGTCCTTTTGCCTGCATGCATTAGAATTTAGGTGCAGTACATTACAGAATACGCTTAGCAATGTACATGTATAAACTCTAATTTTTGCCACTTAGTACTCGTTATTGCTTGTTAAGAGCTGTTAACAATGCTTAACAGCTTGTTAAAACAATTAATCTATGCATGTAGTTATAAAATATGGAATCAAGCGTAACTCTAGGCATGCTATATAGAATCCAGGGGTAAGCGCAAATCCTTTATAGAATTCTAGCTTAAGTCCACATTTTCCCACCTAACTTTAGACGCAAGCATTATTCCAGCCAAAGGCTGGTGTAAATGTTGGTGCCAAAGTCCTGGCAGTTAGGTGAAATAATAATAGTATTCTATAACCCCACAACTAATTTTCAGACATGCCCCTGATCTGCTCATGCCCCTCCCATGGGCATGCACACTTTGAAGTTGAGCGCAATGGGAATTAGGTGCAGGGGTTATAGAATAGAGCATATGATAGTTCCATACGTAACTACTAATTGGCTCAAATTAACCCTTGTTACGGTCAATTTATCGATCGTTAGCACCAATTAGGAGCCAATTAACCTACTAAGTTACACATATATAAACTGCCCATGGAATTCTGCGCCTAACTTTGGGTACCATACATTGAATCTGGGGACTAGTGGTTTCACTGTCAAACTGCTTCCAGGTCACTCCAATAGATAAAACACATATTAGTTACCAAGTCCGTCAATGGTAGTCAGACGTTACCAAAATCAAGATTCCTAAAGTAATACAATTGTATGAGCGGCAAATACCCTGCATCACTACTGGGACAAATACTGTAAGTGCCATGGGGGCAATATACAGACAGCTGAAATTGTGTCTGGATATTCAATGCTAGGCTATATCCGATTACCGGAATTAAATTTCCGGGTATGCGCGAACAGCCAGCATCTAATTGTTAAATACCAATGTTCAGCCCTAGCTGGTTAAGTTAAACTGGCCAAAGATAGGCTGCTATTTATGTGGTCCTATTTGGCCAGCTAACCTAAATAGTTAAGGGCTGAATTTCGTAAATACAGAATATGTTGAAAGCAAACAGATTAAATATAAACTGATCAATATTCAGCTCATTGCAATCAGTGTTTTTTAAACACCGATCATTATGGGCAAATGTAGGGTTACCATATGGACATTGATCCAGTCCGGGTTTTGCTTCCATTTTGAAAGCAATGGAAGTAAAACCCAGACTGGCTCAATCTGTCCTCCTTTTTCTGGAGCCATATGGTAACCCTAGGCAGACGTAGCCCCAGATATTCAATACTAGGCCGTGTCCAGACACCATCACTGAATATCCAGGACTAATTCAACATATGAGAGCCACTGGAGCTTATGTAGGTTTTGATTGATAGAGCACCAGAAGTAGAAAAAGTAGGCCTGGAGGGCCTAGGGGATGGGAGGGGGTAGAGAGGGCCTAGTCTGGGGCATACTGGATTTGGGGGGAGGGGAATGGGTTCAGGGGGAGGAAGGGGGCAGCAGGAATCCCTTAGGCCGCTACCAGGGAGTTAACCAAGTCCCCACCAATATATGGTGCCTGGTTAACTCCGCAGATGAAAATTTTTGCTGTCCTAACTTCATCCCCTTACTAAACTGGTTAGCGATCTATCACTACTAACCAGTTAAGTACATAAGTACTTAGGTATTGCCATACTGGGAAAGACCAAAGGTCCAGCAAGTCCAGCATCCTGTTTCCAACAGTGGCAATCCAGGTCATAAATACCTGGCGAGATCCCAAAAAAGTACAAAACATTTTATACTGCTTATCCCAGAAATAGTGGATTTCCCCAAGTCCATTTAATGGACCACCTCAGCATTAACTGGACAGTGCAGGGGTGGATAATGCTGACATTAAAAGCAGAACTGTCTGGTTAAATATGCTGAATATCAGCAGATAGGCAGAAAGAAGCGATTTAGCCAAACAGAAGGATCTCCTGCCCAATAAAAGCACTTTGGTATCAGGCATTAAACATTTCATGAAACCAATAAACAAAAGCATACACATAAAACCTATATATCCATATGATAAAGCATCAACTATCAATGATATATCAAATGCATTGGACTTTGGGGACACCCCCCCAATCGCTACCGTCGCCTCCCTCTACTGCGCCTGGGCCACTGGCGCCGCAGTCCCCTGTCTCCACCCGCCCACCCAAGCCCCGTCGACAGCCCCCCTCCATCTGCCACCGGGCCCCTGCATTCAAATCGGCAGTGCAGCGCCAGCGAGCAGCACCTCACCTCCGTGTGAAAGCGGCAGATCACCTCCCTTCGGACCCTCCCTCACTGTGCCCCGCCCTTGCAGAAACAGGAAGTTACATCAGACGAGGGCGGGACATGAGGGAGGGGCCGAGGCAATCCGCTGTTCTCAAACAGATGCGAGGCGCTGCACTGCCAACTAACGACTCCCTTTTCCAAATGCAGGGGGCACGGTGGCAGACAGAAGGGGGCCGCCGGTGGAGCCGAGGGCAGGCAGGTAGAGACAGTGGACTGCAGCACCGGCAGCCTGGGAGCAGGAGGAGAAAGACCCCTGTGCCACGCCCCCCCTTGGAAGCCTAGGCATGGAGAATTTTGTCCCCCCTGCCCCCTCTTCTCGGCGGCCCTACCAAAGAGAACTTTCAAGTTATACAACTGTGTGACAAGTCATTGGCCAGAGAAATTCTAAGATGTACAGAAAGAGGTATCACCAAAAGAAAAAAAATCAGGTGCCAGGATGATCTGTGTTAAACTAATATTCTGTAAAGGAATTTACACGTTCATAAAACTGCTGTAAATGCTGGTGCCCAACCGATGGCAGTTAGGCACACAAACGCAGGTATTCCATAACACTGTGTCTAATTTCTGCCCCGACCTGCTCATGCCCCTCCCATGGCCACACACCCCTTTGGAGTTACAAGCTATGGAATTTAGCATACAACGGAGAGGGTCAAATTACACAACAAAGCAATCAAGAAAAAAAGCACAATAGGTGCTCAATAAAAGGTACAAGTATGCTTTATTAATGACCCTTGTCAGGTCATTAATAACACTCGTACCTTTTCTTGAAAGCTCATTAAGCTATGGAATTTAGACACACATGGTATAGAATGGGGCGTAGGGTAATTCCATGAGTAAGTCCTAATTATTGCCAGTTAAGTGCTTGTTAACTCCAATTGTTAGCGTCTAATTGAGTAATTAGTTTACATGCGGATCTGGGATCTATGCCCAGATTTGGGCAACTGATACAAAATCCAGGGAATAGTGTCCAATTCTACCTGCTGCTGTAAAAAGGGCCCTGGCACACAGAAAAAATGGCCCCCACCACCAGCTCAGGGAAGTTTGATAAAAGGGCCCTTTACTGCCTTCTATTTAGGATCTGCTATGTGCTCCCTCCTGAACCCTGCATTAATAATTTAGCACGGTAATGTGAGCACGTTAGCTGGATAACACCTCCACCCTCATTCCCTGCCTACTCTCTGCCCATTAGTCACCCCTTCATACGATACAAAAAAATAAATAGCATGTGATTAGCTTGCACAAACAGAAAACTAATGGAAGACACTTTAGTGCATTCTGCAGTGGATTTTTCGGCATGCTAAGCCTGTGTTTGGGCTTAGTGCACCTTAGAAAAATAGTCCCATAAAGTGTATTTGGGAGGGGGCATTCACTGGGGAGGGGCATAGGTAGGGCACTGGCAGGACCAATGTTTACATGTACAACTTATAGGATACTGTAAGTTACGCATTAAGGTGTGGCATTTAGGCACTAAGATTTATGCCAAAGTTAGGCATTGTCAATGCTGACTTATGCTAATATTCTATGATGGAATCTGGGTGCACAGATGTCGTTATAGAATTGGTACTGAGCGCTAGGCGTCTGTGCGTCTACCTGGAGGTGCCATATACTATTAACTAATAAGACAAATGACAGAAAATTACTTACATTGCTCCATTAACCACCACCAAAAGGGGAGTCAAGTAGATGGAAACATCCTTGATGGTAACTAGGATATACTTGATATGGGGGTGTTCATCGACCAGGTTACGTTGGATATGAACTGAGAATTCCTTGTAAGACTCCTGGCAGTCTGAAGCAAAGTTGTAATCACAGAGTCCAGGAAACTGATATATATCTCCATCAAAGGTCTTGTAATGGTTGCTCCCCCATGTGCTGCAGACAAAGTGACCATGGCTAGGTGTTCGACCTGTTTATTCAAATCAATGAGCAAAAGAGATGTCAGATAAATTCAAATAATTATATTGAGAAGAAAATGTACTGAACTTCTAAAAGACTTTATGATGTTAAATATTGCTTTTTTTGTACTATTTGCTTAGATTCACAAGTTACTTATATAGGGGTCCTTTTACTAAGGTGTGTCGAAAAGTGGCCTGCGCTGGTGTAGACATGTGTATTGGACGCACGCAGGTCCATTTTTCAGCGCACCTGCAAAAAATGCCTTTTTGTTTTGGCTGAAAATGGACGTACGGCAAAATAAAAATTGGTGCGCGCCCTTTTTGGGCCTGAGACCTTACCGCCACCCATTGATCTAGCGGTCAAGTCTCACACATTAACCAGGCATACAATGCTGATTACCGCCCAGCTTCAGTTGCGCATAAAAAATGAAATTACCACCCAGGCCACATGGTAGCTGGGCAGTAGTTCAAAATTGATGCTCGTAGGCACCTACGCGGCTTACTATAAGGGCCCCATAGTGTGCATACAGAGATTTCAGGAAGAAGCCCATAAAAAGAAGAAAGGCAGTCTGAAGAGTTTAAGCATTAATAACTCCTGATTCTCTCTCTTAATCAATGAGGCCTTGGACACATTGGACTTGGACCCTAGGGTAATATTCGGCCCGTGGTCGACAGCATTTCTTTCAACACTTATCTGGGCGCCGGCAATATTCAGACTGGTATGGGGTAGCTACCCCCTTTTGCTGTCCTAACATTATCTAGATAGTTACCTGATTAGAGGGCTGAATATTGCTGCTGACCAAGTAACTACTGGATCTGTTTAGATTCTGCCCCTGAACTGCCCCAACACTACTCAGATAGTGTTGAGGTGGTCTGCTTGGATTTTCAGTGGTACTATCCAAATATTGTGTATATTGGACTTGTTCACCGCTCTGGATAAGGGCGGTATACAAAAATGATGACAAATGAAATGAAATAAAGTGCTGATCCTACCCAGATAAGTCCCTCTGAATATCAGTCCCCTACATTTTCAAAGTGTGACTCATGGCCCTACCAGTCAATTACAGCAGTGACAGTAGATTATGAGATGAACTAGCAACTGAGTTAACAGCTGACAGTGGTCACATAGGACAGAATTTTACAGCTACTGACAAGTTGAATAATATATTATCTGGAATGCAGCTTAAGAAAAGTGGAAGAACAGCTAATCAGAAGGATCACAATGCGAAAGCTGCTACTGAACTATCGCCTGCTGCGCTGAACTGCCAGGAAGCAGTGGTGTAGCTAGGTGGGGCCACGGGGGCCTGGGCCCCCAAACTTTGCGCTGGGCCCCTAGTTGGCTGGCGGGGGTCCCCAACCCCCACCAGCTGAAGACTTCATCGAGCGCTGGTCTACGACGGTGCCGCTGCATTACCTGCTCTCTCTCTTCCTCTCACATCGGGCATGCTCCTTTAGTGAAATTGAGTTTCACTAAAAGGAGCGTGCCAGACACAAGGGGAAGAGAGAGCAGGGCAGGCAATGAGGCAGCGCCGGAGACCACCCCTGGATGAAGTCTTCAGCTGGCAGGGTTGGGGACCCCCGCCAGCCAAGGTATTTGCGCCGGCGGTGCTTCAGCTGGTGGGGGTTAGGGACCTCTGTCAGCCAAGATGTTACAGCTGCGGCGGTGGGCGGCGGAGGGGTGGTGGCGAGCCAGTGGAGGGGGTAGCAGTGGAGGAGGGGCAACCAAAATGTGCCCCCCACCACCTTGGGCTCTGGACCTCTCCCACCTTGAAGTCTGGCTACGCCCCTGCCAGGAAGAGCTGAGACATGCTGCAAATCAGAATTAGGATACTTGATACAGGGCCTAGCTTTTAGCTAACCAAAGGATGTTTCTTATTCTTAACACTGCATGTTGCTGTCTCATGTGTATTCCTCAGTTGAACATTCTCCTGTCTACATGCAGAGCTTAGGAAATGTGTGTTCTTGATGACAGCCAAGAGTTCTGGAAGGAAGTCTCCTTCCATCGGCAAAGCTCACCACAGTAGTGGTGGTCGTTTTCCTTCTGTCTCTAGGATTGAGCTTTTGCATGTGTGGTGCATTTGACCTCAGTTGGTCCTGCAGAGTGAGAGATGAGAACTCAAATGCTATGAGCTGAGCCACCCAAAACTGTGCTTTTGTAAGACTCAGAGCTGCAGGGGCTTTCATTTCTCAGCCGTTCTAGCCTTTTGATAGCCAGTGCCCTCTGCAAGATAAGGTCACCTTCTAGTAATGTCTTTAGATGTATAGGGACACATTTGTTAGATTAATCATAGATGCCAACTTTTCAAAATTATTGGGGATGCCAAACATAATACAAATTCTACCAATTTCTATATATGGCGCCTTAAGTTGTGTGCACTAATTTGGCTCATTGCCAAATTGCGTGCACAACCTAATTGATTAACAAGCCAATCAGCGCTGAAAATTGGTACTTAACCAATTAGCAGCACTAATTGGCTTTAATTAGAATTAACACACACAACTTTCTAGGTGTATTCTATAACGCGATGCACATAAATTCTAATGCATGCCGTTGAAAAGGGGGTGTTGTCATAGGTGTGGAATGGGAGGGTTGTGGGCTTTTAAAAAAACTATGCGCACTATTATAGAATATATCCGACCTGCACCTAACTTAGATGCAGGTATTTAGGCCTGGTTTTAGGTGGCCTAAATGGGTGTGCCTAAATTTTAGTTGCAAGAATGGCATGTGAGAATATTCTATAAACTACGAGTATTATAGAATAATATTAATTGCAACATTTATCCTAACAATCCCTTTCAAAACATTAATTGCAGAAAGGCGATACCTTGCTAGCGCCCGTTTCATTGGTTTCAGAAATGGGCCTTTTTTACTAGTATTCTATAAACTACGAGTAACTTTAGGCATAGTTTATAGAATAATATTAATTGCATGGCTTTTTGGCGCTAATTTTTAAGGCACCATATATAGAATTCCCCCTATTAATAAAAATGTTTAATGCTGTATGCACTATTTTTTTAAGGTGTAACAGTGAATAGAATGCATACCCTTATGCCATACTTACTTCATCCCCTATATCTCATCTCTATTAAAATAATATTTTAACTCCTTTCCAACAGGGGCACTTCCAAAACTGAAGTCTTCTGCCAGTCCTCCTAAGAGATCTCTCTAGCGTATACCGGTTACCTTCTGTGCTACCACAGATACATCTCTAGTTTAGATTATCTTCTGCTTCCCCTCCTGGTGTCAGCTCTTGTACATATCATCTACCAGATTTTCTCCTACAGAGCTATAACCACTTTGTATCCTTCAGTCTCACAGAGACAGCTGTTATATTATTGCCTACCTCTTACCAATTAGAGGGGCATAAGGAGAATTCTTTTGCTTTTTAGTTTCTTTTCTTTTCCATATAATTCTATTTAATTGTAATTTTGTTCATTTTCATTCCATTTTAACATGCACTATTTCTTTATATAAAAGTACATACTGTAAGAGCAAAACCTCACACTAAGGGGCCTTTTTATCAAGCCGCAGTAGGGCTACTATGGCAGTGGCATGTGGTAAATTAGCCCTGTTTCCAGGCTCGCTCAGGAGGTCAGTGGTAGTTCCGGCTTCTCTCATCCGCCATTTCTAGTGCTAAGAAAAACTTTTTCTTGTGCCGGGGGTTTACCCAGCAGTAATTGGTTACCACTGGGTTAATGAAGGAGCCCTTACTGCCTCCTAAATAGCCAATGTACTGACTTACCACACGGCCACTTACTTTCCCTTTGAAAAAAATACCTGTTACCTGCTTTGGTAAAAGGGGGCCTCAGCGCACAGCAAACCCACATGCCGACACCACCGCAGGCCCCCTTTTTACTGCTGCTTGGTAAAAGGACCCATAAAAGAACAAAATAAAAATATCCTTGACCAACTTTCCTCCAAACATCTTATGTATGTATTATCACTGTGAATTTGTGCTTTCTGTCTAGAACCATTTGCTCAATTCTTAACTGGCAGAAACTAGAAGACTATGAGTTCAACTGGTTATTGAGTTACACAACCCAGAATTAAAATGACTAATAACACCCCTCTCAGCAAAACTATGGGTTCAACTGATTGTGAGTTCAATTATTAGAAAGAAGCATCTGTCATATAGAGGCAGATTTTAGAAAAGAGGTCTAACTCAGACAAACGGAGGTTCAAAACAGTTAATCACATATGGATGTCAATTTTTTATGTATTTTACAAAAGGATCTGCCAACATACAGTTGTTATAAAATACATGATAAATGGACATCCAAGTGTTGACTATGTCCAGCATGAACATCCATTTTACAAACTCAGATGCCCAAACTATGAATTGGGCAAACAAGGGACATGGATTCATTGAAGCAGCATAAGAATGTCCATGTTATAAAATGGCTGCATAGACAGCAATGTGGAGGAGGGGCTTAATGGTTAGAGCAGCCAGCTGAGAACCAGGCCAGAGGACCCTAATTCAAATCCTACTGCAGCTGTTTGTAGATTTCATATTTTTTTAATTTTATTTTTAATTGTGAGCCTTCCAGGGACAAAAAAAAAAAACTACTATGACTTCCCTTACTCCTGCAGTAGAGAACTACTCAGTTGGAGTACATTCTGGAGGAATAGCCTAATGCTTAGTATACTGGTCTGAGAACCTTGGGAACAGGGTTCAATTCCCACTATAGCTCCATATGACCCTCAACAAGTCACTTAGGACCCTGTTTTCTAAGCAGCATTATAGGCACGTTAACATTATTAACAGGGGTTAACCATGTACGTGCCAACAATATCCCTATAGGCACCTACATGGTTAGCACGCACGCTAACTGTAGGTGTGCTAAAAACACTAATGCACCTTAGTAAACAGGACCCTTAATCTCCATTGCACCAAGTCCAAAAATTAGATTATGAACCCATTAAGGACAGAGAAAGTAGCTGCATATAATATATGTAAATTGCTCTATGGTTGTATCACAGAAAGGCAGTATATTAAATCAATGGCCCCTTTATCTTTACTGGAACCTGGACATGCTAGGTACCAGGTCTAAATACCAACATCCATTTTTTTGGACATAGAGATCCCTTCCCATTCTGAACTCAGAGTTGGAAGACCATATTTTGGTTCCTAGTCCCACACGAAACACACCCAGACCACGATTCCTTGCCATATGGATGCACTACAGTTTTAGATGTCTACAGCCCAACTTTATAAAATTCATATTTGAATTTCCATGCAATCTAGATGTTTACATGCCAGTTTTCAGCTACTCAAAGTACAAATAGGGCTTCTAGAATAAGGACCACAGTCTAATGTTAACATATCACAAAATATTGCATTGTTATCAAATAAACCTTTTGTCATGCTGACATTAACGTTTGATTAACATCTGTCTATTGGATTCCTATTAAGACATGAAAACCATTTACCCAGAGTGCACTTGCTATTATCGACATTCCTGGGGAGACGTTGAGCTGGGGAGGTGCCAATACACACTGGTTTGCAATTTCCAACTTATAAGTACTGTTATTGCCTGAAGAAATACTGACAGAAAAAGCAAGTGCAGGTGTTTCTTGCTTTGGGCATGTTAGAAAGGGGAAGTGTGTGTGGATTTTTACTTTTGGAATTGTTGTAAAATCTGCAGGAAAAGTACCTGTAAACTTTACACATGTGTACAGTCCTGAAAACTGCCATGGGAACGCATCTGTTTTCTTGCCTTATATCTTCCACGCCACTTTTATTTACACCACTTGATAGCCTGGCAGTACAGTAGTCTCTCTTTTCCCTCCTTTAAGAAGTGGAATGTAATTTTTAATAATTTGATATTATTATACATTTAACTGTAATTAGATAACTTTTATTTAAATAGCATTTTAGCCAGACTCTAACACAGACTGTCACATCTGGGGTGGATAAAGATGTGCACTCATGGTAGCTTCCTCATTGGAGAAGGAGCTTCTATATATAAATACACAATTACAGTTCAGTCATTCAAAACACTTTTAAATGCTCATTTTTTTCAGATTGGCGTTTGGTCCCAGTGAATGACAGGCATTTGGGGACAGTTTAGCTTATTGAGAATTTGCAAGTGTTTTATTAATTGATTGTTTAGTGTTGCTGCTTGGTGTGATCTTTTCTTTCCTATTTTTAATTGGCATTCTTTTCCTTTTCTACTGTGATGTATTATTATCATTCTATCCTGCTTATAATCGAACGAGAAAAATGCCCAAGTTCCGACCTAAATTGGGAGATGGACGTTTATCTCACAAAAACGAATAACGCTGTATAATCGAAAGCCGAACTTGGACGTTTTCAACTGCACTCCATCGCGGAAGCGTACAAAGTTGACGGGGCGTGTCAGAAGGCGTGGTGAAGGCGGGACTGGGGCATGGTTATCACCTGAACAGAGATGGGCGCCTTTCGCCGATAATGGAAAAAAAGTATGCGTTTGTAGCTAGAATTTAGGGCACTTTTCCTGGACCCTGTTTTTTCATGAATAAGGCCCCAAAAAGTGCCCTAAATGACCAGATTACCCCCAGAGGGAATCGGGGATGACCTCCCCTGACTCCCCCAGTGGTCACTAACCCCCTCCCACCACAAAAAAATGATGTTTCACAACCTTTTATTTTCACCATCAAATGTCATACCCACCTCCCTGGCAGCAGTATGCAGGTCCCTGGAGCAGTTGTTAGGGGGTGCAGTGGACTTCAGGCAGGTGGACCCAGGCCCCCCCCCCACCTGTTACAATTGTGCTGCTTAATGCTTAGTCGTCCAACCCCCCCAAACCCACTGTACTCACATGTAGGTGCCCCCCTTCACCCCTTAGGGCTATAGTAATGGTGTAGACTTGTGGGCAGTGGGTTTTGAGGGGGATTTGGGGGGCTCAACACACAAGGGAAGGGTGCTATGCACCTGGGAGCTCTTTAACCTTTTTTTTCGTTTTTGTAAAAGTGCCCCCTAGGGTGCCCGGTTGGTGTCCTGGCATGTGAGGGGGACCAGTGCACTATGAATCCTGGCCCCTCCCACGAACAAATGCCTTGGATTTATTCGTTTTTGAGCTGGGCGCTTTCATTTTCCATTATCGCTGAAAAACAAAAACGCCCAGCTCACAAATTGTCGAATAAAACATGGACGTCTATTTTTTGCGAAAATACGGTTCGGTCCGCCCCTTCACGGACCCGTTCTCGGAGATAAACGCCCATGGAGATAGACGTTTTTGTTCGATTATGCCCCTCCATGTGAACCATTTTGACCTTTTTATTAAGAAATGATATATCAAGGTTTCAATAAACATAGGCATAGTAGCCAGATTTTCTAAATAATTAAGGGTGCTAAACCCAACAGAAATTATCCCTCCCTGGACAAAGTCAAGGAGTTTGGTCAATATTGGGGGGGGGGGGGGTGCTCAAACACCCACAGAGCTGGCTCCTGTTGCCTTGAGCACAGGGAGGTAAAAGGATAATATCTGAGTTTATTTAGAAGTAAATCTGTATGTTAGTTTGCTTATGCCGTTTTGAAATCCTGCATATTTTGCCTAAGCCTTAAATTTCCAGTGACTCCTAGAAGAGAAAAAAGATTATGCCAAAGAATTATGGGGTCCTTTTACTAAGGTGCGCTGCAAAATGGCCTGTGGTAGTATAGATGCGTGTTTTGGGCGTGCGCAGAATCATTTTTCAGCGCACTTGCAAAAAAGTGCCTTTTCAAAATATTTGCCAAAAATGGACGTGCTTCAAAATGAAAATTGCCGTGCATCCATTTTGGGTCTGAGACCTTACCGCCAGCAATTGATCTAGTGGTAAAGTCTCACACAGAAACTGGGCAGCAATGACCTGCGCTTGTAGCTGATGCACACCAGAAAATAAAAATATTTTTCGGATGTGCATAGTGGACGCACAAAAAATGAAATTACCACATGGGCCACGTGGTAGCCGGGCAGTAACTCAGAACTGGCGTGCATTGGGCATGTGCAGGTGCTTACGCAGCTTAGTAAAAAGCCCCTACTACCACTACTACTTATCATTTCTATAGCGCTACAAGGCATACGCAGCGCTGTACACATTCATAAAAGACAGTCCCTGCTCAAAGAGCTTACAATCTAAATAAGACAGATAACAGACAGAACAACTAAGAGGTAAAGGAATTAAAGATGAGGGGATACAAGGTACAGAGCAAGTGAGCAGTGGTTAGGAGTCAAAAGCAGTATCAAAGAGGTGGGCTTTTAGCTTGGACTTGAAAACGGCCAAAGACGGGGCTAGACGTACATGCTCGGGAAGTCTATTCCAGGCATGAGGTGCAGCGAGATAAAAGGAATGGAGTCTGGAATTAGCAGTAGAGGAGAAGGGGACAGACGAGAGATTTGTCAACAGAATGGAGTGCCCGAGGGGGGTGTAGGGAGAGACAAGAGTGGAGAGGTATTGGGGAGCAGCAAAGTGAATACAGGGTTGTACAACAAGCACTGAGGAACTGTTGACCAAACCTCATTGTTAACCCTCAGGTGAAGGTCTGCATATTTTTATTTGTAACATTTTCTGTGAGAGTTTCAAGAAAATAAAGCCTTGTGAAAATCAATAAATAAAATATCCAGAGTTTAGAGATTGTGCAAGCAGACTTGGCCTTTTGCATGCAGAGGGAAATGAAAGTCACCAGCTGCAAGTGATGGTTTTGTGCACCTGATCATTTCCCAGTTTCCTGACATTTTGCTAATTTTTGACACCCCTGGCCTTGCTTTTGTAAAATTTCTCTGTCTAGTAGAGTGCAGGTCATTTCATATTTTGTTAGAGAAACCAGGGCAATGTCATATCTACAATTGGTGGGGGAACAAAACCTAATAGGTATTTTAAATCCTTTTCTCTGAGATCTTAGTTTAAAAATATCCTTCATTTCTATCCCAATCCCATCCTTCCCAGTAAAATCCCACACATGTTATACTTGCTTGAAAAGCAGACAGTGACAATTTTTTGTAGCATACGTGGTGGAAACCTACAAACTTCTCAGATCAAGCAATTTGGATTCTATACCGCATGTGCATTAAGTGGGGAAGACTTAATTTTTGCTTAAGCAAGGAATGTGATAGGAACTGCTACAATATCAAAATCCTACCTGCTGTATATACATTATAAAACTCACTATCAAACCTTTAGTTTTGCCAAGTCCTTGGTCCTCTTACACATTAAGTGGCCATTTTACTAAGCCGCTTAGGCGCCTACGCACGCCAAAATGGAGTTACTGCCCAGTAACCGTGTGGCCCTTGGGATAATTTCATTTTAGGCACACGTCCAATAAGCGAGTCTGAAAAATATTTTTTATTTTGGGGCGCGCATAATGGATCCGCAGCAAGTGGCATTTGGCACGTGTAGTTCATTACCACTCGGCTACCACGTGAGTCTTTACTGCTAGGTCAATGGCTGGCGGTAAGGTCTCAGACCCAAATTGGACGCGCAGCAATTTTCATTTTGCCATACATCCATTTTCGGCAAAAAAAGAAGCCTATTTTACAGGTGTGCTAAAAAATGGATCGGCACGCGCCCAAAACTCGCGTCTACACTACCATTAATCATTTTTCAGTGCGCCTTTTTCTTCCTATGTGAGCTTGCTTTTTCTTTGTAATGCCTTCACCAATCATCTTACCTCTTCTAATGTCCACGGCATTTGCATAGGAAAGTGCCAGCCATAGGATACAGAGACTGGCAACCTGGAACCCCATTATGACCCTGCAGGGGCACTGGATGAGCACTGGTCCTTTTGAAACTCTTCCCTTTTATATAACGGGCACTGATCTTTTAGTGAGACTGGAGGGAAGGAGAATAGGATCGGGAGGTGTAATGTTTACTGAGAAAAAGACAAATAGATGGGGTTTGGCTTAGAAGATCCATGTTTGAAAAGGCAGGGATATAGTTATTTCCTTCTCATGTAACCAGTTTTATTACTCCTGTAGATCTGTTTACTCATCATCATATGCTATTATTTTCCCTGTGTTGCGCCAGTTCTCCAAATACACATTCCTCCCTGATAAATAAGATAAGGTAAAGGAAATAAGTGGCTCAGTTTTAGTAAAGAGAAGTCTGCTACTAGTTCAGCTCAGGGAAATCTCCTTTAGCTCAGAGACAGAGCCCTTCATTTAGAGAAAATGAAGAAGGCTCAAACCCCAAAATACCCAACTGAAGAAGTAGGCTGTGATACTGTAGAGGTTTGTAGTGAGATCTCTTATACCCCATTACCCATATATAGAAAAAGAAATGCCCAAATAATTGGGGGAATAGACAAATAATTGGGGGTTTCCTCAGTATATCTAGTACTTTATCAATAAAGACAGGAAAATAGCATCCTGATGTTCTATGTTAATAAAAATGTGATACCGAATCAGAACTTTTGATTAAAGACACCAGCTTCCCATCTCATATTGAATTATGTTTAAGAGACTTAGAGGTGCATTTTCAAAGCACTTAGGGGCCCTTTTACAAAGTGGCGGCAAGCCCATCATGGGGTTTACTGTGCGCCAATCTGGAGCTAACATCAACCCAACAAGCGTGCAGGTGGTAGTTCCAGTGCGACTCGCCGACAGTTACTTGGCCCCCTGAGGAAGCTAATCGTAGTAGTGAAACGGTGAGCCCTGTTGGGCATAATAGCAAAAGCTAAGTAACATTATTGATCAAGCAATTACCTAATACCACGTTTGAATTTATTATATTTCAATGGGATAAATATAACTGTCTTACTCACATGCAAGTGGAGTTTTTAGACCAGTGATAAGAACGGAGTCGTTTCAATGCTGGCACTGAGTGCTATTATGACACTGCTGCCATGCTTGGACTACTGAGGTCGTTTTTCTCCACTTTAAATAAGAAAAAAGTGAACCTTATTTCATTGATTTTGCACATTTTTGAACAAGACTGGGATAGTCAAATATTTTTCAGCTTGCTATTAGTATTTTACTTTTTTCGCTGAAAATTGGATCTAGCTTTATTGGTAGTTCCACCCTCAACATTTCCGGTGCTAGTAGAAATATTCAAAAAATATTTCCGTAGGTGCTAACCCGGCAATAATCAGGCAGCACAGCACACTATCTGGTTATCGCCATGTTAGTGTGGGAGCCCTTACCGCCACCTTAATGGGTGGTAGTAAGTGCCCCCCCCCCCCCTCCCGGCATGGCCACACAGTAAGTGAAATCTTACTGCATGGCATTTCTTTTATCAGCCTTTTTACCTACTGTGGTAAAAAGTGCTTCAGCACGCGGCAAAAATGGGTTCTGCGGCTAGCACAGAACCCCTTTTACTGCAGCTTGGTAAAAGGATCCCTTGGACTTACAAAGTTTCATAGTAACCAATGGAACTTTGTAAGTCTAAGTGCTTTGAAAATGAACCCCTTAGCCCTTGCTCATAAGATACTTCACTCTGAGATGCCAGCATTCCTCTTCAGTTTCCTCATACCCTAAATTCCTTCGAGGTCTCTTTGTTCCCTACTTGTGATTCCCACTCACTTACAAATAGGCTCTCAACAAAGCCAGGAGTACTTGTTTCAGTGTCTAGCCCCTAAATTCATTAAAGGATTTGAAGATAATGCTTAACAGGGGCGTAGCCAGACTTCGGCGAGGGGGGGGGGTCCAGAGCCCGAGGTGAGGGGGCACATTTTAGCCCCCCCCCCCACTATTTTTGACCCCCCCCCCCCGCTGTCACCGCCATCACCACCACCTTTGACACCCCCCCCCCCGGCGCCAACCCTTTCGACCCTCCCTTCCCGCCGCAGCCAACCCTCCCCCACCGCCATCGGGTATTTTTGCTGGCGGGGATCCCCAACCCCCACCACCCAAAGTCCTCTTCTCTGGCGCGGCCGCGTTGCTGATCTGCAAGGCTTCTGTTTCTATTGGCGGGGGTCCCCACCCCCGCCAGCCAAAGTCCTCTTCTCCGGCGAGGCCGCGTTGCTGATCTGCAAGGCTTCTGTTTTTGTGAGTCTGGACTTCGGCTGGCAGGGGTTGGGGACCCCCACCAGCAAAGGTACCCGACGACGGCGGGAAGGAGTTCGAAGGGGTTGGCGGTGGGGGGGGGGGCAGGGCCAAATCTATGGTGGCCCCGCGTAGCTACACCCCTGATGCTTAAGATTCATTATTTTAAACAGGCCGATCCAAGTGCAGCTAATATTGGTATATAAGAACTACATCCGTGGTTATCCCGGTATGCATTCATCACTGATGTCTTTTGAGATCTGTAGCACATCCTGTCCTCCTACTGCATTTTAGCTGGATTAATGTCTCCACCCTATCTCCCTTACCCTTATAATACGCACTTTGTATCATAGGTTTTCCTTGTGTCTCTTTTCCAATTTTCCTTCTTCCCTTATTTGTCTATTTAAGAGTGTAAACCGCTTATATGTTTTTAACTATTTGCAGTATAAGAAATAAAGGAGTCCTTTTACCAAGCCACGCTAAAAAATGGCCAGCGCTGGTGTCAGCAAGTGGGTTTTCCATGCGCTGCAACTACTTTTAGTGTGGCAGTAAAATGGCTGCCATGCCATACTTTTTTGTAATGGCCATGCGCTAATTTTCCCATTAGTGTGTGGCCATTACTACAGGAGCTCTTACCGCCACCTGTTTAAGAGGCGGTAAGGGCTCCTGCACTAGTTGTGTAGCATGTGGTAATGTGCCCTTGCTACCCGATTAGCGCAGGCACGCCTACTCTCCACCCATGGGCACACCTCCTGTGCGAGAAAATAAAAAATATTCTTCAGTGTAGGATTAGCGTGCGCTGAGTGGGAAACTGTGGCGGGATGCCTCAGCATGTCCTGCAGTAGTGCCCTTTTAACACGTGGTAGGCCCGCGTTAGGCCTACCGCGCCTTAGTAAAAAGGCCCCAAAGTGAACTATGAATGAACTTTGGAGACTATAGTCCTATTTTCCGGATGAAAGATGAAGAATGAGAACATGCCTGAAGGCTTTGGGATCAAAAAGATAACCCTACTTGTCTCTAGTTAAATGGAAATGTGTGATGCTTTATGATGCAAGAACTCAATTAAGGGGGCAACAGGGATCCAAGGCTCCCGGAATGCCATAGATACAGAAGGGTAACACTTTGATGAGAAAACAGAGAGAAGAGCCTTAGTTTGAAAATGTGCTCAAGTTATGAACAGCTTAATCCAGAATTCAGAGAAAGAGTATTTCCTGATAGAAAACCCTCTGGGGTTTCATTCTGACTTAATTTTTATAAGGGATATTTCTGTCTGGTCAGCATTCTTATTTTTTATTTTCCTGCTTGCTGAAACTAGCAGCTGTCTTTACTTCTATTACAGGAAAGTACAGGAAATCAAAGTTTTATTGAAACATAAAGAAGTCAATATTCAATGGTGCAGCTGCCTCATAACTGAACATTCTAGCAGGCTAAAATATTTGGGTCACTGCTGAAAGTTTATGTACAACTTTGAACAAATTTGCTTTCAGTTTAAAGTTATGCCTACTATTTATGCATCAAAAGTTTAAAAATTTAATTTTCTATAAAATATATGAAGGAGCCAACTCACATCAACAAAAACCCAGAATAAGAAATCTGGGGTCGATATTCAAAGTGATTTAATTGGACAGAAATGACTTCTGTTCGGGGATAACCAGTCATTTTCAGCAGTACTTAACCAGTTAGTGCCTCAAAAAATAACCTGTTAGTGCTCAAAGCAAAACTGACTATTTTGTGGATGCTCCAAGGGCAAAGTGGGCACTTGCCAGCTCATTTTTGAAAGTGATCGCCGGCAATCCTACGACACAAATTGGGAGATCGCCGGTGATCTCCTGATCCTAGCCAAATCAGTATTATCGAAAGCCGATTTTGGCCGGCCACAACTGCTTTTTCGTTGCGGCGCCAGCCAACCTTCAAGGGGGCGTGTTGGTAGGGTAGTGAAGGTAGGATGGGGTGGGGCGGGGGCATGGGTACGAGATGGCCAGCTTCGCCTTATAATGGAAAAAAAGTGGCCGGTTCGAACGAGCATTTTGCCGACTGGACTTGGTCCATTTATTTTTAGGACCAAGTCTCAAAAAAGTGCCCCAATTGACCAGATGACCACCGGAGGGAAGCGGGGATCATCTCCCCCTGCTCCCCCAGTGGTCACCAACTCCCTCCCACCCAAAAAAAAATAAAATAAAACATTTTTTGCCAGCCTGTATGCCAGCCAGAATTGTCATACCCAGCTCCTTGACAGCAGTATGCAGGTCCCTAGAGCAGTATTTAATAGGTGCAGTGCACTTCAGGCAGGTGGACCCAGGCCCATCCCCCTCCTATATGTTGCAGTTGTGGTGATAAATATTGAGCTCTCCAACCCCCCCCCCCCAAAACCCACTGTACCCACATCTAGGTGCCCCCCTTCACTCCTTAGGGCTATGGTAATGGTGTAGAGTTGTGGCGAGTGGGTTTTGGGGGGGAATTGGGGGGCTCAGAACACAAGGTAAGGGAGCTATACTCCTAGCACCTATTTTTGGTTTTTTTTTATATTTAGAAGTGCCCCCTAGGGTGCCCCGTTGGTGTCCTGGCATGTCAGGGGGACCAGTGCACCTGAAATGCTGGCTCCTCCCATGACCAAATGGCTTGCATTTCGCCGGGTTTGAGATGGCCAGGCCTGGTTTCCATTATGGCTGGAAAATGAAGCCGGTCATCTCATGTAAACCCGGTGATCCTGCTCTAAACCCGGCGCCAAGCGTATTTCGAAAATATGCTTGGCTCCGCCCCCTCGCAGAGCCGGCCACAAAGATGGCCAGCCATGGATTTGGCCGGCGCCGTTCGATTATGCCCCTCTTGGCTAGATAAGTGCAGATATTCAGCACTTAATTGGCCAAGGTCACCGCATAAAAGTCAATCCTATCTGTATGCAGTGCCCCAAATGCCAGTTAAGTGCTGAATATCGCACTTACGGGTCCTTTTATGAAGCCGCAGCACAGAGGGACCTGCACTGGTGTTGGCATGTGTTTCTGACACGTGCTGAGGCCCTCTTTTAACACAGTGGGTAAAAGGGAGGTTTCCCGTTTCTTAAAAAAATGACAGTGTGACAAGTGAATCATTTGTTGCATGGCCATTTCTGGGGGGAGCACTTACTGCCACCCATTGAGGTGGCGGTAAAGGCTCCCGCGCTATCCCAGCGGTAACCGGGCAGCACATGGCACTGCCCGATTACAGTCAGGTACACATCAGCGCTACAAAAATTGAAATATTTTTGCAGTGACAGAAATGGCACGTGCTGGGGGAGGGAACTACCACCGGGCTTCTGCGGTAGCCTGGCGGTCCTTCCCTTTTAGCGAGTGGTAAGCCCCTGTTCGATTTATTGCTGCTTTGTAAACCAGCCCCTTAAACCTAGAAATTCAATGCCAAAGCATCCATTTTCTCTGTTCACTAAAATCATGGAAAGTCTAGTGACCAAACAGCTAACTGATTATCCGCCTTATTTTCGAAAGAGAAAGACGCTCATATTTTGACCCAAATCGGTAGATGGGTGTCTTTCTCCCGTGGGCGCCTAAATCGGTATAATCGAAAGCCGATTTTGGGTGTCTTCAACTGCACTCCGTCGCGGAAACAGCCAAGGTTGACGGGGGCGTGTCGGAGGCATGGTGAAGGCGGTACTGGGGCGTGTTTATCAGCCAAGGAGAGATGGGTGTCCTCGGCCAATAATCGAAAAAAGAAAGGCATTTTTAGCACAAATTTGGGACACTTTTTTTGGACCCTTTTTTTCACGAACAAATCCCAAAAAAGTGCCCTAAAAGACCAGATGACCACCGGAGGGAATTGGGAATGACCACTCCTAACTCCCCCAGTGGTCACCCAAAAAAAAACAACTTTAAAAACTTTTTCCAGCCTGTATGCCAGCCTCAAATGTCATACCCAGCTCCATCACAGCAGTATGCAGGTCCCTGGAGCAGTTTTAGTGGGTGCATGCACTTCAGGTAGGCAGACCCAGGCCCATCCCCCCCTACCTGTTACACTTGTGGTGGTAAATGTGAGCTCTCCAAACCGCCCCCAAAACCCACTGTACCCACACCTAGGTGCCCCCCTTCAGCCATAAGTGCTATGGTAATGGTGTAGAGTTGTGGGCAGTGGGTTTTGGGGGGGGATTTGGGGGGCTCAGCACCCAAGGGAAGGGAGCTATGGACTTCAGAGGTAGTTAACTTTTTTTTAAATTGTTGCAAGTGCCCCCTAGGGTGCCCGGTTGGTGTCCTGGCATGTGAGGGGGACCAGTGCACTACGAATCCTGGCCCCTCCCACGACCCAATGCCTTGGATTTGTTCGTTTTTGAGCTGGTGCCTTCAGTTTTCATTATTGCTGAAAAACAAAACCGCCCAGCTCAAATCCGATGCATTTGGCTGGCACAAACCGTATTATCGGAAAAAAGATGGACGCCCACTTTTTCCAAAAATACGGTTTGTCCCGCCTCTTTCATGCACCCGTTCTCGGAGATAGACGCCCATGGAGATGGGCATTCGCGTTTGATTATGCCCCTCCACTTGAATTAGTTCAATTTACTGCATGATTCCCAATCAGGTTTCCAAGGTAGCTATTGCACTGAAACAGTCTTAGGTGCATTAGTGGCAGAAGGAAGGAACCTAATAGGAAGGGGTCAGAAAGCTGTTATTTTACAGTTTGATCTCTTAAGTACCTTCATTTTGGTAGATCATCAGTTATTATTATGTATAATGAGTGGTCTTGGTATTGATATAAATGTTTTATCTTGGTATAACGGATTTCTAACTTCTAGGATGTTTAAATTGAAATTTCAGGGCTCTTTCTCTGTCCCCTCTTCTGTTTAATGTTTTGATGTCTTCATTGGGAATGATACTAGAGAATAAGAGCTTTAAAATTATAGTAATGCCGATATCATAATTTTACTACCTATATACCACTCAGTTGAAGAAACGTCTCTCAAAATTAGAGATTGTAACAACCTTATTGAAAATTGCATATCGAATCATCAGTTAAAATTAAATACTGACAAAACCAAGTTTTTGCTATTGGACCAAAACAATATTATGTGGAACAATAGTATTCTAAAACTGAGTAATCCTAAATTTAGCTTTGAGTCTAGCATTAAAATCTTGGGGGTTACTATAACAAGCTCCCTAATGCTCAATTCTCAAATTAATTTGATAATTAAAAGATTGTTCCTGCATTTAAGAAAACTGTATGTATTTTGGAACCTTCAGTTTTCTGTATAGTTGCACAGAGTTCCCTTCTATTTATGCTGGACTACAGTAACATCATATATGCAGAATATCAGAAAACGTATATTAAAAAAATCTAAACCATTCAAAACATGGCAGTTTGATTTTTTTCAGCCCATGGATATGAAAGAGTGACTCCCCTGCTGGTAAAGTTGCACTGACTCCCTATTGAGGCACAGATTCATTTTAAGGCTTGTGTAGTGGTTTTTAAGATTTTGTATGATTTAGCTCCTTCTTATTTGAATGATCTGGTTCAGCTACACTCTAGTAAATATCCTTTAATAATTCTCTTTCCAAGTCCTAAAGGTCTGAAATATAGAGCTAGTATTTTTGCTAGTTTTATTTATCAGGCACCTGTTTTATTTCTCAGGGGGCAGACTCAGGAATGTCAAGAAGTATTTTTTCATGGAGAAGGTGGTAGATGCTTAGAATGCCCTCCCTGCGGAGGTGGTAGAGATGAAAATGCTAACGAAATTCAAAAATTTGTGGGATAAGCACAAAGGAATCCTGTTTAGAAGGAATGGATCCACGGAATCTTAATGGAAATTGGCCAGCAACACCTGGGCAGACTGGATGGACCGTGCAGGCCTTTTTCTGCCGTCATCTACTATGTTACTATGTAACTGGGAAGCAAAGCCAGTGCTGGGCAGACTTCTATGGTCTGTGCCCTGATCGTGACTGAATAGATATGGATGAGCTGGAGTGTAACTGTTAAGGGGCTTTGACGTTAACTTCAACAATTTTAGTACAAGAACAGTGTTGGGCAGACATCTACGGTCTGTGCCCTGAAAATGGCAAGGACAGATCTACATAAGAAGTATCACATACCATGTGTAATGAGTTTATCATGTTGGGCAGACTGGATAGACCACACAGGTCTTTATCTACCATCATAGACTATGTTACTATGCTATGGAGCTCATTTTCAAAAGAGAAAAACGTCCCAAAAAATCTGCATTTTTAGACATTTTTCTATGAAGTCCGTCAGAAATGTGTTCAAATCACAAGGGGGCATGGTAGGGGCATGTTAAGGGCAGAATATGGGCGTTCATAACACTTGGACATTTCTTAGCCATAATGGAACAAAGCAAAACCGTCCAGGACTAAAACCAAGATGTTTTGAGCTAGACCTGTTTTTATAACTAACAAGGCACAAAAAGGTGCCCTAAATGACCAGATGACCACTGGAGGAATAAGGGATGACCTCATCTTACTCCCCCAATGGTCCCTAATCCCCTCCCACCCCCTAATAATATGATTTCAAACATTACTTGCCAGCCTCAGATGTTATACTCAGGTCCATTAGAGCAGCATGCAAATCCCTGGAGTAGTCTAGTGGTGGGTGCAGTGCACTGTAGACAGATGGACCCAGGCCCATACCTCTTCCTACCTGTTACGCTTGTGGAGGAAACTGTGAGCCCTTCAAAAGTCAACAGAAACCCATTGTATCCACATATAGGTGGCCCCTTCACCCGTAAGGGCTATGGTAATGGTGTACAGTTGGGGGTAGTGGGTTTTGGGTGGCTCAGCAAACAAGATAAGAGAGCAGTGGTGAGACATGTACCTGGGAGCATTTTATGAAGTCCACTGCAGTGCCCCCTAGGGTGCTCTATTGCTTTCCTGGGACGTCTGAGGGACCAGTCTACTAAAAATGCTGGCTCCTCCTACTTCCCAATGGTTTGATTTTGTGTGTTTTGGAACAAAAAACAGAACATCCAAATCACAAAACCTTGTCCTAAACAGTATTTTTGAGAGAAAAAAAACGATAGACGTTTTTCTTTTTTGAAAATGACTTTCTTCCCTATTCAGATTTTGAACGTTTTTTTGTAAAACGTCCAAAGTCGGACTTAGATATCATATCGAAAATGCCCCTCCAAATATATTTCTATTTGGAACTAGCTTCCTCTAAGCATTGGATCTATACAAACCTATTTATTTATTTGTTACATTTGTACCCCACATTTTCTCACCTATTTGCAGGCTCAATGTGTCTTACATAGTACCCTGAGGCATTAGCCACCTCCTGGGATGAAACAAGTACAAAGTGATGTTATGGTCGAATGAGATTCATGTGTTACAGACACATTAGGGAATCATAGAGAAGAAGAGTTATATACATTATGAGCTTTGTTTTCGTTGTGTTGCAGGGTTCAGGCACTTAGGTTGGGTTGGTAGGGTATGCCTTTTCGAACCGGTTGGTCTTTAGTGATTTCTGGAAGTTAAGGTGGTTGTACGTTGTTTTCACGGCTTTTGGCAGTGCATTCCACAGTTGCGTGCTTATATAGGAGAAGCTGGATGCATAAATTGATTTGTACTTGAGTCCTTTGCAGCTAGGCTAGTGAAGATTTAAGTATGTTCATGATGATCCGATTGTGTTTCTGGTTGGTAGGTCTATGAGGTCAGTCATATATCCCGGGTCTTCGCCATAGATAATTTTGTGGACCAGGGTGCAAATTTTGAAAGCAATACGTTCTTTGATTGGGAGCCAATACAGTTTTTCTTGAAGGGGTTTGGCGCTTTTGAATCGTGATTTTCCAAATATAAGCCTGGCTGCTGTGTTTTGAGCAGTCTGAAGTTTCTTTATGAGTTGCTGTTTGCATCCCACATAAATTCCATTGCAATAGTCAGCATGGCTTCGTACCATTGATTGTATCAGGTTGCGGGATGTTGCCCTCGGGAAGAATGGTTTCATGCGTTTGAGTTTCCACATTGAGTGGAACATTTTCTTGATTGTAGAGTTAAATTGGCTCTCAAGTGTAAGGTTACGGTCGATTGTAACACCAAGGATTTTCAGGCTATCTGAGATAAGGAGGTTGTAATCTGGGGTGTAAGTTTGTAGGTATGTTCGTATTGTATTAGGATGAGACAGTGTGCTTTTTCTGTATTGAGTTTTAGTTGGAATGCATTTGCCCATGAGTTCATGGTGTATAAGCCGAGGTTGATTTCGTTGGTGATTTCTGTCAGATCATGTTTGAAAGGGATGCATATTGTAACGTCGTTTGCATAGATGAATGGGTTGAGGACTTGGGTGGATAAGAACTTGGCTAATGGGGTCATCATTAGGTTGAAAAGGATCAGTGATAGTGGTGATCCTTGAGGCACTCTGCAGTCTGCTTTCCACGGTGATGATATATTTGAGTTTGATTTCACTTGGTATGTTCTGGTGGTTAGGAAACCCTTGACCCAACTGAGTATATTTCCACCAATCCCAAAGTAGTCTAGGAGTCTTAGAGGGGCATAATCGAACGCGAACGCCTATCTCCATGGGCATCTATGTCCGAAAACGGGTACGTGAAGAGGCGGGACAAACCGTATTTTTGAAAAAATGGACGTTTTTCAGCTGGGCGTTTGTTTTTTTTAGCGATAATGGAAATTAAAAACGCCTAGCTCAAAAACGTCCTAATCCGAGCCATTTGGTCGTGGGAGGGTCCACGATTCGTAGTACACTCGCCCCCCTGACATGCCAGGACACCAACTGGGCACCCTAGAGGTCAGTGCGGTGGACTTCAGACAACACTCTCACATGCATAGCTCCCTTACCACGGGTGCTGAGCACCCAACCCCCCTCCTCCAAAACCCACTACCCACAAATGTACAACACTATCATAGCTCTTATGGGTGAAGGGGGCACCTACATGTGGGTACAGTGGGTTTTGGAGGCCTCCCATTTGTTAGGGGTGGGGGGGGGATGGGCCTGGGTCCACCTGCCTGAAGTGCACTGCGGTACCCACTAAAAGTGCTCCAGGGACCTGCATGCACACAGGCCTCTAGGACTTGTTGCTGCTATATAACATTGGCACAACAGTTGACACCTGAAGACTAATCTCTCCGAAAACGTCCTTTACTGGAATAAGCACGCTTACTCACAGTTAACTGCAGATCAGAGGTTGTGCCCCACTGGCAACGAGTCTACCTGGTACTAAGATTAGCAGTAGGTCAGAGCTGGCAGAATGCTGTTCAATACCCTCTTTCAGCCACATTCAAGGGAAGAACTAAGTTCTGTAACGTGGCTAACACGTGAAAGGGATCTAAAACTGGCTTACAAAAATGGCCATTACCTCATGGACTACCGGAAACAAAACAGGGCACACTCTGTCCCAGTAAGCAGGGGGAAAAGCACCATGCGAGTAGAGCCTACCAACTACCAACATCGTGAGCATTTGCCACAAGCTAGTGGAATCACGGAGCCCAATACCCTACACCCACCACAATGCATTGCTGATGTGACTCTGCAGTGTGCATAACAGAAAAGGTGTCACACTCACCCGAGAGCCACATCAGAACCAGGGAAAGGCTGTCACAGGATAGAACACATTCTGCTGTCATGGAGGAAAAAATGGACGTTTTTCATCTCAAAAACGTCCTAATCAAAGCCATTTGGTCGTGGGAGGGACCACGATTCGTAGTACACTCGCCCCCCTGACATGCCAGGACACCAACTGGGCACCCTAGAGGCTGGCATAGAGACTGGAAAAAACGTTTTTTAAGTAGGGTTTTTTTGGTGGGAGGGGGTTAGTGACCGCTGGGGGAGTCCGGGGAGGTCATCCCCGATTCCCTCCAGTGGTCATCTGGTCAGTTGGGGCACTTTTTTGGGACTTGTTCATGAAAAAAAAGGTTCCAAAAAAAGTGACCCAAAATCGCGGTAAAAACGCCTTTTTTTCGAGTTTCAGCTAAAGACGCCCATCTCTCCTCAGCCGATAACCACATCCCAGTTCCGCCTCCAACACTCCCCCATCAACTTTACCCGTTTCTGTGATGGATTGCAGTTGGAAACGCCCAAAATCGGCTTTCGATTATACTGATTTGGGCGCCCACGGGAGAAAGACGCCCATCTCCCAATTTGGGTCGCAATATAGGCGTTTTTCTCTTTCGATTATAAGCAGGATAGTAGTATATTATGGTTTACCATGTCGAATGCACTGGACATGTCGAATTGGAGGAGAAGTATGCTTTTACCAATTGCTATTTCCTGCTTGAATTTGGCCAGGAGGGTGGTTAGCACTGATTTGGTGCTGTGGAGGGGGCGAAATCCTGATTGTGATTCATGTAGTATTGAGAATTTGTGTATGTAATCTGTAAGTTGTTTGGTTACCATACTTTCCATCAGTTTGACTGCTAGTGGGATAGATGATACTGGGCGGTAATTGGTGAGTTCATTTGTTTTTTTCTTGGTATCTTTTGGTATGGGGGTGAGTAGGATGTTGCCTTTTTCCTTAGGGAAGAGACCTTGTTGAAGCATGAAGTTTAGGTGGGATGTGAGATCTGTTGTGAAGCGATCGGGGGCGGATTTTATTAGGTAGCTGGGGCGGGTGTCCAATTTGCAGTGAGTGTCGGAGACTCTATTAATCACATGGGCAATTGTTTTGGCGGTGAGGAGAGCGAATTTTGACCAGGTTCAGTCTATTGGGTATTCTCCTAAGGTTGGGTCCAGGTCATTGATGAAGTTTTCGATATCGGTAGTATTCTGAGGAAGATTGTTATGTAGTTTTACAATTTTTTCAAGGAACCTATCTATCTATCTATCTATATGATTGTTCATAGGCAGGGCTCTGAGGCTTTTTCCTTCCATTAAATATTTAACCATTAATCTCTGGTGTCAACTACATTGAAGTGTATCAAACGTACATATATACATATTGTTTCAGGAGAGTATTGGAAAGTTATTTATTTATCTATTTATTTATTTTAGATCATTTATACCCCGCTTTTTGCCACGTAAAGCAGCCCCAGAGCGGCTTACAATGAACTAATAAAAAACAATTACAATGACAGTTGAGAGGGCAGAAGGGAAGGAAGGGTATATAAATAAAATATTTAAACAAATAAGCAGCAGGCAGGGAAAAGAAAACAAAAAGAAGAGAAAGCAAAGAGTAAAGAGAGTCCAGAATCAGATCTTGACTCGCCGAGACACAGTAAGGCTGGAAAGCACATCATTTCCACCATCACTTTATCGTGTGCCAAAAGTTGCAGGAGACTGGGTGCCACCCAACTCCAAAACTCCAATGCAGTAAGGATCGCTGTGAAACTAAACTCGTTCTGGTTTTGGACAGTGGGTGCTACAGCTGCTTGTTCACAATAAACCACCCATAGCTGGGCGAAGATAAAGGTGTGGAAGAGAGAACACATGTGCAACACCAAGGTCTTGGATTGTTCTGGAAAGTCAATGAGGATTTCAATCAGATGATCTGCTATCTGGGATCCCGCGTCCAGAGGAATGGGCATACAGAACGAGGGAGAATTGGCACACACTACACTGTGAGTCAAAGACCCCAGGAGGAGCCATGACAGGAGCCAAATGTGAGACACACACTCGGTAAATTCTTCGGGTCCCTGTTGCATTGCTGACAGAGGATGATACAGCCAAGGCAAATATCGAATGACAGCTTTATTATCCCTGTGATTCCCTCGTGTGATTTTCATAGCAGCTATCTGTGCTAAGTCAACCTTCAGATGCCCACCAAATGTATCTTCATGCAATGGCTGAGAACAAGTCTGCATACTGTCTCACGCATTCCATCATTGCTGGTCACCCCACCACCGCACCGCCGATGCAATTGGGCTCTTCGTCGGCCAACCGACAAGCTGACGATCAGGAGCACACAGCTGAGAGACCCGTAACTCACTCCCTTTCCAGACAGGACAGCTGAGTGGGAGTGTCCCAAAAGACAAACAGCCGACCCCTCCCAAATCTCCGCCCCTGCCGCACCGGTGGATTGCAAAACGGTAGCGGTCCAGCAGAATAAGGGGGATAACGCGATGCAACGCAGCCCAGAGGATCCGCAACCGAAAGTTGGACGAATGGTCGCTCCCGATGAAGACACCAGACCCGAACAGATATAGAGACAAGCAGATATCTGCGGTAACCATTGGAGGCGGTTTGCTGCAAAAACGGGCTAAATCACAGCCAAACAACGGTCTTATTTATATGTTTTATAGTGCACATAGAATGCCACAAAGTCAGGGAAGGTGAGTCCTTGGACCTCCGGCGGATACCGGCTATTGGCAGGCGAACCGCCCGGGTGGGACAGAGCACTAAGGTAGAAACCAGGCAAGACAGGGCTGGAACTGGAGACTGGAAGCAGTGAGGCTGGAGAGAGGCAAAGCTGGAGCTGGAGGCAGGCAGGACTGGGACTGGAATTGAAGACAAGCAGGGCTGGAAATGGAACTGAAGACAAGCAAGGCTGAAACAGAAGCTGAAGACAGGAAAAGCAGGTCAAATTCAAACAGGAGATAACACAATACCTTGTATGCACAACTAGGCAGGAAACCTTGTTGTGAAGGCAATGCATGAGAGTCCCGTGGTTTCTTATAAAGGCCCTCACTAATGATGTCCAACCTCTGGTGCCCTGGAATGAGGCTTGAAACACACTGAAGAACACAGCAAAGGCACCAGAGAAAGGCTAGAATACTGAGACATCAGACTGAGGCTTCGATAGTCCCTGGAATGAAATTAGAATGTTGGAACATCAGAGTGAGGCTTGGATAATCTCTGGAATGGAACTTGGAAAACAGGCAGTAGGGGCATCAGTGCAGGAGGAATGTATTGCCAGGGCAGCAGTCTGGAGAATCCACAGAGCCCAACCACCAGAAGAAAAGGTGAGTCGGGACATGAGGGCATGGCCATAGCTGTGACAAAATATCTGTCAATAGAAATGTAGCGAGAAATTTTTCAACTTAACTTTAGTATCAGAGAGTGTTCCAAAGGCAGACAAGTCTTTCCATGGTTAAAGCCTCCCACTCAACCATCTATCCCCCCTTCAATCCATCCAGAACTCTGCCGCGCGTATCTTCCGCATGGACTGATATACTCACATCACCCCTCTCCTCAAGTCACTTCACTGGCTCCCGATCAGATACCGTATACGGTTCAAGCTTCTCCTACTAACCTACAAATGCACTCAATCTGCAGCCCCCCATTACCTCTCCTCCCTCATCTCCCCGTAAGTTCCTACCCGTAACCTCTGCTCACAGGACAAATCCCTCCTATCAGTACCCTTCTCCACCACCGCCAACTCCAGGCTCCGCCCTTTCTGCCTTGCCTCACCCCATGCTTGGAATAAACTTCCTGAGCTCATACGCCAAGCCCCCTCCCTGCCCATCTTCAATCCTTACTTAAAGCCCACCTCTTCAACGTAGCTTTCGGCACATAACCCTTTACCTCTATTCTGGAAACCTATATTGCCACATTTGATTTACTGCATAATTGTCCTTTAGATTGTAAGCTCCTTTGAGCACGGACTGTCCTTCCTTGTTTAAAATTGTACAGCGCTGCGTAACCCTAGTAGCGCTTTAGAAATGTTAAGTAGTAGTAGTAGTAGTAAGTCACTTCAGCCCATCTTAACGATGGCCGGATTTTTGTGTTCATACGACCTCTGCTTCAGAGATTTTGAGCAGGACTGCTGCTCTCCAAAAAACATCTCTCTTATTCTGCATACAAAACAAATTAGCTATCAACTCACATCAGAAATAATTTTTTGAAAATACAGAAACACTCATCACTTGTGACATACTGAAACCAAACTATGAGTGTCTCAAAGATGGCGTCAAGGTTTTTTATACAAATAAACCAATCACATATCCTTCATAGCATGAATAGTTAAAAATGAGGGGTTTTCAATGTTCAGTGTATCAATCAATCAAAAAATAAAACCAATCGCTATGTTTAAGCCATGAGGCTGGACAGTATTTAAAACATAAATCCAGCATTGCTCTCTCCGCTGTAATTGTCTTTTACGATTTCCCAAAATAAATAAATATATATACAAATAAACAAATAAATAATCCATTGCTACATATTCAGAACACTTTTTAATTTTTTTATGTATGTTTTCATTACCATTCCCGACAATGTTTTTTGGAGGAGAAAATCCCTGTGTTATGGTTTGTGCCCAATATCCTTACACTAATCTATGTTAGTTAGAGCAAAAGCCGTATTTCTTCATTCTCTCTTTTCAATTCTCTTTCCTTCATAACAAGGTTCTCTTATATTAATTTTCTCAGGTGTTTCTTCCAAAATCTTACCCAAACATCTCCCATGCCAGCCTCTCCCTCCTTCCTAATCCCCTGTGCACTTTTCCTATATCTATCATTCTTTGTCAAAGGAAACATTTCCTTTGTTCAGTGTTTGTTTTTTTTCAACCACATTTTTTTTTCACTGCTACCATAACAGAAAAGGAAGTCATCATTACTCATTAAATATGAGTCAGGGGTGAACATTCACCTACTAAGGCAAAAAGTGATGTAGCTATGGTTGAGCCTGGTTGGGCACAAGCCCACCCATTCTTGGCTCAGGCCCTCCCTAAATAGCCCACCAAAAAAGTTCAGTAGCAGCCACCTCACTCTCCTCTCTCCAACCACTGGATCTGGCATTCCCCTCCTGTGGCCCGGCAGCTCCCTCTCCCTCTGATCTACCTCAGCATCATCGGTGATGTACCCCTGCTGCCTGCATTGGTCCCACATGCCTCTGTCGTATCCTGCCCTTGCTGATGTAAATTCCTTTTTCCTGGATGTGGCAAAGGGAAGCATGCAGGGCCAATGTACACAGCATAAGTATGTTGCTGCTATGCTGGCAAAGATGCTGAGGTAGACGGGGAGGGGGGACAGTGCAGGATCCAGAGTAGGAGGACAGAGAAAAAGATGCAAGACAAAGGGGGGGGGGGGGGGGGAGGTTTGGAAGGCCCACCCATCCTAAGTGTGGGCCCACCCAAAATGATGGGTCTGACTATACCACTGACATACACTAGACAAAGGGAAGAAGCTTAGGTACAATTCAAGCAATAATAATAATTAGTTTCTACTGGCCAAGGTGTGTGAACTTTCTTACTACCCAATCAAAAAAAGAATATCCCTTGCCCCGTTTTTCTAGTTACTGTAAAATTCTTTAATTCTGTATATAGCTTAATTTAAAGTTTAGACACATAATGTTTTCCTTTCTTGGCTACTGGACAACAATTTAAAAAGCTTTGCAGCAGATTAATGTTCTAAAATCTCTGTTCCTGCCAATTCAACAAAACAAAGAAGATGTGTCCTTAGTTTAAAGACATAGGTAAGTTAAAATTTCACTCCCTGATCCAGAAGGGAACATATTCTTTGTAACAGACACATGTAGAGAGGTAATTTTATAACTTTTTTGAAAATTCTCCATTTTGTTCCTATTTTATACCTATTTCATAAGGCAACACAATCCAATAGGTTCCTAGTGGTAGCAACTACATCAAAATTGCAAATAAAATGGCTCCACTCATAAAATTTTCAAAATAAAATATCTTCATAGCTAGATGGATAGATATATAGATAGACAGATAAAAAAATTATAGATATAAACAGATATATAGTATCAAAAAATACTTAGCATTTCTATAACATAGCACCTTGCAGATTGCCTTTTATGCATATCAATGATGCCATCCAATTGACAGGTGCCTATGGAGCTCATTTTTGAAAGAGAAAAATATTTAAAAAGTGTCATATGCATCTTTTGGATGAACATCTCAAAATGACCAAATCTGTATTTTCAAAAACTGTTTTGCAAATATCTATTTAAGCAATTCGTCTGCAGTGTGTCCAAATCATAAGGAGGCATGCCGGGGGTGTTTCAAAGGTGGGCTTAGGGTTCCTAACACTTGGACATTTTATAGCCATATTGGAACAAAACAAAAATGTCCAGGTTGAAAATCTAAATGGTTTGGTCTAGACCTGTTTTTAGAACAAATAAGGCACAATAAAGTGCCCTAAATGACCAGATGATCGGTAGAGGGAATCAGGGATGACCCCACCTTACTCCCCAAGTGGTCATTGACCCGCTCCCACCCCACAAAAAATGTGAATAAAAATAGTACTTATCGGAGTCTATGACAGCCTCAGAAATTATAGCTAGGTCCATTACAGCAGCATGCAGGTCCCTAGAGTAGTGTAGTGGTGAGTACAGTGCACTGTAGACAGGTAGACCCAGGTCCATACCTCCTGCTTCCTGTTACACTTGTGGTGTAAACTGTGAGCCTTCCAAAACTGACCAGAAACCCACTGTACCCGCATGTAGGTGCCCCCTTCACCCATAAGGGCTATTGTAGTGGTGTACAGTTGGAGGTAGTGGGTTTTGGGTGGGTTTTGGAGGGCTCAGCAGACAAGATAAGGAGCAATGGTGAGATGTAAACATGGGGGCATTTAAATGACATCCACAGCAGTGCCCCCCCAGGGTGCCCCATTGCTCTCCTTGGATGTCTGGGGGATGAATCCACTAAAAATGCTTGGCCCTCCTACATCCCAATGGCTTTGTTTTCTAACTTTTTTCACTTGTATATTTTTGTTTTTTCAAAAATGGCCTGAAAAGATAAATGCACAGAGCACCAAAACTTGATACAAATGGTATTTTTGAAAAAAAAAAAAGATAGACGTTTTACAATTTCAAAAATTGTCATGTTTTCTATTCGGATTGGGACATTTAACGCAAAATGTCCAAAGTTAGACTAGTAAAAGTAACACAAATCATACTCTTCTGTAATCTGCTAAACACAAAATTAAGTAAGATACACATATCCATGAGCAGAATGTCCCCCTCTCCTCTCCATCCCCTTCTAGCCCATGTGCTTTATTTCCCCTTTTTCCTTCCCCACTCCTCCATGTATGTCACTCTTACCAATCTTTTTTTCCCTCTTTCCTGCACCCACATTCCTTCCACCCTAACTGCCCAGTTAGAGGAAAGATTTTATGTATCTGCGTTGAATACATTTTGTTTATTTTCCCATTGGGTCTGGTTTTCTTTTCTGCTGTTTTGGATCTTGCAGACTGCTTGCCTGTGTGCTGTTTGGGAAGATGCTATGTATGCTGAAATGCTTTATAAAATCACCCCGAAGAGGGTAATTTTTTAAAGTCACCCCTTGTTAATGCACATTTTCATGAGCTTATTTTATAATGTTAAGTACACACCTACTTCGCTTCACAACATATTAGCGCAGGTGTGAAAGAACTTTACACTTACACCACTTGGAGGGTTGCTGTAAATGTTAGTGTGTGCTTTTTGCAAGTACATGTGTAAACTAAGTAACTTTTATAATATTTGTGTGTAAATGCGAACTTTGCCCAGACTCCATCCAAACTCTGCCCCTGTGCATGCCCATTGTGAAGGTACGTGCCATGAACCCTACACACGGGCTTATCACGTTAGTCAGTATTTCATAAGAGATTACTAAGAGGATGTTCTATGCAATGTGGAGGCTGCGGCGTATTAGATTCTGTCTCACCAGAGAGCTCTTCCGCACTCTTGTTCACTGGTTAGTTCTGTCTCATCTAGTAGTGGGATATATGCGGGCTGTCAGGAGCACTTACTGAGAAAGTTCCAGACTGCCCAGACTCATCTTGGGAAAATCGCGCTTTGTTCATGCGCAGCCTCTACGTCTCAATCTACACTGGCTACCAATAAAAGAATGAATTGCTTTCAAGATCTGCACATTAACACATAAAATAATTTACGGATTAGCTCCGGATTATATGACTCCTTTAATAGATCTACCACCACGAAATGCCATAAAAACAGCTCGCTCCTATCTCCAACTACATTACCCAACTTGTAGGGGTGTCAAATACAAGCTTCTTTTTGCCTCGTCTTTCCACTACTCCAGCCCGAAGAATTGGAATGCTCTGCCTTTGTACTTAAAATCGCAAGCTGATCACCATCTTTTCAAGAAGATGCTGAAAATGTTCCTATTCAAAAAAACATACTCCATCAGTAACTCTGCTGTTTAGTCATTATTACTGTTGTTAGCGTTACATCCTTATTCTCCAATAGCATTCATGTATTGTACTTTTCTTCTTTTTATAATTCATGTAAGCAGGAGACCACGTGGTGCGATGAGAGAGTGAGACGTGTTTTTGCTCTCTCCGAGGCCCAGACGCGCTTAAACTTTAAAAAAACCCTACAGCGCCAAAAATAATACCTCTCAGACAGAGCAGGTCATCTGATCATTCATGGACAAATTTTTGGAAGCGCCAGTTAAAGGAATGGCAAGTAGAGGGGCGAGGAAAGACAAAGATAAGGCGAAGGCGCTAGAGGTGGCGGGAGAGAAATCGCCATCACGCGCTGGGCCGACGTTCTCGACGGAACAACTGGCGCAACTTACAGAGGTAATAGCAACGACGCTGGAACCAAAACTTGACAAATTATCTAGCCAATTTGAGTCCTTCGAGGCACGACTCACCGCGATTACAGAGCGGACTGGAGAGCTAGAACAGAGGGTATCAGACCTCGAAGACACCACCACTCCACTCCAAGCAGAAGTAAAAAAACTTACCGGAACGGTAGATTCTTTAACTGCAAAACTGGATGACCTGGAGAACAGGTCTAGACGGTCCAATTTGCGGATCGTTGGCCTACCTGAAACTATCGGAGACCGAGTGCTGGCAACAACATTAGAGCGCTGGTTGGCCTCCAAGTTCGCCCTGTCAGATTCAGCGGGACAACTATGTCTGGAAAGAGCGCACCGCGTGGGGCGAAGCAAAGATGGCGGGCAGGCGCCTCGTGTAGTGATTTTGAAGGTCCACAACTACATACATAAGGCAGAAATACTACGGGGATATCGGCTTAAGAGAGATGAGGTAAAATACGACGGACACCTCATACGAATATTCCAGGACTATTCTGCTCAATTGCAAGACAGACGGAGACAGTTTACACCGGTATGCAAAAGACTGGCTGATCTTAAAATCAAGTTCATGCTCCTCTACCCAGCTCTTTTAAAGATCAGACAGGATAATAGCTGGAAAGTTTTTGACACAGTGAATGCAGCAAAAGAATTTGTCTCACGTTTAGAGAAAGATTCAGGAGAGACAAAGGAAAGCCCTACAGGTGACTGAACATTACTGTAAGATTTGACTGCCTAAGATATGTGAGGGGATGTTAACATTTGAAGTTATGGGTTGTATAGCATTCTGTTGTAATAAGAAAGGGTTTGGGGGCCTTGTGCATTGAAGTGTCTCCAATTGTTACAGTTTGGGAGGTGATGGGAGGGGCGGGGGGGAAGGGAACTTTGTCAGGTGGGGGGAGGGAGGGAGATGAACATATGTGCAAGAGTCGAGAAGAGAGGGGAGAACGCATCAGACTGGGGCATGGAGCTATAACTAGAGAGAAGCAAAGCAGTGGTATAGGTGGTGTGGCGAAGCAGCAGTTCCCAAGGGTGAGGCTGGGCGCCCTGGGGCGGTTAATGTATCATATAATTGTAGGACTGTACACGGAAGACCCTGGTTAAATTAGGGAGTAGGGCGGTGCGCCTGGTCTCATGGAATGTTTGCGGCATTACATCCCCAGTGAAGCGTAAGAAAATTTTAGCGGCCCTAAAACGCCATGACACACATATAGCCTGTCTACAAGAAACGAGATTGTCACAAGAGGAGCATGATAAATTAAAACGGCACTGGGTGGGTGAGATGTTCTGTTCCCCGGCAGCAGGAAGAAAAGGAGGAGTGGCAATTTTGATAAATAAATCCTTAGCGTGCTCTACCAAACTGAGGTTTAAAGATGGGGAGGGGAGATATCTGGGAGTTCAAATTAATTTGCAAGGGAAAGAAGTACTCCTGGTAGCGGTTTATGCGCCCCTGGTGAAAAGTAGGAACTTTTTTACACACTTACTTAATAGATGCCAACAATACGCTCACTTACCATTGTTAATAGCAGGAGACATGAACCAGGTATATGATGTGCAGGTAGATAGATCAGGAGAGCGAATGCAGGGAGAAATGGTGGGCGAGACTATATTGGAATCTTTTTGCACACTAGCAGGACTAGTAGACCCATGGAGATTGCTCCATCAAGAGGAAAGAGATTACACTCACACCTCAAGGGCGCATCGTACACAGTCCAGGCTAGACTATATAGTTTTGTCCCAGACACTATTCCCGCAGGTGCTGGACGCTAGTATAGGCCCAGAGGAAATCTCTGACCATGCCCTGATTTGGGTAGACCTGGAGGCGCAGTACTTTTTTCAACAATCCTCGGGCTGGAGATTTCCCTCTTACCTATACTCCTCCCCAGAATTTAATAAATACATCCATGACAGATGGGGGGAATACTTGAAGAATAATGAGCAGCATCTAGAAGACCCAAGTCTGTTTTGGTCCGCGGCAAAAGCAGTGCTAAGGGGGGATGTAATTGCCTATGTTTGTAAGCGCAATCGATGTATCAATCGGAAAGTCATTGCACTGGAGCGGAAATTAAGAGAGGTAAAGAAGGCATATACTGCAACCCCTACGCCAGCCCGGTATGATACCCTAATGGTGACCAGGACGGCATTGAATAGTCTCATACACAAGAGAATGACCCGTTCCCTGATTTATCGAAAGTTTAGACTTCAGAAATATGGAGATAGATCGGGAACCTATCTAGCCAAGGTGGTGAAAACCGCAAGAAAACAAAATTTTATATCAGCATTACATACAAAAGCGGGAGGGGTGATAAACACAATGGAAGGGGTGGCTGAAGTATTAAGGGAGCACTTTGCGTCCTTATATAAAGATGCGGGAGAGCAGGAGGGAGAAAGGGCTAGAGTGTGGGAATATCTGGACACTACTGGCATGCTTAAATTGTCACCAGCCGTGGTGGAGGCCTTGAACCAGCCTATAACAGCGAAAGAGATCATGCAAAGCATTACGAAGCTCCGCCTTCACTCGGCGCCGGGGCCTGATGGCTTTACTGGCGAATTTTACAAAATGCTTAAAGCGCAATTGGTAGGTCCACTGTTGGAGGTTTATCATGCGGCGGTCCAGCAGGGGGCCTTCCCCCGTCATGCAAATTCGGCGCTGATAAGTCTGATTCCGAAACCAGGAAGAGACCCATTGCAACCTGGTTCATTCCGACCAATATCCTTAATAAACGTGGATATTAAAATCATGTCCAGGATATTGGCAGACAGATTGGCCCCTAGCTTGCCCCAGATTATACATGATGACCAGGTAGGATTTGTTAGAGGGCGGAAATCGGTGCTTAATGTACGAAAGCTTATAGCAGCACTGATGCACGCAAGAGACTCAGATATTAACAGATTGGTAGTCAGTTTAGATGCAGAACGAGCTTTTGATGAAGTCAGATGGCCATTCATGTTTGAGACACTGAGGTGGGTGGGAATTCAAGGATGGTATCTAGAAGCACTTAAAGCTCTGTACACAAAACCAAAAGCTGCGATCCTGGTTAATGGGGTCAGGACTAAGGAATTTGCAATAGGGCGGGGGACCCGTCAGGGATGCCCACTCTCGCCCTTGTTATTTGTGCTCACCCTAGAACCTTTACTATGTGTAATTAGAAACTCTAAAGATATCAAAGGGGCGCAGATTTCAGGGCATAGGGTGGAATTATTAGCATAAGCAGATGACCTAATGCTCCTCTTGGATGAACCCCAACAGTCGCTGGAAAATCTGCTAAGAGTGATAGAGGATTATGGAGAATTGTCAGGATTTAAGCTAAATCACACAAAGTCCCTGGCCATGCCGATAAAGGAGGAAACCCAGGCTGGCTGGCGGGGAAAGTTCCCCCTGAAATGGGCACCGGGGCAACTGAAATATCTAGGGGTAGTGGTGCCCAAAGACCTTTCACGGCTGTACAGTGAGAATGTGCTGCCGCTTTTGACTGAGACCAGACGTACATTATTGCTCTGGGGGAGGTTGCCGCTTTCCCTGACCGCAAGGATTGCTCTATTTAATATGATGGTGGCCCCCCGGTGGCTATACACCTTTCAGATGCTGCCGTTGTACCTGAGGCAAAGAGAAGAGAAGGCATTATCTGGAGCGATCCAGCGGTTTCTCTGGCAGGGTCGGAGACCTAGACTCCCAATTAGTGTCCTACAGAAGCCTAGATCGCATGGGGGAATGGACCTACTAAGTATAAGGTATCTAACGATTGCAAGCTCTATGAGGCATATAAGGGATTGGCTGGTGGGGTGCCAGGAATTCTCAGCAACCTTGATAGAGTCAACCGCCTTCCCCAAGATACATCTTGGTTGGCTGCTACACTCACATAAACATCAGCATAGCCCGGACATCAAGACCGCAACCAACCCCTTTGTGACATCGGCCAGAGCAGCATGGAGATGGCTATGTAAACGGCATGGGTTCTCAGCGAGCTCAACGCCCTTTCTACCCTTGCACCATAACCCTGACTTTCCGGTAGGCACCACCTCAGGAGTGTTTGCTCGATGGAGGCAAAAAGGTGTTCACTTCTTATATCAACTAATTACTGAAGAGGGACATTTGCGGACATTTGCAGACATACAAAGAGAGTATTCATTACTGGATGCAGACATGTTTGCTTATGTGCAAGTGAAACACTATGCTGTATCATTAGGATGGATTAACCTAAGTGAAGATGTGCAAGACACGTTGAGCACTGCACTGACACTGGGGTCTCAGAATGAAGTCCCGTTAAAATATCATCATAAGCACTTACTAGATACGACAGAAGACATAGATTATAAAAAACGGGCCCAAGACTGGTCTGCAGATCTTGGAGTAGAAGTACCAGAGAATGTACTACAAACTTACTTGCTCTCTATATTACAAAACTCCCCATTCACAAGATATTGGGAATCACAATATAAGTTTGCACTCCGTTTGCATGTGTCACCACATAGAGCCCACAGGGCGGGATTTGGTGCAACTGGACAATGCCCACGCTGTGCCTCCCCCCAGGCAACCCTGGGACATATGTTTTGGAATTGTCCTAGAGTACAAAGATTTTGGAAGCAGGTCCTGGGGAAGGTCTGGTCATTCTGGCACAGAAGGACAGAATTACAGCCACTGATGCTATTTGATGTATATAGATATGTCAAGCCGGCATTGCCAGGGTACAGAAGATTTTTACAGCGTGCAATACAGATTGGAAAAAAAGTGTTATTACATGGATGGATGGACCAAACAGACCCTAATATCACCCAATGGAGAGTATTTATGATAGATCTTTCAAGACTAGAACGATGTGCAGTCCGTGACCTAGACTCAGCGGAAAGGAAACAAGTGCTGCAGACCTGGAGTAAATTCTGGAATACGCTACAACCATCAGCAAAGAGACAGTTGTTTGTTTCCTAATCTCTATTTCTCTCGAACGTAGACATTACTAACATCTGTAAGGAGAAAGGGGGGGAGTGGGATGGGGGGGGGTGGGAGGGAGGGAAAGGGAAAGGGACTTATAACTGTATAAAGTTTGATGACAATAGAGATGATATGTAAAATTCTCACAAGGACCTGACTGTAAATTTGCATTTGTTATCAATAAAAAATATTGAAACATAATTCATGTAAGCCACATTGCGCCTGCATTTGTGGGAAAATGTGGGGTAGAAATGAACCATAAATAAATAAATAATAAATAATCATTTAGGCTTGTAAGTGGCCATTTACATGCCTAAAAGACAAAAATTCCAGCATTCACACACATTCATGTGCCTAAAACCTATAACTCCCTTTATGTGTTTTAAGTCACATTAGTTGTAATGCGCTTTTGTAGACAGACCTCTTATATTTTTAATATGCTTAGATGTACTGTACTGAACCTTTTTATCATCTGACTTTTCATGTAATACTATAAATAGTACTGTGTACTTTTAGGGCTGTAGAGCTTTCTTCATTCTATATAAAAAAGAACCCAGCTTACATCATGACCCATCAGAATGTGGCAACGAAGCAGGTACTTGCTCAACAAACCACCTGTCACCCAAGTCCTCTTAAAAGAGGATGTTGAGTCAATGTACTCAAGACATGATTAATCCTCTGTATACTTTTGTGAACATTTACACATAAATTCCTAGTTTATAACTCTCCTGACGCTTTCACCTTTCCCCCTCCTTGATCTCTAAGTTCTTTTTCCTTCTCATAAGGATACAGATGGTGTCATGTATTTCAGGATCATTTTCACTCAGGGTGAAACTGGTATGTTTTATTTGCTGAGGTCTTCCATGATTCTCCTGGACAAGGCCTTTAAATTTCAAAGTACTTATGCAGTCAATGGCAGAGCCAGTAGCACACATTTTTTTTTTCAAATCACAGCCATTTCTACATATAACTTTGCTCATTTTCCAAGTAAAAAGGCCAAGGTTGTGCATTTGGAAATGGGGATTGGTGTGGTTCAGCACAGACGAGTGAAAACTGTGTATGTTTAACAGCAAAATTCATCAGCTAAACACATAAGTTAAATGTATAAATGCTGATAGGTAATTCTATAAGGAAACACCCCGATTTAGGTAGCAAGGAAATGCATAAAGGTATTCTAGTAGTTTATATGTGTATATGGACATATTTGCACATAAATGGCCATTTTTTGGTTATGTGCTATTCTGTAAGTATGTGCCAATATTTGATGGAACATACTTTGCAGGTGAATGTTCACATGGTTGGAGCTTGGGCAGAGCACATATTTATGTGCATTTATACCTGCTCAATGGCTTGTGAAAAAAAATATAGGTGCATATTTGATCTGTTCGACCACTATTCTATATAGTAGGCATCTACTTTTCTTTATAGAATAGACTCCGAATAGGCACATTCTTGGTACCTAAAAAAGGTGCGCTTTATAGAATTTTATGTCACCAGATTCCATCCTTAGGTTTTCCTTCTTTTTTATCTAATCTTTTAGTTCCCTATTCCCCTGTCAGATCTCTTTGGTCCGCTAAGCAAGGAACCATCCTTTTGTCAGGTTTTCCTAGATGTTTCCAGAAATTCCTGCTTTAGCATAGTAGCGCCAACTTTATGTAACTTCCTCGAGTGTCCCCTAGTCTTTGTACTTTTGGAACAAGTAAAAAATCAATTTACTTCTACTCGTTCTACAACACTTAGGAATTTGTAGACCTCAATCATATCTCCCCTCATCCATCTCTTTTCCAAGCTGAAGAGCTCTAACCTCTTTAGCCTTTCCTCATACGAGAGGAGTTCCATCCCCTTTATCATTTTGGTCGCTCTTCTTTGAACCTTTTCTAATTCCGCTATATCTTTTTTGAGATAGGGCGACCAGAACTGAATGCAACACTCAAGGTGTGAACGCACTATGGAGCGATACAAAGGCATTATAATGTTTTTGGTCTTATTCACCATCCCTTTCCTAATAATTCCTAGCATCCTATTTGCTTTTTAGGCCGCCACACTGAGCAGAAGATTTCAGTGTATTATCTACAAAGACATCCAGATCTTTTTCTTGAGTGCTAACCCCATAAGTAATCTGTCTGCAGCATGCTTCTCTATGAACTGTATCTAACACCGTAACTTGCTGCATGAGCCTTTCAAAACCTTTGCAACATCATCAAATTTTCACCAGTTTAAAAGTATTTACAGCATCCACTCTACATCCAGTGCTGAAAGTTCCCAGCTTATCTCTGCAGTGAGAGAGAGAGCTGGGAGAGACAGACTCCAATTTGCTGCGCAAAACTCTTGTTCAACACTTCAGAACTGTAAGACATTTTTCTTTTGTTTGGTTTGCATTAAATAAGATTTTGGTTCAAGAGTACTAAGTCTTCACAGTGGCATTTTATACTTTGGTTTAACTGACAGTCTAGCTTACTGTTTGTTACAGCACTTCTTCAAGGTCTGTAATGATTGAGGTCTATCAAATCCGGAGAGGTGTAGAATGGGTCTGTGCTGGGACCACTGCTTTTTAACATAATTATAAATGATCTAGAGATGGGAGTCACTAGTGAGGTAATTAAATTTGCTGACAACACAAAGTTATTCAAAGTGTTAACTTGCAAGAGGATTGTGAAAAATTACAAGAGGACCTTACGAGACTGGGAGACTGAGCATCCAAATGGCAGATGACGTTTAATGTGAGCAAGTGCAAAGTGATGCATGTGGGAAAGAGGAACCCGAATTATAGCTACATAATGCAAGGTTCCATGTTAGGAGTCACTGACCAAAAAAGGGATCTAGGCGTCCTCGTTGATGATATGTTGAAACCCTCTGGCTCAGTGTGCTGCAGCGGCTAAGAAAGCAGATATAATGTTAGGCATTATTAGGAAAGGAATGGAAAACAAAAATTAGGATGTTATAATCACCATGTATCGCTCTATGGTGTAGTTGCACCTCAAATATTGTGTTCAATTCTGGTCGCCGCATCTCAAAAAAGATATAGTGAAATTAGAAAAGTTACAGAGAAGGGTGACGAAATGATAAAGGGGATGGGATGACTTCCCCATGAGGAAAGGCTGAAGCGTCTAGGGCTCTTCAGCGTGGAGAAAAGACATCTGAAGGCAGATATGATAGAGGTCTATAAAATAATGAGTGGAGTGGAATGGGTAGACATGAATCATTTGTTTACTCTTTCCAAAAATACTAGGACTAGGGGACATGGGATGAAGCTACAAAGTAGTAAATTTAAAATAAATTTGAGAAAAGTTTTCTTCACTCAACGTGTAACTAAACTCTGGAATTTGTTGCCAGAGAATGGGGTAAAGGTGGTTAGTTTTAAAAAAGGTTTGGACTGCTTCCTAAAGAAAATGTCCACAGACCATTATTAAAATTGGCTTGGGGAAAATCCACTGCTTATTGCTGGGATAAGCAGCATAAAATGTATTGTACTTTTTGGGATCTTGCCAGGTATTTGTGACCTGGATTGGCCACTGTTGGAAACAGGATGCTGAGCTTGATGGACCTTTGGTCAGTCCCAGTATGGCAATACTTAAGTACTTATGAATCTATTTTTCACTCTTTCAAAAACTACAAAGACCAGGAGACACTCAATGAAATTACACGGAAATACTTTTAAAACAAATAGGAGGAAATATTTTTTCACTCAAAGAATAGTTAAGCTCTGGAACTCGTTGCTGGAGGATATGGTAACAGCAGTTAGCATATCCAAGTTTAAAAAAGTTTTGGACAAGTCCCTGGAGGAGAAGTCCATAATCTGTTATTGAGATAGACATGGGGAAACCCTCTGCTTGCCCCGGGATTGGTAGCATGGAATGTTGCTACTAATTGGGTTTTTGTCAGGTACTTGTGACCTCAATTGGCCACTCTTGAATGCAGGATACTGGGTTAGATAGACCATTGGTCTGACCCAGTATAGCTGTTCTTATGTTTTTATGTGATCAAAGTGCTGTGCTCAGGCTAAAGTGCACAAAGTCATATTTTGAATTGTTTGGAGACAACGGAGGGACAAGGTAGGTAAACTGGAGTAGATAACATTACAATAATCAAGCGAAGAAATTATGAGGGCATACAGAAATGTCATCTGAGAGGCTTTATCCAGAAAAAGCTGTACTACATGAAATTGGCAATGAAAAGAAATATTTCTTTGAAAACAAGGCAATCTGTTCCTTAAAAGCTTTTGATCTAGGATAGGGCAGTACATTGATTAAAAACTGTAATCACATGATTACTCAAGATTTTTGAATCGCACAATTAAATGCATAAAGCATCCCCCTCACATTTCTTCATGTATAGTGCAAAATATAGACAGCAGACGTAAATTCTCAAAAATGACATATTTCAGTTACTAAACTGAAAATAAAATCATTTTTCTTACATTTATTGTCTGATTATTTTATTTTTCTAATGGCCTCCAGTCTTTTCTCTCCTCTTTTCTTCTTCACTTCCTGCCCTATATCCAACTTTCATGTTCATCTTTCTTCCAGTTTTCTGCCTCCTCAGATCTATCTAGTTTCCATCTCTTCCCTTCCCCTCCATCTATGAGCAGCATCTCATTTCTGTTCCCCTCCACCTGTGGGCAGCATCTTCCTCCCTTCTCATTTCCCTTCCCCTACATCTGTGTGCAGCATTTTCTTCCTTTCTCGCTCCCTTCCCCTACATCCATAGGCAGCATCTTTCTTCCTTCTATTCCATCTATGAGCCAGCATTTTCTCTCTCTCTCTTCCCTTCCTCACCATCCTTGGGCATTTCCCCTCTCTCTTCCCTTCTCCTCCCTCCATTCATGCCCAGAATTGCCCTTCTATTCTTCTTTTCTCCTCTATTTCCAACCAGCATCCTCCTTTTCTCTCTGTCTCTCTCTTCTCCCATCCTATATTGCCCAAATTATCACTCCATCTCTCGCTTTCTCTTCCCTTCTGCCAGGCATCAACGCATTTCTCTTTTCTCCATCCTTGAGCTTTTCCAGCCTCATTCCCTTTAAGCCAGCCTGTTGACTGGTTTTCCTCTAATGATGCCTTCCCCTTCTACAGAACTGTGACTCCCAGGCAGCATTCCCTGTCTGTACCCCTCTGCCACCTTCCACCACCATCCACCATTGTACGTCTCTACCTCCCCCCCTCCATCCCCATTTCGTTACCATCCATCATTTTTGGTTGCTCCCGTTCCTCTTCTGCACTCACTCATTCCTGGCTCCTCATCTGGACTACTGCTTCTTGAGTCTGCATGCCAACCAGAGGCATAGCAAGGGAAGCCAGCAGCTGGCATTTCCCACCCTCCTCAGCAATGAGGGGGGGGGTCTCTTAACTGCACTTCCCCCATGCCTCGTAAATGCTTCTGTTCTTCACTGGCAGCGAGAACTGGTGCCATCTCAAGCCTTCCATCTGATGTAACTTCCTGATCGCGTGAATAGGAAGTTACAGTAGAAGGAGGGCTTGGGGCCAGTGTGAGAAGCGGGTAGAAGTCCCTGATCACTGCCGGAGAAAAATAGAAGCATTTAAGAGGTACTGGGGGGAATACAGATAAGAGACCCCCCCCCCTTCATCGCTGGGGGAGGAGGATAGGAGAGATGCCAGGCTGCTGTGTTGCTGCTTGGTGGCACCCCTGCCAAGATGACACCCAGGGGATTCCACCCCCCCCCCCTTACTATGCCACTGATGCCAGCGGTGGCAGTGAAAACAACAGAAACTAGAAGACACGTGTGATACTGTCTTACATGTTTATTTATTTATTTGCATTTGTATCCCACATTTTCCCACCTATTTGCGGGCTCAGTGTGGTTTACAATACTTTGAGAATGATGGAAGTACAATTGGTTACAGTACGATTATGGATTACATTATGATGAGTTATTGAAGACAGAGTAAATACAGGATATCATTTGGGAATAGAACATCAGAAGATAACAGTGGTGAGTTGAGAGGGGGACAAACAATATCGAGGGAACATAAAGGTCTAACATTCTTATTTGTGGGTAGGGTTTTAAGGGTGGTGAGGATACGGGAGAAGAGACTTCAGGATAGAGTGTTTTGGTGCGTATCTATTGGTTTGTATGGACTTCATGTGTTTTGATCCTTGCCGTAGATTTTCTCAAAGAGATAGGTTTTCAGTAGTTTGCGGAAGTCGGTCAGTTTATAGATCGTTTTCAGATTGCGTGGTAGTGTATTCCAGACTTGTGTGCTCATGTATGCGAAGGTTGATCCGTGCAATGCTTTGTATTTTATTCCTTTGCACTTAGGGAAATGGAGATTGAGGAAGGTTCGGGAAGATCTTTTAGCGTTTCTGGGTGGTAGGTCTATTAAATCAGACATGTATGCAGGGGCTTCTCCGTGAATGATTTTATGGACTAAAGTGCATACTTTGAAAGTGATGCGTTCCTTGAGTGGTAGCCAGTGTAGTTTCTCCCGTAAGGGTTTTGCACTTTCGTATTTTGGTTTTCCGAAGATAAGTCTGGCTGCTGTATTCTGGGCTGTTTGAAGTTTCCTCAGTATTTGTTCCTTGCATCCTGCGTATAATGAGTTGCAATAATCCAAGTGACTGAGTACGAGTGATTGCACTAGACTGCGGAACACAGATCTTGGAAAGAATGGTCTAATTCTTTTCAGTTTCCACATGGAGTAAAACATTTTTTTTGTTGTGTTGTTCGCATGAGTCTCGAGTGTTAGGTGGCGGTCAAAAGTGACTCCAAGGATTTTTAATGTTTCTGAGATTAGCAGATTTAGTTTAGGTGTGTTAATGGCGGTAAACTTATTCGTGTTGTATTGGGAGGTCAGTATGTTCCACTGCAGGCTCTTCTGGTCCCACCCCCTCTGATATAACTTCCTGTTACAGAGAGGTGGAACCATCAGAGTCATCAGTGGTGCACATAGGGCAGTGCTCTACACATCTGTCTTCTATTTTTTGTTGGTGTTGCCACCTGCATGCAGACCAGTGGGAGTGGGAGTGGGAGTGGGAGTGGAGGAGCAGCCAGGACAAAGTGAGTGCAGATAGGGGAAAGGAAAGGGAGAGGGACTGGCAATGTCAGATGGCTGTGGAAGGGGGGGTGGTGGGAGACGGACAATGATGGATGGCTGGATGTTGGGGGTTAGTGGGAGAGCCAGACAAAAAATGATGCAAACTCGGTGAGACAGTGGGCCCAGTAGGCCAGCAGGAAGTGTAAGGTTGGGGCCATTAATCGCATTAATTTAAACTTTCAATGCGTTAATCATGTAGTTAAATGTGCAGCCCTAGTCTGGGATAATACCTAGATATCTGAAGGAGGGAACTACCTTAATTTTCTAACCATTTAAAAAAGGGGTCAGTGATGGAGCCTGAGAATTACCAGTAATCTAGATGGCCACAGTTTTTGCTGTATTGAGTACCAGGCGGTTATCTTGAAGTGAAACAGAAATTTATGGAAGATCGTCATTTAAGTGAGAAAAATCTGGTTGTAGGAAATTGGAATGATAAACTAACAAAATGTCATCAGCATAATAAAAAACATATGATACAATTTTATCTTAGATTCAGGACCTCCTGTGACAGCTCACAAGTACTGTATTGTATCACATGCCCATGCCGCTTATATTATATTGAACAGACTAATAGGAGGTTGAAAGAACGTATAGCTGAACATATTAGTAATATTAAAAATATGAAATTGGAGGCACCACTTCAATTCGTATTAAATTTGTAGCTTCATCTCATGCCCCCTAGTCCTAGTATTTTTGGAAAGAGTAAACAAACAGTTCACATCTACCCATTCCACTCCACTCATTATTTTATAGACCTCTATCATATCTCCCCTCAGACATCTCTTCTCCAAGCTAAAGAGCCCTAGCCGCTTCAACCTTTCCTCATAGCGGTCGTCCCATCCCCTTTATCATTTTTGTCGCCCTTCTCTGTACCTTTTCTAATTCCACTATCTCTTTTTTGAGATGCGGCGACCAGAATTGAACACAATATTCGAGGTGCGGTCGCACCATGGACTGATAGAAAGGTATTATAACGTCCTCACTTTTGTTTTCCATTCCTTTCCTAATAGTACCTAACATTCTATTTGCTTTCTTAACTGCCACAGCACACTGAGCAGAACATTTCAATGTATCATCAACAACGACGCTGAGATCCCTTCCTTGGTCAGTGACTCCTAACGTGGAACCTTGCATTACGTAGCTATAGTTTGGGTTCCTCTTTCCCACATGCATCACTTTGCACTTACTCACATTAAACATCATCTGCCATTTAGACACCTAGTCTCCCAGTCTCATAAGGTCCTCTTGTAATTTTTCACATGTGTGGGGAAGGATATATGCTTACAAAGACTTAAGTCAGCAAGTACGGAGAGGAAAGATCTATCATAGTAGCATTGTGGGTAATCCATATAAAAGTTAAAATCTTCAAGAGCTAAAAGGTTAAGGTAATCAATTACTACTTTGAAAGAGATTGAATCAGATCGTCCCACCGAACTGCATTGAAAGGGGAGAGAAAGTGAATTAAGATAGATGCAACGGGGTTTGTTGGGTCGATTTAATCAACAGGATTCCTTGATAAGAAAAACCATCTATTTGAAGTTCTACAGGCGACAGCATGTTTCCCCATAACACCAGCCACACAAATAAAAGGGGCAAAGTACTGTTGAAATTTCTAGAAATGTCCATATAAATAACTGCATTTACATGTGTTTATCCCATATACCCCTCGATATTCAAAACCATTTAACCAGCCAGGAATGGCACCTGGCCAGTTAAATGGCACTTAACCGGCTATCTGGTGATATTCAGCGGGGGATAGCTATCTATCCCCCACTGGATATTCCCGGTTAGCAGCTAGGAGATAACCAAATATATTGCACGATATAGCTGGCTATCTCTGAATATTCAGCGAATAGCCGGCTATTGTAAGCGGCCACATCAGGTCGCTTAAGTAGATGGAATATCTTTGGCTGGTTTAAATGTAACCGGCTATCTCTGAATATCAACTTAGCCAGTTAGGTTTAAACCAGCCAAAAATAAACCGGATGTTCAATACTGGTCACCGGAAACAGCCCGGCATTGAAAATCTGGGCTGACTGCCAACTGTGGGAATTAGCTGAGCTCCCTTCCGCAGTCTGAATTTCAGCCCCTTAAAACTCATTTTCAGAAAGCCGGTATTTATATGGATAAATCTGCATTACATGAAGGTTGCAAGGGATTTGGAAAAGGTTTGCATGGAACCAAAATCTAGACATGTAATCTCCATTTCAGAAAAGAAATGGAAGTATATGCCCCGGTATTTCAGCATCAGGATTTATAGCTGCACCTTTGCACATATATGTTTTTAAAAAGTGCTCATTGGGCCAGCCTTTTATGGCCAAGATTAAGGTAGCTCTCCCCCTTAATCCTCTGCTTCTTATTTTCCCCTACAAAATGACAATAAATTAGGATTGCAGTCCCTGTTGTCAATTAGCAGCATATATACATGCAGGTTTGCAAAACGGCAGTCATACACATGTAGACTGTAATTATGCTATCTTGCATGTTTAACTTATATCATGTGGAAAGTGCCTAATTTCACCATTCAGTTTTTCACTTCATAAAATGACTGCTCCTGCTGCACATGTAGTCAAATACATGTGTACACCTGCATGTATTTTAGCAAAGGTTCTACATCAACAGATCCTTTTCTAAAATACTGCCAGAATTGTACATGTCCCATCCTGAATGTATTGATTCTGATTTCTAAGTTCTGTCTAAAATGGAACTGCACATAAATTCTTTGCTTCCATCTTTACTAACGAAGATGCAAGGGAAATGCCCAAGGTGGAAATAGTACATCTCAGAGAACATGGAAGATGTGATGGTGCAAATTGACAAATTAAGAGTAGCAAATTATCTGTCCTGGAGGGTATACAATTCAAAAATAAAATTTCAGACCCATTATTAGCAATTTGTACCTTATCATTTAAATAATTTATAGTACCTGAAGATTGGAGGGTAACCAACATAATGCCCTATTTTCAAAAGGGTTCCAGTGTTTATCCGAGAAACCACAGAGCCTCACATCAATGCTTGGCAAACCAGTACAAAATATAATTAAAAAAAACATATAGATACTCCTGGTTTAATGGGTCAAAGCCAATATGGATTTAACCCAAGGAAATTTTGCTGTACCAATTTTATTATATTTTTTGAAGGTGTGAATAAATATGTAGATAAAGGTGAGCCGCCAGATACAGTATATCTAGATTTTCATGTGGCATATGATAAAGTCCCTCATGGCAGACTCATGAGGAAATTAAAAAGTGATGGGATAAAAGGCAATGTCCTATTGTGGATGTGGAATTTGTTAAAAGATAGAGAACTGAGATTAGGGCTAAATGATCAATTTTTTAATTGGAGTATCCCAAGGGTCTCTACTAACACTGGTTCTATTTTAAACATATTGATAAATAATCTAGCAATGGGAACAATGAGTGAAGTGGATATATTTGTAGACATCACAATATTATTCCAAGTTGTTAATTCTCAAGCAGATTATGAGATCAGTGCTTGAAGACCTTGCAAGACTGAGAGACATGGCGTAAAGATGAAATGTAATGTGGAGAAGGGCAAAGAGAGATACACCGGGAAAAATAATCCAAACTACAGTATAACTATACAATGCAAAGTTTCACTTTAGGAGTCTTAACCCAGAAAAAATATCTAGGCATCACTGAGAAAAATACAATGAGAATCTCTGCTCAATGTGCAGCAGTGGCCAAAAAATTAAACAATATTCAGAATCAGCTATTGGTTAGATACAGTATATAAAAATGACTATGTTATTTTATGTTATGTTATGAAAGAAATGGAGAATAAAATTAAGACTGTCATAATGCCTCTGTGTCCCTCTATACTGCAACCACACCTTGAATATTGTGTATAATTCTGATTATCACATTTCAAAAAAGATCATACACTGGAATTAGAAAGGTTCATAGAAGGAGAAACACAAAAGATAAATGGGATGCAATGAACCATTCCCTTTTGGGAAAGGCTTAAAGATATTAGGGCTCATCAGCTTAGAGAAGAGATGGAAGTTCATTGACTTTGTTGTATATTGACCTGAATCACTAAAACAGTCACCACCCAGCTTTTTAAAGAAACAAACCATAAAGGATATAGTGGTTCCAGTCAGTACTGGCGGAACTCACAACAGCTGGTTATTGGAAAGACCTGATAAAATCAGGTTATTACATTAGTTAACACCTAGCAACAGAACTTGTTTGATTTCTGATAAGATCAGGTCCCCATGTAGTCTTACCTGGTTAACAGGAATCATCTTTATCAGGTCTGCTTCATTGGCATTTGGCCTATAGGGCGTGGAGACTTTCAACCATGCAGAAGGAATACTGTACCAACAAAATAAGAAGAAAATTGAATTTCTGAAAGCAAAATAAATATTTATTTACTTGCCTATTAATTTATGCAACTTGATTGTTTTCTACTTCAAAATCATATAATGAGTGGTCCATAACAATACAATCTCATAATAATAAAACATACCAACTCCCAAACCACTGCCCCTATCTCATACATATCACCTTTCAAATCTCCATTCAATTTACATAAGATCAGACTCACTTCACACAGTTCCAGTATCAAAGGGGGTAATTTTATAAGAAGTCACCTAGTTTTAGACAGCAAGAATATATGTAAATTGTGGTATTCTAGTAATTTACACATGGAAGTGGCCACATACATATGTAAATGGTCTCTTACAAAACAATAAATTGTGAGAAAAGATATGCATGCATAGGACTGGTGTTTGACTGAGGTGTGAGCAGAATCTACATTTACATGCATAGATTATAACATTCTTTAATTTACGCACGTACTTCTGGAAAGTACCACACTAATGTTTACACCAGCTCTCAAGCTAAAGTAAGTGCTAGCACCTTCTCCTCTTCACCCTTTAACCCCCTCCCTCCTCCAACCTACCCAGGCCTCTTTCTCCTCCTTTCCTGAGATCACCAAGGATGAAACTTCCCGCCTTCTTTCCTCCTCGAAATGCACCACCTGTTCCTCTGATCCCATCCCCACCAACCTACTCAACACCATCTCCCATACTGTCACCCCCTCCATCTGTCGCATCCTTAACCTCTCTCTCTCCACTGCAACTGTCCCTGACACCTTCAAGCACGCCGTTGTCACACCTCTCCTCAAAAAACCTTCACTTGACCCTACCTACCCCTCCAGCTACCGCCCCATCTCTCTTTTACCCTTCCTCTCCAAAATACTTGAGCGCGCCGTTCACAGCCGCTGCCTTGATTTTCTCTCCTCTCATGCCATCCTCGATCCACTTCAATCCGGTTTTCTCCCTCTGCACTCGACAGAAACAGCACTCTCTAAAGTTTGCAATGACCTGCTCCTGGCCAAATCCAGAGGTCACTACTCCATCCTCATCCTCCTCGATCTTTCCGCCGCATTTGACACTGTCAATCATGATTTAATTCTTGCCACGCTGTCCTCTTTTGGGTTCCAAGGCTCTGTCCTCTCCTGGTTCTCTCTCCCACCGCACCTTCAGGGTACACTCCCATGGATCTTCCTCCACTCCCATCCCACTATCTGTTGGAGTTCCCCAGGGATCTGTCCTTGGACCCCTTCTTTTCTCAATCTACACCTCCTCCCTGGGCTCGCTGATCTCGTCTCATGGTTTTCAGTATCATCTTTATACTGATGACACCCAGCTATACCTCTCCACACCTGACATCACCGCGGAGACACAGGTCAAGGTATCGGCCTGTTTATCCGACATTGCGGCATGGATGTCCAACCGTCACCTTAAACTGAACATGTCCAAGACCGAGCTCTGTCTTTCTTCCTAAACCCACTTCTCCTCTTCCTCCACTCTCTATCTCAGTTGATAACACCCTCATCCTCCCCGTCCCATCTGCCCGCAACCTCGGAGTCATCTTCGACTCCTCCCTCTCCTTCTCTGCGCATATCCAACAGACTGCCAAGACCTGTCGCTTCTTCCTCTTCAACATCAGCAAAATTCACCCTTTCCTCTCTGAACACACCACCAGAACTCTCGTCCACGCTCTCATTACCTCTCGCCTCGATTACTGCAACTTACTCCTCACCGGCCACCCACTCAGCCATCTATCCCCCCTTCAATCTGTTCAGAACGCTGCCGCACGTCCTATATTCCGCCAGAACCGATATACTCATATCACCCCTCTCCTCAAATCACTTCATTGGCTTCCGATCAGATATCGCATACAATTCAAGCTCCTCCTCCTTACCTACAAATGCACTCAGTCTGCGGCTCCTCACTACCTCTCCACCCTCATCTCCCCCTATGTTCCTGCCCGTAACCTCCGCTCACAGGACAAAGCCCTTCTCTCTGTACCCTTCTCCACCACTGCCAACTCCAGGCTCCGCTCATTCTGCCTTGCCTCACCCTATGCCTGGAACAATCTTCCTTTACCCATACGCCATGCCCCCTCCCTACCCATCTTCAAATCTCTGTTTAAAACTCACCTCTTCAATGCTGCCTTCGGCGCCTAACCGCTTGAGAAATATAGAATGCCCCAATCTATCCACCCTATTAGATTAACTGTTCACTTGTCCTCTAGATTGTACACTTGTCTTTAGATTGTTCTCGTCTTTTAGATTGTAAGCTCTTTGAGCAGGGACTGTCCTTCTATGTTTAAATTCTACAGCGCTGCGTAACCCTAGTAGCGCTTTAGAAATGTTAGTAGTAGTATGCTAGTATTTTATAAAGTCAAGTAGGCAATTACTGGTCTTCTTGGCTCCTGTAACTTTATTACTTCAAACATTGGACTTCATTTTCTTTATATATGCTGACGATATCCAGCTCCTTCTCTTCGACTCTTGTTCTTCTAGTTACTCCTCAATTTCCAATAAATTAGACACTGTTGCAGACTGGTTATCTGACAATTGTCTGACATTCAATTCAAATATAATCTGTGGCTATGATATTCAGTTCTCATACAATTGATGTAAGCCCTCCATAGTTTACAATTAAAGGCTCTCCTCTCCCTTATTCTAAGTCAACAAAAATTCTGGGAGTTCTGTTGGACAACACTCTCTCTTTTCATTCTCACATCTCCAGGATAGTATCTTCTTCCTTTTTCACTCTTAGATATCTGTGTTCCATTAGTGCCCTTTTAGAGCCTGGTTCCCTTCGCACTCTCCTATCAAAACTGGATTATTGCAATTCTATTCTCATAATTTTACCTGCTTATCAATTACATAAACTCCAACTAGTATAAGATACCACTGCAAAACATCTCTACAATTGAAAGAAGCATGATCATCTCTTCTTGCTGCAGAGCACATGCTTCCAGTTGCCTATAGGATTCCTTTTAAGATTAAGGGGTCCTTTTACTAAGACGCGTAAACATCGACGTGCGTCCAACATGTGCCAAAATGGAGTTACCAGCCGACTACCGCATACGTGCGTCTGAAAAATATGTTTTATTTTCGGGCGCATGTAACGGACACACGTCAAGTAATTAATGCCCAGTTACCGCGTGTTTACTGCTAGGTCAATGGCTGGCGGTAAGGTCTCAGGCCCAAAATGGACGCGTGCCAATTATCATATTAGGGGTCCTTTTTCACAGGCGCGCTGAAAGATTGATCGGCGCGCACCCAAAACCCGCACCTACACTACCGCAAACCATTTTTCAGCGCGCCTGTGTAAAATGACCCCTAGTATTTTATTGCACCAGATTCCATCCTTAGGTTTTCCTTCTTTTTTATCTAATCTTTTAGTTCCCTATTCCCCTGTCAGATCTCTTTGGTCTGCTAAGCAAGGAACCATCCTTTCGTCAGGTTTTCCTAGATGTTTCCAGAAATTCCTGCTTTAGCATAGTAGCGCCAACTTTATGAAATGCCCTTCTGTTGTATTTGCGATGGGAAGGCACTTTTAATCATTTTAAAACCAAGCTCAAAACTTACTATTTCTTACTAGCTTTCCCACCAGACATCTTCTAATCTTTGATACATGGCTGAGGTAGTCCCAATCTTCCTGATTTTATTTTCCTTTCCCTTATTACCCTTTGTTTTATTTTTTAAACTTTTCTTTCCCCATTATCCTTATGTGTTTGGTGTTGTTTTGTCCTATTATGTTTTCCCTTCCCTGATATATTTTATACATTGTAAATCGTATAGATTTCTCTTGAAATTTGCAGTATATCAGTTGAACCTTGAACCTTAATAAAAATAGGTGCATGAAAAAGTGTATTATCTAGGCCTGGTTAAAGAGCCATGTTTTCATATCTAAGGTACAAAAAAGGCTTAGTTAATCACACTATAGTAATTTCTTACAAAGCCAATAGCACAATTTCCCTTTCAAAAGCAATGAAGCATCATGTTCTTTATCAGTTATGATAATGTAATACCATTAACAGCAAAGTCTACTGAATGCCTGTTAAATTAGGGTACTCTGATCATTAAGGGGACCAGACATTTTCATTCTTAAGGAACTTCAGACCACCCATCAGAGGTATGGTTGGCAGATAGAACAGCTTCCTGTTAACCCTACATTTTCATAAGCAGATTAGTGATCATTTCCCATTATCTTACTCAAGCGGTATTGATTTTGACAAAACTGATGCTTTTTGAGCTCTCCTACAACCCCTCATACAGATTTAACTCAAAGAAACTGTTATTCAATCATTAACTCCATTTTAAAAATAGGCCAAGGGCAGTGTATTTAATTTCAAGGTTCAAGGTTTCAAGGTTTATTAGGGTGTGAGGGGCCCCTTTACTAAGCCATGTACACATGTCAATTTTGAACTACCGCCCGGCTACCGCGAGGCCCAGGTGGTAATTTCATTTTTTATGTGTGTCCATTAGACGCACCGGAAATTCTGGCACACGGCACTAACCGGGCGGAAATCGGCATTGTACGCACATAGACCATTACCACCCGATTAATGTCTGAGACTTTACCGCAAGGTCAATGGGTGGTGGTAAGGTCTCAGGCCCAAAATGGACGTGTGCCAATTTTTATTTTGACGCACGTCCACTTTCGCCCCCCCCCCCCCCCAAAAAAAAAGAGGCCTTTTTTGCAGGTGTGCTGGGTGGGCCTGTGCACGTCCAATATACGTGTCTATACCAGCGCAGGCCATATTTTGGTGCACCTTAGTAAAAGACACCTGAGGGAATAAGTGACATAGCGGCAGGCATCCCTGGAAATACTCCCTCACTGAGGTTGCAGTTCAGCCACTTCATGGCAGGTGGCACTAAATCTGCCACGTCACAGGCTGAACTACATAGCCAAGGTAGTATAGAGAGGTTAGGCTACTTGTCAGGAGGGCAGGGCTTCACACAGTAAGCCAGATGTAAAAACCCTCTAACAGGACAGAAAAAGGAGGCTTTGGGAGGAGAGAAGCCACTCTAAACTACCTGAACCTGATATAAAGTGAGCTAATCTTGATTTTAAGCTTCAAAAGGATCCTGTTCTTCAGGTCTGACTGGAGGCAGACCTGTGTAAAAAAAACCTGACAAGTAGATGTGTATATATGTATTGTGATAAATAAGAGGCTGTCCTAGCCGGGGCAGGCCACTAGATGGCGATGTTCCCCTAAAAATGTCCAGGATGTCCGGGGTAGGCCACTAGAGGGCGCTAGGAGAATAGGTGGAGGTCGCTAGGACCGGGGAGAGCCCTGGGAGGTCCACAGGTGCAGGCGGTTATGGGCTGGGTCCTGTGTAGCTAATTAACCACTTTATACCCCACCTGAGATGTGAAAGAAAAAGAGAAGAGAGCTGGTAGCTGAAAAAAGAGAATCCCCCTGGAAAGAACTGACTAAACCCTATGGACTTGTGGTGGACTGTGTGCTCAAGGAAGAAAAACAAGCATTAGTGTTGGACTGTGTAGCCTCAGTACTTAGAGGAACTGTGTGTGCAAAGAAAGGACTGGGTGTCCAAGGAAGGAAGGACTGGGTGTCCAAAGAAGAAGTAGGGCTGTGAGTCCCAGTACTGAGAAGCAGGCTGAAAAGTCTGGGGTTAGAAGTCCCCAAAGTATTGAGGTTAATGCTGAGCCCAGGAATCTGTGTGGGGAGGCTCAGTGTGAAGATATGTAAATGTATAAAGTATGTAAGCTAGAAGAACTGTGCCCAGGGGCTGGAATAAAGAATTGCCTGAATATGCTGTTGGTAAGACCTGTTGGAGGTCAACATAAGAGGTACATAAATTCACTTCAAAAATGATCCACAGAGTAGCTGATGACCCTCAAACAAAATTAATTATCCAACTCCAAATTCTCAAAGCATGAAATAATCCATTGGAGGATAAACTACCCAATGATTTATAATGGCACACAGTCATTTATATCCAGTCAAGTGAAAAAATAATGCTTCTTAAGGGTAAATCTACTTGGATGCCATCTTTTAGGTGCCCCTTGCTGCACAGGAAATGTCTATTCTATAGTGACATCTGAGTGTTCAAATTTCATAACAGAATATTAGAGTAACCTGGTATTGGCGTGCCTAACATCTAGTCACAGACCAAAGATAACTGCACGTGCCTAAGGGGTCCTTTTACTAAGATGCGTAGGTGCCTACGTGCACACAATGCGCAAATTAGAACTATTGCCCAGCTACCACATGCCCTGGGCGCTAATTCTAATTTTGACTCATGTCCAAAATGCGCAGCAGGAAATAATTTCTATTTTCTACAATGTGGCGCTAACCTGGCGGTAATCGATAGTGTACGCATGCTGATGATTACCGCCCGGTTAACGCGTGAGACCTTACCGCTAAGTCAATGGATGGCGGGAGGTCTCAGGCCCAAAATGGATGCACACTGATTGTTATTTTGCTGTACATCCATTTTCTGCAAATAAAAAGGTCTTTTTTGCAGGCACACTGAAAAATGGACCTGCGCACATCCAATACACATGCCTACACCAGCGCAGGCCATTCTTCTGTGTGCCTTAGTAAATGGGCCCCTAAATGTGCTATAACTTACAGTATTCTCTAAGCGGCATGCACAATAGCACTGCCCATGTTTAGCCTATGTGAACACTCTCTTGCATGTACACAGTAGCCCCCGCTTCTATAAAAGTCACCAAAAATTGAATGCATAAATTTGGATGTGTACCCAATTTGTATGTTCAATTTAATTGAATAATGAGCCAATTAGCACTAATTGGCAATTAGCAATTATTGGTGTAAATTGAAATCAATTTACATGTATGTGTGTAAATTCAGGCATGTAATCCATGCTTCAATTATACATGCATCACGGAAAAGACGGCATGGAAATGGGAGGGTCTTGGGTGTTTCAGGATGGAGCATAGGCGTGGATTTAATTTACATGTGCAGTTATAGAATAAGTGGGTTGTGCACGTAAATTTAGGTGGGGGCATTTGCACCACATTTCCGTTGGTGCAAATCAACTCGCCTAAATTTGTGTGTGATCCCTGCGCTTAAGTGCCATTCTATAAATTGTGCCTAACTTTAGGTGCAGCATTCTGACATTTACGTGCACAAGGGCAATCAGTTATAGAGTAGCCCTTTATATGATAATTCAAAAAAAGAAATTACAGGATCAGTATTCAGCAATGGTGAAAACCATAATATTGCTGGCACTAGCATTTAAACTAATACATATGTTCAACATACCTCACCATACGTATAATTGGCAGTACAGAATATACTCCTTGTTGGTCACCAAACCAGAGCACTAACTTTAATTTAGGCTTGTTATTCTGCAGGGTTAAACTAAAAGTATAACCTATCTAGATAGTAGTTGAATGTCACCACTATCAGGATAATTTCACAGCCAACACTTGCTCCACCTTCCTTTCACACCTTTACTATATGGATAATATCAGGTCATTCAGATGGATTTTCAGGCCAGTGCTATTTATATAGGGGAAACTTTATAAAGACATTTTAGCCTGTATATGCCAATATACAAGCACAAAATGCTTCTTATAAAATTATTACCCTGGTTAGAGAAGGGCCACACACTTAGAGATCTGCAACAGAGAGTGTTGGAACAGATACAGTTGGGGTGGAAAGGTGGAGACATGGAGAAACTATTACATTTTAGGGAACCGTTTTGAATTTTTTCTCTGGGGATGGTTTTCCCTAAGGGTTAAACTCTGAAATTGATTGAGCATCCCTAATGTGAAACTGAATAAAGGATTGGTGAATGATTGTCAGGTGATGAGAGGTTAGAACCAATGGAGAGCTATATAATACAGTGATGTCATAAGCTGTTATGTTGAGGAAGTAATGTAGATGCCGAAATAAAGTGGCGTCATATGTAAGGTATGTGGGTTATTATGACTATTCCAGGGATTGAATTTATGGGAGTGGTGCAGGTCCAGTCTTAATGCATATGAAACAGATATGTTTTATGAATTTTACAAGTTTCTAAAGCAATTTTAATAAGAGTTTAAGGGCCCCTTTTACTAAGCGACGGTAAGTCCAATGCGGGTTTATCGCTTGCTAAACAGGAAGTACCGCAGGGCTACCACAGCAGTCCAGCGGTCCACCTAGCCATTCGGGGTTTTCAGGATATCCCCATTTATAGTAGCAGGTCAAGTCAAGAGCAAATTCAATAGAGACTGGCTAGATGTGCTCCAAGGACTGAGTTGAAAACCTGTGCCCTAGACGAAGTTGCAGGTTTGCTTGTTCCTAATTTGCTCATGACTTGACCTGCTACCCTATGCTACCCTAGAGGATCTGGATTTGAGCTTTCTACCTATGAGCCTAAATTTGGCTTCCAGAACCTCTCTCCCACATTTTACATAAGTACATAAGTATTGCCATACTAGGACAGACCAAAGGTCCATCAAGCCCAGCATCCTGTTTCCAACAGTGGCCAATCCAGAGGAAATTGGAGAGTCATGGGATAGGAGGTAGTGTCCTATTGTGGATTAAAAACTGGTTAAAAGATAGAAAACAGAGAGTAGGGTTAAATGGTCAGTATTCTCAATGGAGAAGGGTAGTTAGTGGGGTTCCCCAAGGGTCTGTGCTGGGACCGCTGCTTTTTAACATATTTATAAATGACTCAGAGATGGGAGTAACTAGTGAGGTAATTAAATTTGCTGATGACCCAAAGCTATTCAAAGTCATTAAATCGCGGGAGGATTGTGAAAAATTACAAGAGGACCTTACGAGACTGGAAGACTGGGTGTCTAAATGGCAGATGACGTTTAATGTGAGCAAGTGCAAAGTGATGCATGTGGGAAAGAGGAACCCAAATTATAGCTACGTCGTGCAAGGTTCCATGTTAGGAGTTACAGACCAAGAAAGGGATCTAGGTGTCGTCATTGATGGATGTTATAATGCCTTTGTATAAATAGTAGTAGTAGTAGCTCCATGGTGTGACCGCACCTCGAATATTGTGTTCAATTCTAGTCACCGCATCTCAAAAAAGATATAGTGGAATTAGAAAAGGTGCAGAGAAGGGTGACGAAAATGATAAAGGGGATGGGATGACTTCCCTATGAGGAAAGGCTAAAGCAGCTAGGGCTCTTCAGCTTGGAGAAAAGGCAGCTGAGGGGAGATATGATAGAGGTCTATAAAACAATGATTGGAGTTGAACGGGTAGATGTGAAGCGTCTATTTACACTTTCCAAAAATACTAGGACTAAGGAGACGAATCGGAGAAAATATTTCTTCACTCAACGTGTAATTAAACTCTGGAATTCATTGCCAGAGAATGTGGTAAAGGCGGTTAGCTTAGCAGAGTTTTTAAAAGGTTTGGACGGCTTGCTAAAGGAAAAGTTCATAGACCATTATTAAATGGACTTGGGGAAAATCCACTATTTCTGGGATAAGCAGTATAAAATGTTTTGTACTTTTTTGGGATCTTGCCAGGTATTTGTGACCTGGATTGGTCACTGTTGGAAACAGGATGCTGGGCTTGATGGACCTTTGGTCTTTCCCAGTTTGGCAATACTTATGTACTTATGTAGCACGCTTTAGTAAACAGGGTCCCATGTAATCAGCCGGTATGCAGCTGGTGGTGGTTAGCAGTTTTTTTAAACACTGATCATGACGGGCTAATGTAGCCCTGGATATTCAGTGCAGGCAATGTGCAGGCACTGGCACTGAATATCCAAGGTTAAACTGTCCCGCAGTGACTGCCAGAAGTTATGTGTGGCCCAGCCGAGACCCATATAGCTTTTTTATTTTTAGTGCCCATGATCCCCTCCCAGCCCTCCCAAAAAGCCCTCCTATTTCCATTCTCCTCCCCCAGCCCACACCATGTAGAAGCCTCCTACCCATGGAAAATTGCCCTCCAACCCCCCCCCCCCCCCCCCATGTGGTCACCAGCTGCCAGCGAATGTACACTTGGTTTTTTAATATTCTCACAAGCCTTCTAAACAACTGCCGAAGGACATATATAATTTTCTTGATCCCCAAAGAACATGATGTTCTTAAGTTGAAGAAATATATTAACTTGACATTTTCCCCTACCTGAAATAAGACATGAATCATGTTTTGTCCAGCAGGGACATCAGAGGATTTTTACATGATCAAAAGAAATAATCTATAAAAATTAAAGACATAACTATACAATCTTTGTGATTAACAAAGGGAATATTGTGGCCAATTTATTAGTAAAGAAACATCTTCCAAAAAGTGTCTCCCTATTCTAAATAAGCAGGAGACGGTCAAAACTGGGCATGCTTCTTCCCACCATTGTAGCACAATAGGAGTAGCAATGTGGGCACTACTCCCGGAGTGTTTGTCAACTTTCCAGGTACACCTCCAACCCCATTAAAAGCTCACTCTGAACTCAGTTATCATGGTGGAAGCGGCAGCCAGCAAACTTGACAGAGACCTCTAGATAATACTGGCACACTGCTACCACTAGATGGCAGCAAATGCCAAAGAGTAACTATTTGATATATGAGACTACTGCATCAATATGCATCAGGTAATGAACCATAATGAGGAGTTTCCTCATTCAAACATATAATTCAGTCCAGTGTCTGCAAATTTCTTTGTGGTTATTGGTGTTATCACTCCTGTCCAGTTTACTGGACAGTAATATCCTTGATCTGCAGCATTTAATTCTCTGCACTTCAACCTGCCAATTACAGATGAGTCAATTTAAAGAATAAACAGATCTTCCTTTGATCTGATGTCTTTTGGCAGTGTGTGATCTAGCATGGAAGGACCTCAAGGAAAGCAATCCTCAGATCATTTTGCAATGGAAGGGAATATGGGAACTGGAAGCCTCAGGAGGAAAATGGTTGAGACCATTTATATGGAAAGATTTGCCTTTGTTAGAATGCATACAGTTTGTCATGTGCACAAAATTGATTGTATGTGTGTCAACCAAACAATTAACAAGTATACAATTGATCTGTGCACATACAAATTTATAAAGCATCAGTGCTGGGCAAAATGATTGAGACTATTATAAAGAACACAATTATAGAGCATATACATAAGCATAGATTAATGAGACAAAGCAACATGGATTTAGTGAAGGGAAATCTTGCCTCACTAATCTATTACATTTCTTTGAAGGGGTGAACATACATGTGGATAAAGGTGAGCTGGTCGATATTGTGTATCTGGATTTTCAAATGGCATTTGACAAAGCACCTTGTGAAAGACTCCAGAGGAAATTAGAAAGTCATGGGACAGGAGGTAATGTCCCAAGATAGTGGATTAAAAACTGGTTAAAAAATAGAAAACACAGTGTAGGGTTAAATGGTCAGTATTCTCAATGGAGAAGGGTAGATAGTGGGGTTCCCCAGGCGTATGTTCTGGGACTGCTGCTTTTTAACATATTTATAAATGATCTAGAGATGGGAGTCACTAGTGAGGTAATTCAATTTTCTGATGATACAAAGTTACTCAAAGTTGTTAAATCGCAAGAGGATTGTGAAAAATTTCAAGAGGACCTTACGAGACTGGGAGACTGAGCATCCAAATGGCAGATGACTTTTAATATGAGCAAGTGCAAAGTGATGCATGTGGGAAAGAGGAACCCAAACCATAGTTAAATGATGCAAGGTTCCACATGAGGAGTCACCACCCAGAAAAGGATATAAGTGTCATCGTTGATGATACGTTGAAACCCTCTGCTCAGTGTGCAGCGGCAGCTAAGAAAGCAAATAGAATGCTAGGTATTAGCGGGGCAAAGAAAAGCTACGAGAATGGTATGGGATTTGCGTTACAAGACGTATGAGGAGAGACTTGCTGAACTAAACATGTATACTCTGGAGGAAAGGAGAAACAGGGGTGATACGATACAGACGTTCAAATATTTGAAAGGTATTAATCCGCAAACGAACCTTTTCCGGAGATGGGAAGATGGTAGAACAAGAAGAAATGAAATGAGATTGAAGGGGGGCAGACTCAAGAAAAATGTCAGGAAGTATTTTTTCACGGAGAGAATAGTGGATGCTTGGAATGCCCTCCCGCGGGAGGTGGTGGAAATGAAAACGGTAATGGAATTCAAACATGCGTGGGATAAGCATAAAGGAATCATGTGCCAAAGGAATGGATCCTCAGGAGCTTAGTCAAGATCGGGAGGCGGGGCTGGTGGTAGGGAGGCGGGGATAGTGCTGGGAAGACTTATACGGTCTGTGCCAGAGCCGGTGGTGGGAAGCGGGACTGGTGGTTGGGAGGCGGGGATAGTGCTGGGCAGACTTGTACGGTCTGTGCCAGAGCCGGTGGTTGGGAGGCGAGGATAGAGCTGGGCAGACTTATACGGTCTGTGCCAGAGCCAGTGGTTGGGAGGCGGTGCTGGTGGTTGGGAGGCGGGGATAGTGCTGGGCAGACTTATACGGTCTGTGCCCTGAAGAGCACAGGTACAAATCAAAGTAGGGTCTACACAAAAAGTAGCACTTATGAGTCATCTTGTTGGGCAGACTGGATGGACCGTGCAGGTCTTTTTCTGCCGTCATCTACTATGTTACTATATTAGGAAAGGAATGGAAAACAAAACTGAGAACGTTATAATGCCTTTGTATCGCTCCATGGTGCAACTGTGCCTCGAACACTGTGTGCAGTTCTGGTCACTGCATCTCAAAAAAAGATACAGTGGAATTAGAAGAGGTACAGAGAAGGGTGACAAAAATGATAAACAGGATGGGACGACTTCCCTATGAAGAAAGGCTAAAGCGGTTAGGGCTGTTCTGTTTGGAGAAGACACAGCTGAGGGGAGATATGATACAGGTTTATAAAATACTGAGTGGAGTGGAACAGGTAGATGTGAATTGCTTGTTTCTCTTTCCAAAAATACTATGACTAGGGGGCACGCAATGAAACTACTAAGTAATAAATTTAAAACAAATCAGAGAAAATATGTCTTCCCTCAACGAATAATTAAACTCTGGAATTCGTTGCCAGAGAATGTAGTAAAAGCACTTAGCTTAGCAGGGCTTAAAAAAGGTTTGGATAATTTCCTAAAAGAAAAATCTATAAGCCATTATTAAGATGGACTTGGGAAAATCCATTGCATATTCTAGGATAAGCAGCATAAAATCTGTTTTGCTGTTCTGGGATCTTGCCAGGTACTTGTGACCTAGATTGACCACTGTTGGAAACAGGATTCTGGGCTTGATGGACCTTCGGTCTGTCCTAGTATGGCAATGATTATGTTCTTATGCTACTGTCCAAATGATCTAAAATAAAATAAAACTTGAAAATCAGAAAAAAAAGTAAAAAAAAAATGAACCAAACATTTTTGGACATGTGCATCAGCATGGGTGCTGTGTACCTGTGGAAAATCTTGAAGTAAACTTACAAACGTCTTTTCTCTTTAGAACTTAATGCAGTTTCTGCAGTTAAAGAGTACTTGCAGACTTTGTCCCAATGTGGACAGTTTGAAAGTTGTCCTGTCCTCAGAGTCTTGTTCCCCAGGTTCTCACAGGCCATTAGGTGAAAAAACATTTGACTTGTTACAGGTTCATTGACTTTTATTTACCTTGTCTGAACTATGAACAGCTCCCATACTAAGTCATCTGCTACAGGCACAGTTCCAAAGGAGCTGGCATTGTACTCACTCCTCTCCTGTACCCACATTTATCATCCTGTGTTAATATTGATTGACCCACTTGAAAGACTATAGGGGTCATTTTTAAAACAGAAAAGCATCCAAAAGAAATCGTACAAAGCAGCTGATGGACTTTTTTTTAGTAAAAACGACCAAATCACTATTTTCAAAACTCATGTTTAAGATGCTTTTCTATCTCAAGAGGGCATGTTAGAGGCATGTTTTGGGTGGGAATAGGGCGGGCTTATGATTTGGACATTTTCCTGCAATAATGGAACATTTTAAAAATGTCCAGAGCAAAAATTAGAACGTTTTTAGCTAGACCTGTTTTAATAACGACTAAGTGTCAAAAAGGTGCCAAACTGACCAGATGGCCACTAGAGGGATAAAGGTATGACTATACCACTTAATCTCCCAGTGGTCACGGACCCTCTCCCACCACTCTAAGGGGCTCTATGACAGCTGCAGTCATAATGACCATTCCTCTAAGAGCAGCAAGCAGGTCCCTAAACTAGTCTAGTGGTTGGTGCAGTGAACTGTAGAGAAGGGGACCCAGGCCCATATCCCACTCTAAGTGGAACACTTGTGATGGAAAGTGTGAGCACCCCCAAAACCACAAAATACTTACTGAGCCCACATATAGGTGATACCTGCAGGCAAAAGGTCTATTGTAGTGGTGTACAGTTGGGTACAGTACATATTTCGCTATTCCTGGAGGACTTACCATAAGGGCAGTGGCGTACCAAGGGGGGGGGGGCGGTGGGGGCGGTCCACCCCGGGTGCATGCCGCTGGGGGGTGTCGCGGCGCGCGCCTGTCGGCTGCGAGTTCAAATCGCTACGCTAAATTCTCTCGTTCGCTGCAGCTCCCTCCCTCTGCCCCGGAACAGGTTACTTCCTGTTCCGGGGCAGAGGGAGGGAGCTGCAGCGAACGAGAGAATTTAGCGTAGCGATTCGAACTCGCAGCCGACAGGCGCGTGCCACGGCACCCCCCCCCCCCCCCATTGGCGTGCACCCGGAGGGGGTGTCAATTCGCCGGGGGGGGGGCGCATCGGCGATCCGCCCCGGGTGTCGTCGAGGCTAGGAACACCACTGCATAAGGGGGTTATGATGTGATGTGTATCTGGGATCTCTTGTGTGAAATTCACTGCAGTACCCCCTAGGCTGCCCCACTGCTCTGCTGGGATGTCTCTCTGGCCAGTCTAGTAAGACTGCTGACCCCCAGACATCCCAACGGCTTGTTTTTGTGCGTTTTTCCCTTGGACGTTATTTGTTTGACAATGGCCCTTGAAGAAAGATGCACTGAGCACAAAAATGTCTAAAATAGGATGATATTCAATCCAAAAAGACAGACATTTTTCTAGTTTGAAAAGGACCATATTTGGCACTGGATTTTTGGACTTTTTTTTTTTTTTTTTTGCAAAACGTCCAAAATCAGATTTGGACATCATATCGTAAATCTCCCTCCGTGTATTTCTTCCCTTCGGTCTGTTTTCAGTTTCTGCTGGTTGTTTTTGCTCATCTGCCAGCAGAGATTGACAAAGTGGATGCAGGGTCATAGACAGAAAAGAGAGCAGCCTAATCGTGGCTTGCATTGCACTACAGTACGTCAGTGGAAAATTGACTGATCTATTGTGGCACTAATCATGCATGACTCATGGCG